>NC_134486.1:257991717-258321717 GCF_040206685.1 Ascaphus truei
TTTTTATTTTGAGATGGGCCAGAAGAGAAAGTCGTGGAGGGTTTCAAATGTTTGCATGCCCCACATTGGAACGAGCGAGAAGAGAGTGTGATCAAAGTGAAGTCTTGCTCCCTCCCTTCTATCAAATCTCAACAAACACCAGTTCTGAATATTAGGACACAACTCACCACTGATACTGACAGACAAAGTAAACTAGTGTAATTCAGGTAATTACAAAAACCATGTCAAAGCTGATGCACACATTAATGTAACATCATCTAACTGCTTGACAGACTTCACACAGTATCACATTACCATGTCCCGTGGGACAAACAACCAGATAATCCTGTGCATTGCTTTATACTCCACATGCCTCAATGCATAAGGATTGGATTACCTGATTATAAATTACACTTTACACCCCTATAATGTTCACTGAACAGCACAAACAAAACTATTTAAATTAATTTCAACAAAACCTGATTAAAACAATCCCATATTTTAAATAGCTGGCATACTGTATGCGGCCCGGCACTGCAGATTGAAATCACTATCACATTTCCACCATACTGTACTTTATGACTAAAAGAACAACACTTTGCTCTCAACTGTTATGATTGTAAATGCTTTAATATTAGTTTTAGCTTAAACATATTTTTTATGAACATTTAATGAGCAAAATACATACATTTTCCAATCCTTGTTTTTCAAATCTCAGAACAAAATTGTTAGCAGTATCATGGGTAAGGATTTGGGATTTGCCGAGTTTAACAAATAATTAAAATCAAGACAGGTAAGGCACAATCAGGAGTTATAAAGGTTTGTGTAGTTTGTTTTCGGTAATTTGATTATCCGTTACATTTCAAGAACACTTTTGTGAATATTGTAAAAAGTTAAGCACATATATATATATATATATATATATATATATATATATATATATATATATATATGTATATGTAGCCATGCTGTAAAATGGCCTGCAGTTTCCTCTCCTGCTGGCAGTAAGCCTGGTAAGTTACAGGGTTGCCAGCAGTAATCATGGAGGTTTGCCCTCACAACCTGGTGAGGTGCTCTATGTATGGATGGGAGTGGCTACATACTCTGAGTCCACCGTTAGTGACATCAGAGATGTGCCTGCCCCCTTAGGGATATAAGGCACAGCACTGATCAAAGTTAGTGTTGGAGTAAGGAACAAGTCTGGGTTGAGACTTGGGAGTGAGTGACCCACTACTGCTTTGTTACGCCGGTGCTTCCCGCAGACCAGACCCGTCCCCTGAGCTGAAGGGGGAAGTGGTAATACACGCACCCGCAGCAAAGGGAGCATGTCCGGAGTGTGGTATGAAGCGTTGCCAGGCCAGGTGTAGTAAGGTAGACAATACTTGCCGGTACCGGTTGTAGAGATAGAGTGAATGATGCCTTGCCGAAGTCAGGGAGTGGATAGTGGAGACTTGGGAGTGAGTGACCCACTAGTGCTTTAACTAGTGGCCCCATTCTATGTTAATTAGCATCAAGCTATCAAAACCGTACTGTGTCCAGGGACTTGGCACAGGGGTGATCTCCCCGAGGGGAGAGGGGATCCCACTCCATTGGGAGGGTGTACCTTTGAAAGGATAGCACAGCAAGATGTGTGGCTAAGCTAATCACTGTAAGGGGCAGTTGGCCCGCACTGTAAGCCACAATAAAGACAACCTTGATCAAAGACATTCTCGTGTGTGAGTCTGGAGTTACTCGACAGAGGATGGCACCACCAATAAGGAGTTCTTCATCCGGACCATCTCCTTGTGGACGCAGAGATCCTGATGAGGTGGAGGCGCTGTACTGGATATAGGTAGGACTCGCACACACTACCTCAGCTGCCTGTCTGGGTTGACAATCCCCAAACACCATCATGCGGGAGACTCAGAAGTCCTGTTGCCAACAGGTGCACCACCAGACACGACCATGTAATGGGGACTGGTTAGACCACAGGGCCCAATGTAAGATTGGGTGGGTCAGGCCAGGTCAGAAAATCTGTTACATTTGGAGGCACTGCTGAGAGACCTGTCAACAGGACAGGCTTATGCTAGGCACACTGGGGAACAGGAGAGTGTATGCTGCCACTTTGTGCTGTGTTGGGACGGACCTAGGGGTAGTCAGGGGGCTGATGGAGTATTGTAAGCTCGCAGGGACGACCTAGGGGCCTGAGAGGAGTTGGAGGTTTGGAGAGGGGCTATAGCTGTCCTAGTCACCTTGAGGTAATGCTAGTTGGTAGGATGCCTGAAGGGATAGCCTGTTAACGTGGTCAGGAATTCTGGAGAGGGTCTGCGCTAGGCTAGCCAACAGTAGGTAGACGCCCAAGTACTGCATGGAAGAGCCAGAGTACTCTAGCCCATTCCAGACCACTTACCGAAGGGATCACAGACTGGGAGGAAGGAGATACAGCAGACACAGAGAGAGTGAGCCTAGCCTGAGGTAGTGCAAACACGAGTCCAGCCTACGTTAGGTACACAAGGTGGTGCATCAAGGCAATCTTTATTGTACCGGTGTGGCAGCTGCCCAGCAGAGAGGAGCTCCATGTACAATAACCGCAAATACAGTAAACAAATGGCGACCGCAAGAATGGAGGATCCGCGTGGCGCTGAAGGTCCACAATGGCGGACGGAGGCAGATGGAGGGAGCACATGTGGGGTGCGTTCCGCTGAAGAGCAAGCTACTGAAGTGACTTTGGCTAGCCTGCTGTGGAGTGGTGCGAAAGCTGTGGCCGCACCGTTTTTGTCCTGTCTGGGACCTAGGGGTACTACCCCTGAGGACATTGAGGAGGACATTACAGTTATGTGTGGGGAACATGATGAATTTGCTTGTCAGTCGGCGTACAAACAGTCAAAAGCTACCTCAACCGTCAAAGAGACTGACAGTGCAAATCAAAATGGCGGCTCCTGTTTCCCTGGGAGACCGCGTGGATCAATTGCAGAAAATTCTGCAAATGCGGGACTTGCAGAAAGTTGGCCAGGAGTGGCACCAACAGGAAAACCCCAGCCTGATGGGGGATATGGCGCGAAAGCTGCAGTCGCGCCCTCATGGACAATGACTAAATCAGCCCCAGTGCTGGGTCACCCGATCAACTTATGGGACCTCCCCCTAATCTCAACCAGGGGGAGTGGTTTCCAATTATGCCCAGTGGGAACGGATCCAGCTGAGCAAGGAGCTGGTGAACCGGCCGCACCCTTACAGAAAGTAGTTCCTATAATTGGTGCTGCCTGTGGAGGAAAAGACAAAGAGATTGGGAGAACTTGGCTGGGGATGGCGCCAAATAAGGAGTGGTGCTCTGGGAGTGGTGGCGCAAAACCAGAGGCCGTGCCCCCCAGGAATGTGAAAAGTTCAGCACTTGTCCCAGGACATCCCATACATTTGTGGGACCCTCCCCTACTCTCCACCAGTGGGGGTGGTCTTCAGCTTTGTCAGATGCGGGTGGAGCTAGCTAAGGGAGGAGTTGGCAAACCAACTCCTGCTCGTCAGTCACGAGGAGCCGGTACACAGATCAGACCACTATTGAGAGTGCCTCCCATAGTGACCATGGCCTGCAAACCTGAAGAAGGATCCATGGTATCCACCCAACCTTACTCGGCCCCAGGAGGCTTCCTGGTGATTTGAGTGGCGGGCACTGAGACGGTGGCATGTCTATGCTTACAGTGCAGACTACCAGGAGGCGCAATGGGTACAGCTGCACGTTGCCCGCAATGTGGCCTACAATATATGTGGCCAATGCCAACCTTTGTACCAGTCCAGGCCGTAGAAGTAGCGGGAGATGTGGCCATGTTGTCGGCGGAACTTCCCGGTGCGCTTTGGAGGGAATCTGCGTATCCCGGAGAATGGGGATCGGGGCCAGTTGTTAAAACTGAGCCTGAGGAAAAGGGCACTATCGGCCGTAGTGCTGGATGAGAGACTAACCGGCAGTCACCCAGCGGAGTGCCCCTAACCAAGTCAGGGTTGGATTCCTCCGATGAGGAACCTGTGGTGTCTCCCGCAGTGGTAACCCGGCAGCCAGTGAACCCCTGTGGCGATAATGGCAGAAAGGTACCACTTACCTGTGTCATCCGGGACAGGAGCCGAGTGTCGCCTGTGCAGCGGAAAACAGAGAGGCTGAGTCCCCCGGGTTCTGTGGGCCGGCGGTTCCAATGGCGAAGGCAGATCCACACCGACTCCACGGAGTGGTAAGAGTAGTCCTTGCTCCTACCAAGCTCCAAGGGTGGCATCGGCGTAGGAAGGGCGGTGCCAGGCCCAGGCGGTGCGGCAGAGACAAGCTGAGCTTCCAGATGTCGTGGTGGAGGAAGAGGTCCCGCTTGGGGACCCAACCCAAGATGGCGGAGCATCCAGCACAGTCGAGGGCGTCACTTCCGGTGGCCGTAGCGGAGCGGATGGAGAGATGACCGCGCCTTGCCGATTGGGCAGTGTTTCCCGATCACCAGGACCCAAGAAGAGCTGGCAGGCCCTGCGGAAAGCTGAGAGCGGTGAGACCCGAGCAACGGAGAGCCCTTGCGGTGGCTCTGGACCATGTAGCAGTGGAGAGCGAGTCGGAACCCCGTGGATACCAACCGTCCTTCCCTATGCCCAACCCCAGGCCCTAGTTAAAGCCCCAACACCGGTCACTTTTTCCCATGGGTCATCCTCGAGCTTGGGGATGTCAGAGGGGTCCCAAGTCACCTCCGAAGAGCAGACTGGGGAGAGACTGGACTGCTTTACCTCTGATGATGGGTCGATGGGTGGAGGGTACTCTCGGGAAGTGTTCGTGTCTAGCGACTGCCAAAGCGTAGTCAGCGTTACCCTTGCTACTAGGCCCAAGAGAGTAGGTCCTCATTCCCGGTCTACCGGGATATCTGGGGTGTCCTCCTGGGGGGAACCGGAAGAAGGGGATTCAGTAGAGTCAGCCCAGAAAGAAATTAGGGAGACCCGGTGGTGGACCCCCTTATTTGAGGGTTATGAGGCCTGGCTAGACCGCACTAGGTTCCTTTTAGAAAGAGAGGGTTTAGTGGATTATTGGTGGGCTCGTGGGGAGTTCACTGAGGAGGAACGGGTGAAGGCGTTACAGGACCGGTGGTATGAGATCAGTCATGGGATGATAGAACCATTGGGTCCCAGTAAATTGGGAGATCCGGTGGACCCGGATGAACCCTATCATGGGTGTTGCCAGGGAGAGCGGGCAACACTAGGTTGATACGGGCCAGTAGGGCGGAGAGGGCCATCATAACTAAATATAAAAACTCACATGGGTTAGAGTATCCCTATGTCCCTGAACCCCTCATGCAGGAGATAGAGGATAACAGGGATAGGTGGCTGCAAGAAACCATAGAGCAGTATATGGTGAACCGAGGTGGCACAATTACTGGGCGTAAAGTGGAGGAGAGGATTTCCCAACTCATACGGGTGTGGAGCATAGGTCGTTGCATCTATATGCATAAAGCTGTGTATAGACCCGAGAGTGGGTTACCACGGGAGCAAAGCATAACTGTCACTGATATGGGTGGTCGGGAAGTTTAGAAGCCTGACCCCCGTCACTATTATTAAGAGAGACAGGATAGTATGTTGTGCTAGCTAGTGCCCCTGCTGGTCAGAGAGTGCTCTGCATTACATATGATGTTAAATAAATGATGTTCTAACCAATTATGTTGGCATTTTACAGTGTTTCCCGAACAAAGGTACAACAAATTAAGGTCCCAGACGGGTCGTTGGGATTCACCAGGGGGAGAATGTAGCCAAGATGTAAAATGGCCTGCAGTTTCCTCTCCTGCTGGCAGTAAGCCTGGTAAGTTACAGGGTTGCCAGCAGTAATCATGGAGGTTTGCCCTCACACCCTGGTGAGGTGCCCTATGTATGGATGGGAGTGCCTACATACTCTGAGTCCACCGTTAGTGACATCAGAGATGTGCCTGCCCCCTGAGGGATATAAGGCACAGCACTGATCAAAGTTAGTGTTGGAGTAAGGAACAAGTCTGGGTTGAGACTTGGGAGTGAGTGACCCACTACTGCTTTGTTACGCCGGTGCTTCCCGCAGACCAGACCCGTCCCCTGAGCTGAAGGGGGAAGTGGTAATACACGCACTCGCAGCAAAGGGAGCATGTCCGGAGTGTGGTATGAAGCGTTGCAGGCCAGGTGTAGTAAGGTAGACAATACTTGCCGGTACCGGTTGTAGAGATAGAGTGAATGATGCCTTGCCGAAGTCAGGGAGTGGAGAGTGGAGATAGGTCGTAGTCCAAGCCGTGTTCAAGGGGTTACCAGAGTGAGCGTTGTCCAAGGAGTGCCGAGATCGAGAGCCAGAGGGGGTAGTCATACGAGCTGCGTCAGAACCTGTGAAAACACTGAGAGAATCCAGAAGTACTTCCATACAGAGACTATGTCGAGCAAAGACTGAGAGCCGAGAGGAGCTAGATAAAGCAGGAAGGTCCAATTAGGAACGGAGGCGGGACAGGAAGAGCTACAGGGAGACACTGCAGATTGGTGCAGACATAACAGGCCAGGTGAGTCTTGTTAGTAACCTGAGTATGCCCGTGCAGTGTGCGGGGGCGGAGCCTGAGGTCCGGGTGACGGGAATAAGAGTGTGCAGACTGAGCGTGCTCCGTAACTCGTGTACGCGTGTGAATCGAGCCAGTGGATGGTGCAGGTGTGCGTGCAGGAGGGCGTGGGCGCACCCGGCGCTGAGCAGAGGAATCGCTGAGGGGAGTGATCCCGCGACGGCGGCAGGGGCGAGGAGCCGTGGAGGCCAGTAAGGCAGGATTGTTTTGTGTGTCCAGGGGCTCCCTGCATGGAGGGAGTGCTCTGTGTGGGGAGCGAGGAGAACGCCGATTCCTGACAGTACCCCCCTCTTCAGGAACGGCCTCAGGACGGTCCAAGAACGGTTTCTCTGGAAACTTTTTCCTGAAGGACTTAAGAAGGGCAGGGGCATGAATGTCCTTTGAAGGTACCCAGGATCTCTCTTCAGGGCCAAAGCCCTTCCACTGCACCAAGAACTGGAGCTGACTCCTGGATAGGCGAGAATCCAAAAGAGAGTGAACTTCGTATTCCTCGTTATTTTGTACAGTAATGGGATCCGGTTTACGAGTCTGATCCGGAAAGAAATGACTGGAGATAAATGGTTTAAAGAGGGACACATGAAAGACATTGGGAATCTTCATACTGGGTGGTAGTTGGAGCCTGAATGCCACGGGATTGATTTGTTCACAAATAGGGAAGGGACCCAGGAACTTAGGTGTCAGTTTAGGAGATGGAACCTTGAGGTGGATATTCCTAGAGGATAGCCATACCAAATCCCCTAGTTTGTAACTGGGCGCCGAATGACGACGACGATCGGCCTGTAGTTTTGATCTGCGGTAGGAGTTGAGAAGGGTAGTCTGAATCCTGGACCATGCGGTTTGGAGGGAAGAAATGCGTTCATCTATGGCTGGTACTCCAGAAGGAATGTTGGGGATGGGAAGACAGGGAGGGTGGAACCCATAATTTATAAAGAAGGGCGAATCCCTGGTGGACTCGTTTTTTGCAGAATTGACGGCATACTCTGCCCAAGAGAGGAGTTGAGCCCAATCATCCTGGAAATCGGATATAAAACATCTCAGGTACTTCTCCAGGGATTGATTGATTGATTCTCTCCGTTTGTCCATTGGACTGAGGATGATAGGCGGAAGAGAAAGAAGAAGAGATGCCCAATCTCTTCGTGAAAGCTCTCCAAAATTTGGATACGAACTGAGAACCTCTGTCAGAAACAATGGACGAAGGGATCCCATGAATCCGGAAAATCTGCTCCTTAAAGATATCAGCTAGGGCGGGGGAGGTGGGTAATCCTTTAAGTGGAACGAAATGGGACATCTTCGAGAACCTGTCCACGACCACCAAGATAGTGTTCATTCCTCTAGACCTGGGCAACTCCACGATGAAGTCCATAGAAATGTGGGACCAGGGGCGGTCGGGAACTGGAAGGGGTAACAGAAAACCCTGAGGCTTTTGACGGAGAGTCTTGCTTTAAGTGCACGTGGGGCATGCGCGGGTAAACTCCAGAATATCTTGAGACATCCTTGGCCACCAGAAATTCCGACGAATGAGATCAGTAGTCTTTTTAAAACCTGGATAACTTACAGATTTAGAGGAGTGACCTCAAGACAGGACCTCTGGAACAAATTTGGATGGTATAAAGAGTTTGTTGTCAGGAACGACCAAGTCCTTGGGAATGCGTCTCTGGGAGTGCAAAATCTTGTCAAGATTCTTGAAAGAAGACGTGGCGAGAATCCTCTCTTGTGGAAGGATAGTCTCCAAGGATTCCTCTGACCACTCTTCAGAAGAATGTATTCGGGAGAGTGCGTCTGCCTTTACGTTCTTGGTCCCGGGGATATAGGAAAGGTGAAAATCGAATCGAGAAAATAAAAAAGCCCAACGAGCCTGTCGTGGACCAAGGCATCGAGCGTTCTCTATGTAAACAAGGTTCTTGTGGTCCGTGAGAATAGTAAACGGCTCTTTCGACCCCTCTAGCAGGTGTCTCCACTCTTGAAGAGCCATCTTCATGGCCAGAAGTTCCCTGTTACCCACGTCATAGTTCCTCTCAGCAAACGAGAATTTCTTGGAAAAATATGCACAGGGATGTAACTTATCTTGGGGTGTGGGTCTCTGGGAAAGAACGGCACCAGCGCCGCAATAAGAAGCGTCGACCTCCAGGACGAAGGGAAGTTCGATGTTGGGATGACGGAGAATAGGTGCGGATATAAAGGCTTACTTGAGTGTCTCGAAGGCGGAGATGGCCTCGGATGACCAAGCAGAAGGATCAGCTCCTTTTTTGGTGAGCGCAGTAAGGGGTGCCACAATGCTGGAAAAACTCCGTATAAACTTACGATAGTTATTAGCGAACCCTAAAAAACGTTGTATGGCCTTGAGAGAGTTGGGTCTTGGCCATTCAGTGACTGCTTGAAGTTTACCGGAGTCCATCATAAACCCCTCATCGGAAATGATATACCCCAGGAACGGGTCTGATGAAAGGTGCACTTCTCCAGTTTGGCGTACAAATGGTGTTCACGGAGACGGGAGAAGACGTAGGAGGTAATGGAGATCTTTGGAAAAAATCAGGATATCATCCAAGTATACAATAACAAAAATATTGAGTACCTTACGAAAGACGTCGTTGATGAAATCCTGGCCAGGTGAGTCTTGTTAGTAACCTGAGTATGCCCGTGCAGTGTGCGGGGGCGGATCTTGAGGTCCGGGGGATGGGAATAAGAGTGTGCAGACTGAGCATGCTCCGTAACTCGTGTACGGGTATGAACCGAGCCAGTGGATGGTGCAGGTGTGCGTGCAGGAGGGCGTGGGCGCGCCCGGCGCTGAGCAGAGGAATCGCCGAGGGGAGTGATCCCGCGATGGCGGCAGGGGTGAGGAGCCATGGAGGCCGGTAGGGCAGGATTGTTTTGTGTGTCCAGGGGCTCCCTGAAGGGAGGGAGTGCTCTGTGTGGGGAGCGAGGAGAACGCCGATTCCTGACATGCTTTAACTAGTGGCCCCATCCTATGTTAATTAGCATCAAGCTGTCAAAACCATACTGTGTCCAGGAACCTGGCACAGTGGTGATCTCCCCGAGGGGAGAGGGGATCCCACTCCATTGGGAGGGTGTACCTTTGAAAGGATAGCACAGCAAGATGTGTGGCTAAGCTAATCACTGTAAGGGGCAGTTGGCCCGCACCGTAAGCCACAATAAAGACAACCTTGATCAAAGACATTCTCGTGTGTGAGTCTGGAGTTACTCGACAGAGGATGACACCACCAAGAAGGAGTTCTTCATCAGGACCATCTCCTTGCGGATGCAGAGATCCTGATGAGGTGGAGGCGCTGCACTGGATATAGGTAGGACTCGCACACACTACCTCAGCTGCCTGTCTGGGTTGACAATCCCCAAACACCATCATGCAGGAGACTCAGGAGTTCTGTTGCCAACAGGTGCACCACCAGACACGACCATGTAATGGGGACTGGTTAGACCACAGGGGCCAATGTGAGATTGGGTGGGTCAGGCCAGGTCAGAAAATCCGTTACATATATATAGAGACAGCAGCAGGCACTTCAAAGGCTTCAAGGAAACAGGTGCTTGTTCAACAGAAATCAACAGTAAATCAGGTGTCCCACCAGGAGACAAGAACAGCACTGAAGATATAATGCAAAAGATTTATTGAAAACAAAAAACAGGCACAAATAAATTCAACGTTTCGGTCCTGTATAGGACCTTCCTCAGGGGCGTGCTGGAGAACACTGCCCAAGGAAAATATATATACCCATCACCCACCTGTGTGCATAATCAAAACCAGCTGTTTGTAATTAAAAACGGGAGTGTTGTAGGCGCATGGGAGCCCCGTCATCTCTGCGCATCAGCCCGGCCTCACCGCTCCTTTGTTTACACCCTGCTGTCAAATGCCAAACACAACGCGCATGCGCGTCTACGGGTGGAGCCAGTGATCACACCATTCATTCTACGGTGTCCCACATTGTCATGGCGACGCAACCGAAGCGTCTGTAACCATGGGAGTGAAGGCAGAAGCAGACTGCGGCAGGGAGCAGGAGCGCTGAGCCATGCGCATGTGATGACGTCACCTCACCAACCGCTACAAGTCCTGAAACCAACATGAAAGTGCAATATTAAAAACACATTGGAGGTTAAAAAAGCATATTCCAAATGCACAGTATTATTGAAATAACAGTGTAAATTGTGCAGCACTCGTAAAAGTGCAAGCAACACTATAATAAGCTACCAGAATCAGTGACTGCTGTTATGCTGGAGGGAATGAGGAAAAAGTAAAAAACAGAAGTAAAAAAGGGGGGAAGGAGGGGGAAAATGGCGGGGGGGGGTTGGGAAAAAGATGGGGTCACATGGGAAGGCAAAAAAAAGCCCAAAAGGGGAGTGCAGAAACAGAAAATGCAAACTACACAGAGAGGGAAATAACAGTGGGATCCCCCACTTATACTTCTAAATATATCTCCCTGTAATGGTACTACTGTTATTACAAAAAGCAACCCAGTTTAAAGTCCTCATTTAGTGCTCTGGGTGCCATAGTGTCAAGTTCATAGATGAGCCTTGTTTCCAATTGTAGGAGTAATTTCCCTCTGTCGCCACCACGAACGGACGTATGCGCTTGCATAATGGGCATACATCTCACAGTTGCAAGACTATGTTTAAAGTTTTTTAAGTGCCTCGCAACTGGTTGTAGTTTGTGGTCTTCCAGTCCAGTGTTATCGGCCAGGGCCTTCCTGATAGATGATCTATGCAGACTAATACGTTCTTTTACCATACGCGTCGTTTTTCCGACATAGTATAGTCCACATGGGCACCGGATAAAGTAGACAACAAATCTACTTTCACAGTTCATATAGTCCCGAATTAGGCGTGTTTTACCACTGTGAGGGTGTGAATACTGCTTGCCAAGAATAAGATATTGGCAGTTGGTACATCCATGACATTTAAACACTCCTTGTTTCCTACTCAGCCAAGTGTTGGGTTTACCATATTTTTCCACCGGGTCTGCCCTGGTTAATGAGTCGCCGATATTTCGCCCTTTTCTGTAACAAAATAATGGGGGACGCTCAAAGTTCTTACCTATAATGGCATCATTAGCCAGTATATTCCAGTGTTGTTGTTTCGACGTCTTGATCATTCCTGATGCAGTACTGTATGTGCTAGTGATATGGAACCTGTCTTGCTTCTGTGTATTCGAAGAGGGCAACAAGAGCTGTTCTCTAGGAACATTCTTGGCTCTCACAAGTGATGCATCAACTGTGAATGCCATTTTTAATATATTATAATGTAACAAGCATTTTTTTGTTTCTATAGCAACCATTTACAAAGTCACACCCCCTTCCTCTTCTGAAACAGGCTCTGGAACACCCCTTTTTAAACTCCCTGCCTTCTCTCTAGCAGTGCATCAATTGTAGCTAGTGACTGCCTGGTCACATGATCTTCCCCACAGACCTTTTCATCTTTGGTCCTCTTCTGCTGCACTGAGAGCCATTTAGTGAACCCCGGAGAAAACTTTGCCGATCGATTGGTAACTTAGCTAATTACTTATCATTGTGTGGATTGTATTGGTACAGATATTAAAGGGGAAAATAAATAAATAAAACTGTCTGCTTTGATTGCTGCTTTAAGATTGCCAATGTAGTATGGATTTAGTAGCCAACAATAGTTGAACGTTTCTTAAAAAAAAATAGTACTCTACATTAAGTAGGACACTAACAATAACATAGAAATATGACAAAAGCAGTGGTGTAGTGGTTAAGGTGTTGGTTCTGAATACATAAATATTTTGGTCCCATTCCTGTCACTTATTCTCACTGGTTGACTTAGACATGTCACTTTAGTGACCCTTGTGCAATAAGCCCTAGATATTAATATTTGATAGAATGGAAGTGTGTCTGTTTTATTCTACTAAATTCAGCTTTGTGCATAACCATAGTGCTATATAAGGAGATGTTCCAAAAAATATACACTTTTGGATTCTTTACATCTGTAGTTGTTGAGTTACTTATAGTTACAGTATCTAGTTCTTGTATTTATTTTTGGAGTGTTATATATATAGTAATAATAATATAAAACTAAGGAGTGTTCTGATTGCCACAATTTCAAAGATTAAGAGAATGCAGGTTGAAATTTTCTTTAAATACTTTTAACTTCTATAAAAATATTGAACAATCCTTTTGCTTCTTGGTCCGTGCTTTGCGGTACTCCCCATAGACTAAATATACAGATTTTCCCTACTGTAATCACAATTTTTAGACCTATTTTCAAACAGTTCTGAATTACTCCATTCTTCTCAGAACTATCTCAAGTAACTGCTAAATTACATCAAAATATACACATCAAAGGAACGATTTGGATTGCAAATACCATAGCCCCAAAATATTTTGGTATGGATACTTCATATGTGTTAGAAAGTTCATGCACTTTTCCACCTCCAAAAATAGATGTGATTATATAAATAAAGGCACCATTTACTGTTTAGATACAGTTTCTGTCAGTTAAGGATCTGTCTGGCCAAGTACTTTACAGTAATATTACAAACTGATTGACAGATATCGTATTTTGGTTAAAAAATGAATCCACTAACAACTCTGCAGCTCTTAACTCTATCACTGCTGTGGTTAAAGATGCAGTGCCAAATCGGAACAAAGGGAACTATTGACAGTGATGTATGTACTGTTTGTATAATTTGTACTGTAGGTATCATTTTTGTATAAATAATATACTCAGCGCTTTACAACATTACAATAGAGGGTAAATAAATTACAAACAATGAGAATAAGTGAAACATATGGCAAAAAGGAGACCCTGGAGTAAAACAAAAAGAACTCGGGCGCTAACTCGTATAAAGGACTATGGGGGCTATGCGCTCAATGGCTTTGCGTTCTGATTTTCCAAAAAAGCAGGTTCGTTAAAAAGTGAGGCTGGGGACGTGATTCATTAAGGCCTTGAGCCCATTTATTTCCCACGCTCTGATTGGCTACCATACCATGTGAGGCCGGCCATCTTTCTTTTCATGACGTCATCTTAAAGGCAATTGAAGCACAACCATTCTGATTGGCTGTGCTTTCATTGCCTTTAAATGACATCATCATTTTTTTTTCCCGGCCAAATCAAATGTTATTCACGGCCCAATCAGGACCGTGGGAAACATTTGACCAAAATGTGACGTCATAGGCCTATAAAAGCCTATGTCGCTTCATTTTTAAGCCAGTCGCCGAGGAGGGAACACCTCCCCTCCTAAGAAGAGAAGAAGAGCGTGGCGGAAGAAGACGGAAGAAGACGGGAGAAGACCCCAAAGATGAAAAGAAGACCCCAAGACAGACGGGAAGGATTACAAATAGAAGAAAGAATAAACCGTTATGGATTGTAAGGGTTTATTATTTTATGGTTTACCTGTGGATTGGTTCCAGTGCTTCCGGGTCGCCTGGATTTTGGTGAGTGGGCATCTAATGGTGAGTAAACAATAGAAAAGTTTATTATTTTTACTTTTACAGTTTTTTTTTGATTTTTGATTCATGTCTTTATTTTTTCAGTCCCATTTAATACCCGTGAATGTATCTATGTATATACATACATTCACGGAGTCTGAATGGGTGTATTCTATGTGATTTTTGAATGTAAATGCATTGTATTTTATGCTCTATTATTGCCCCTGTATGTTATGTTTATTTATCTATATGGATAGACATACAGGGATAATAATTGATTGTTTTGCTAATGTTTATGTTCTTTTCATGTATGGCTAATGTATTTATCAGCTTTATTTTGTCAGTGTTGTGAATAATGTAATTTGTATTTAGTTACAGGTTATTTGTAATGGCTTATTTCTGGTAGTTAGATTAGAATGATGGTGGTTACTTTAAATTAGAATTCTTTTGGCAATGGTTTGGCTTTAGGAATTGAATAGGGAATTGTATAATTGATTTGTATTGTATTGTAATTGTATGAGGAAATGGATTAATTGATTGATGCTAATTGTATTGATGTTGCTTAGTTTCTATTTGATTTTCATGATGGCATTGGTGGTTAGGGGACATTGTTCATAGTGTATTTTATTGTTACATATATTTTGCATAGTGTTACATGATGTACAGATTAATTGCATCATGTACACACTCAATGCAATTGTGTGACATTTCATGTACATTTGTGTAGCTGCTGGTTTGTTGGTTTATATTTACAATTGATGCTGGATTTATTGTAACATGCAATGTGGTGATTTTAAGATTAAGAATTCATGTTTTGATTTATGCATGTTTTATGTGTTTCATAATGGGCAAATAATCTATTATCCATATCTAGATAATAGTTATTTTGCACATTATTGTACTGTATGTGTTGGGGGGTGGATGTATGTATTTAATGTATAGGTCCGGTTTATTTTTTTTACATACAGGGTTGGTTCCTTTGGTCTGCGAGAGACCTCTGGAGACCACCTGAGGTATCCTCGGGCTTCTCACTGGTATCAGGTTGCGTGGTCCACGGTGGACACTTGCGGGGAAGAACCGGTGGCCACATATCTGTGGGGGCACCGCGGACCCGTAGGGACCACCCGTGGGTCGCCAGACCCCTGTGGGAACCACCCGAGGCCCCTCAGACACCTGGGGGTCTGAACTGGGGCCCCAGACATCCGCGGGCCTACCGTGGGGACCCAATTGTGGCCCACGGTGACCCGCGAAGACCACCTGGTGGGCCATGGTGCCTGGCGGGACCCACCAACAGACCTCCAGACCCTGTATGAAACAAGTTGCTGGTAACCTGTAGGTCTGTGAGGTGACCCGTCAGGCCAACCGGGGACTCACGTGGGCCTGGGGTATGAACCCTGTATGTAAAAGAATAAATCATGTATTTTGGGGGGGGCACAGGGGGTGGATTATGTATTTAATAAATAGAATGATGTTTATTGTGGGGCAGTGTATTGTTTTTATTGTGGGTACTGGGGGTGGAGGGAAGGGGTATTGGCCCCAAGGGTATGTGGGTAGGCCTCCCGGCTGGGTAGTGGGTGAGGGTGGTTAGGCCTCACGGGGTGGGGGTTTAGTGGGGGAGGATATGTAGGCCTCCCGAGTGGTAGGTGAGGGTGGATTAACCCCTTAATGACTGTAGCAGTTAATAACTGCTGCAGTGATTAAGTGGTTAGGGGACATTTCATTGGTTATTGTAATTGTTGTGCATGTTTTGCAGCACCGGAGGGGCATGGGCAGGATGAAGATGAGGATGAAGACGGCCTTTATCGTGGGTGCCTATAAAAGGTAAGTGTAATATGTTTTTACTGTATTTATTGTAATGTATATGTATTTAAAATGGGCAAATGCATTATTATCCATATGTAGAGTAGATAATAGTAATTTTGCCCATTACTGTATGGTATGTGTTAGGGGGGTGTATTTAGTTATAAATATTGTTTATTATTTTTGGAGGTGCAACATTGGTACCACAGGCCCGCGGGGACCCCGGGACGGCCGCGGGGACCCCCAGACTCTCGCGGGCACCCCCGCGGGGTCAGCCATTGATACCTGCCGGCCTGTTGTATGGGTGTTGCGCATGCAAAAATGAAAAGCAATAATTTTTTCTATGTCCAGCTTTTTTTGCGTCTACTCTGACCTGAAGTGTTCTGATCAACGCAACTTTCGCGTACGCTAAGGTTGCATTCCTTAGTGCATCCCGCTTAAGGGCAGAATTTAACACAAACAGGGTTATGAACGAGCAAAGTTGGACTTAAAAAAAATTCCTGAAAAAAAGTCAGTTTTAAGCGCAAAGTGCCTCTTTGCGTTGCTTAGTGCATCGGGATGAGCGCAAAATCACGTTCTAAGAGCACTTTGCGCTCTAAAAGTGACTTATCGGAGCTTAGTGCATGACCCCCTAAATCAGAAAGAACTAAATCAGAAAGAAAATAAAATAACACAATATTACTGTAACTATGAATGTAGCTGCCCTCCCCTTACATAAGGGAGAATGAGGGCTAGAATGTAGATCCCAGTCTGCTGTAACCCCAATAGGATCTATGCCAAGACCCTTAGTACATACAGAAAAAACACATAAAAGGGGGAGCAAGGGATTAGATAGTCAATAATAATAAATATGAATATATATGCAATCTCGACCAGTGGGGGTAGGGAAAATAGCACAAGTATATGATCTTACTACTCACACGGCAAGTCTGAATCTTTTTCTCCTTCTTTGCTTCTAAAGATGCAGCGGCCGTTATTCGAACAAATCACAGCGCCGTTTTCGTGTGCGCTGGTTGACTCCACGCGGCATTAACGCCGACAATCGCCCCAGGCACCTGTGTTTATCGCGGTTGCTTTGTTTGAATTTCATGGATTGGGGCTTATGCAGAGAGGATAGAGAAGGGAAATAGCACCATGGGGCCTATGCAGAGAGCAGCGAATTTTAAAATTGTCGAATTTATTAAAAAGTAGCTTTTTTGGAGAGTTTTAATCTCCATATGCAGAAAAGTGCGAATTCTGCTATGTTTAACATGGATGCGTGTGGCGAGTTTAAATTGGCGAGATGCGCGCTTCAGAAATGTGTTAAAACAAATTTGCGCCTTTTTTTTTCCCTTTGCAATGGCCGCGAGCGGCAGTTTTTTTTGGCGAGGCAAAACGGAGACAATCGCGCCATTTTATTGGCGCGAACAGCCGCTAGATGCCGTTCGCGCCTCTCTGCATACGGATATTTTTTAAACTGGCGAGATTGCGGTTCTCGCCAGCCGCGAGGCGAGTTTTACAAATAGAAAAGAAAAATTGGCGCGTTTTTCGGAAATCTCCATTTTCTGCTGTTTTCTGCGCGATTATCTCCAAAAAATGGCGAATTTCGAAAATTCGCTGCTCTCTGCATAGGCCCCCATATTTTGGAGAAAAAACTTCCCAGAGAAGCTTCTCCTGCAGAGAACATGGAGAGATTCATAAAATTCGCCATAGCAGGTTTCTTTACTTTAAAAATTGCCAAACACATGGAGAGATTGGTAAATTCGCCATGTTAAAATAGGGTGGTATGCAGGTAGCATAGATGCACTGCAACTCGCCATTCTGCCCTATATTATAGTGAGTTCAATCTAGCCAGAAAAACTTGGCAATTTTGAATCTCATCAGAAAAATGAGGTAACGGAACTTTCTGCATACGACCATAACTTGCTCCAATTCTGTGGCTATTTTCTTGCCGTTTTCACATTAAATAACGTTCCTCTCTGCATAAGGCCCATTGTGTGCAATAAGATGCAATGAAATGAATGAATTGTAATGTGTACAGTACTGTGCTACTGTGTCAATTTCAGGTGTTTAAAAACCAGAACACTAAAACGCCATTTTCTGTACTTGCGCTATTAAGGCGGCACGGTTGGAAGAAATCACGCGCCATGACATGGGTATTCCGAGGTATACAACATGTGAAGTGTTCGAATAACGACCGCTGCATCTGTATGTTTTGCCCTCTCATTTCCTATATTCTTGCCCCCATCGTACTGGGGCATATGTATCAAAGCAAAAGTTGTGCAATTCTGAGCAAGCAAGTTGCTCCAAATGTATGCTACTGTAGCTTCCACTTTAGGTGGGAAAATAGTCACTTAGAAGAGAAATGCTGCATAACCTGCCGACTGTGCAATTGGTACAAAAGAATCTTAGAAAATATGATCACATTTCTCCCTTTGCAAACAAAAATTCTATGTTTACGATGATAAAATCTGCTTTCATAGCAGAAAGATGAATACATCATTAACAAACTCTGCTCTCGCTTCATTTCATTATGCTAACCAAAGATTTTCATTCAATTATTAGTAGACTCTTTGCTTTTTTTTCTTGAGGTAAATGCATCATGTGGCAATGACATCTGTCTAATGATATGTCACTAGATACAGAAGGTCTGCAGAAGCAATAAAGAAAGTAATTACTGTATAGGCATGTGAAATTATATTACATATATTTGAGACAATATAAAAGAATACAACTGCTGCCATTTTTTTTTCTTAGATAACTTAGTTTTGAAGTCAAAAATCTTATAGAACAATTACACTGTGTTCACTAAAAAAGTAATACATTAACGGGAAAAAGAAGAAATATAATGTTGCTCTTAAAAATACATATTTTTTCTTGATGGAAATAAGTGCATCAATCTGCGTGGTTTCACAAATACTGCAGTGTGCTTATGGATCACAAGACAACAATGTTTTTAAAAATGTTAATTGCGTCTAAATTGGCAAATTCAAGCATGAGATGCTGTCGAAAGTAGAGTTAGTTTTTCTCTTTTCACACTGAAACCTGAAAGCTATTAATATTATTCCTTTACTTAAACCTTAACAATTCATTATGCTGGAACAATCCCACACAAGTTAATTCTGGCTGAAGCACTGAAGAACAGGAGGAGACCTCTTAACATAAAATACTCATCTCACTGCCACTTCACAAATAAAAATGTTAACCCCTTGTTTTGTTAACTTGACAATGCTTCAAGACAAGCATGTTAGGGAGTAAAATAACTCGAATGCTGGTTATTTTGGTCAATGTATTACTGCAGATTCTAATTCTAACCAGGAAATATAAACAAAGCTTGGAGACAGCTTGTTCTCTGACCCTAAATTCATTCCATGTTGCTATAGCATTACCCCTGAGAAAATGGGACTGTCTTTTTTTCCCCTTCTTACACCAGCTCAATAGGCCTTTGTCAGCTGTTGAATTATAGCATTATAATTTAAATACTGAGGGTTTAATGGAGGATTATTATGACACCGCAGTGCATTCCTCATGTTTCTATTGGCAACTCACTCAAGGAATAAGTAAAGAAATCAAGTTTCTTTTATTGGGCATGGGTTTACATTTAAGTATGATAAAGGTGAACTCAAATTTGTAGCATGTTTTCTTTAAACCACAACATAGCACGATACAGCATAATTTTTTCTTTCTCTGTATAAAAACAGATCACATTTAAATTGTTTTTTTTTTGCCATTGTTGAATATAGTGGAATGCAGACAAAGTTCATCACACATCATAATTTTTTTTTAATAAATCTCCTAACCTGTCCAATATTATCTAATAATTTTTCCAATATTTTATGCTTTAAAAATGTTTGTAATAAGTCATACTGTACTCTTAATGATGGGACAGAGCCCTTAGGGCACAGTAAACCCTTTCCTAAGCCTCTGAACTCTTGAACTACTAAAGTTGGAAAACAAAATTTGTCTACACTGTACTGCAATTATTGCACCGAAAACATATCAATTACATGCAACTGATTTAGTAAAAATGTTCTCGTGGTAAACCACATACTAATAATTAGGAGTTTACCAGAATGAAAGTGTAAAATTGAAGAGATACTGTGCACCACCAATGCAAGAAAATACTTTTACGGTAACTGCCCCAAAAATTAAAATGTATTAAGCCATGTAAAAAACAGAGGTACAAAAAAAGACCACCAACGTGTTTTGCACTGAGGCGCTTTTTCAACACCTTGATAAAGCGCCCCGGCGCGAAACGCGCAGCTGGTCTTTTTTGTACCTTTGTTTTTAACATGACTCAATACATTTTCATTTTTTATTAGAGTTTCCCTTTCCAGCATTTTCTTGCATTGGTGGTGCACCGTATCTCTCGATTTTTTCCATTGTTCGTGCTTTCAGCGGATCTGCACGCTGGAGACTCCCTTATGCCACACAAAGCAAACAGCAACATTCCTAAGTATGTGAATGTTGTGCCATTGTAAATACTTATTCTTGGATTGTACAGAAACGCAAGGCTATGTTACATTATTAATATGTTTGAAGAAATCTATGATGCTGATACTCCTGGTTGCTGTGCTTTTTCCATTAAGAAAGACCCAGGTAGGCACTTTCTACACACAGATCTCAACACTTACTTATTTGCAGTCATTTACAGAAGGGAATTCTTATTTCATTAATCTACATGAAAAATCAGAGTATGTCCCTTATACTTTTTAGAGCACATATATCTATCCAGGACTATATTGATCAGAATTAAAGTATAACTGTTCCTTTAGCTCCCAGCTATCTTTAGCTCTCAGGTAACTCTAGGATGAGAAATCAGAAAAGTATTTTTACAGAACTGTTTTGTACCTGATTGTTCAGAGTAGCGGTGTTACCAGTTTTCAGAGTAGTGGTGTATATATGTTGGGAATTTTTTTTCTTGGGATCATTTTCTGTTGAGTTCAGTTTTCACACATACTGTATTATAAGTAAAATGTGCATCAATGCCACAATGTTAACAAAGATTAACCAAACCCTATATTTGTTGAAGTGTAACATTGTTGATTATGTCCAGATGGGGCCACACTTACTGTCCTTGGTGCTGCGATTGTAACTGTGCCAGTGATGCTGCAGTAGGCTTGCAAGGCAGTTACTGATCTCGCAGCCCCAAGGACAGTAAGCTGCCCAGAAGGATTGACACTGCGGGATTCCATGCTCCAGAATAGGATCCTACAGTGTTAATCCTTTTGGGCCATGCTGCAGGGAGAGAAAACCAATACTCACCTCTTAGAAGCTAAGAACTAATTTCAGCAGCCTCTGCCGCCTGGATCCTTGTTCCCTACTCGCTAAAGGTAAGAGATGCAGGCTGTATTTCCCTCTCACTGGATGATGTATGCGAAAGTGTGATATAAAGCCCATGTAGGGGGGGTGCACTAGGATCTATGCAACCATTTTGTTTCTCTCTGTTTGTCCACCATCTTGTTTTTTATGTAGTTATTGGAAGACGCATGAATGAGATTTGACCTGAGTGATCTTGCTATTCTCTAAGTCACAGATTCCCTCAGGGTCTTACACTCTTCTGAAACTAATATGCCAGGGGCAAGGGGGGGTGAACGGAATGCAGAACCAGTTTGAGATAAAGAGCTATTCCCATGTAAAACTCCAATTTGTGTAGGTGGATGTCTTGCAAAATAATTGGAAGTTAGGAGCAGAAAAGATAAAAACTTGCTTCTCCCGCTTCTCCATATTTTTTAATAACAGCCCTAAAACTTAGGAATGTGATAATTGTGTGGTCACAAAAAAATCACCCCAGAGGTGAACCAAAGTGTAAAAGTTATGTATTAAAAACCTGTATTTTCTTGTATTGATTAGGTATCTGTTCCTTTAAAAGGTCAACCCGTCCTGGAGGGGCGTATTATTATAATTTTCTATAGTCATAAGCCAGCCCATCTAGGGGCATGTATTATACCTCAGCAGTGTATAAAGAGTATGTGTTTTTGCTGTACAGTATGTTAGAAGAGCTCTTGCATTC
This sequence comes from Ascaphus truei, assembly GCF_040206685.1. NCBI lineage: Eukaryota > Metazoa > Chordata > Amphibia > Anura > Ascaphidae > Ascaphus > Ascaphus truei. Next base: position 258,013,428 of record NC_134486.1, read on the forward strand.
AGCTTTTCTCCTTGTATACTCGTACTGAAATTGTAACGCCTGTATGCCCGCAGACCTGGCCAGTCCCCAGTACTGAGGTGGGTAAGGGTATAACACGCACCCACAGTAGTGAGGGCATGCCCGGCGTGTGGTAAGTTGCGTTGCCGGGCCTTGTGAGTAAGGGTTAACATTATACTTGCTGAGTCCGGGGTGCCAGAGGTCGGAGGGTTAATGTCCAAGAGCCAGAGTTCAGGGGCAGGAGAGAGCAGCGTAGTCAAGTCCAAAGCAAAATCCAAGTTCACACCAAAGGAATCCAAACAGCGGCAGGGACAGGAACCAGAGCTGAAACAGACAAGGGTGCTAGGCATCGACATTGCACACACAGGAGCTACAGGAAAGCTATGCAGAGCAAGGACTGAGAGGACAGAGTGGGGTAATAAAGGAAGGAGGGCCAATAGGAGTGAGGGGTGGAGCAGAGGTTTGTCTGGGTATTTGCAGGGATAGGTCGTGTGAGCAGGGGAGGAGACAGGGAGGTAATCCAGAGCAATTGCCTGCAACTGACGGGGGGGCGGAGCCGGTGCATGGGGAAGGCTGATAACTAGATCAGGTGCGCGCGCCTTCCGTAAGGTTGTTATGCGCGCGCACCGACCGTGTGCCTGGGCATGTGGCGTGCATCGCGGAGGAAGGGCTCGGCATGAGAGGCAGAAGGGAAGGAGGAGCGGTGGAGCCAGGTACAGTAAGGGCTGGGGTGACGGAGGCACGCCGAGGGGCGCATGTCCCTCGATACGCCGAGGGGCGCGTGTCCCTCGATACGTCACAAGCGATCGGGAGCGTGCGCGTTCAGTGAGGCAGCTGCGCGCGTGCCCCGATGTGTGCCTGGGCATGCGGACCGTGCCGCGGAGGAATGGGTGGGAGAGGAGGAGAGAGAGTTGGGAACCGGGGCAGCTAGCCGCAGTGGGACCTGAGGTGACGGGGACACGCTGAGAGGAGTGAGTCCCTCGATCCGTTACAGTATCCCCCCCTTGAGGATCGAACTCCGGACGATCCTCCCAAGGTCTATGAGGAAATTTCTGACGGAACTGTCTGAGGAGAGCTGGGGCATGAATGTGATGAAATGGTATCCAGGAGCGTTCCTCCGGGCCATATCCTTTCCAGTGAACGAGGAACTGAAGTCTGCCCCTGGACCAACGAGAATCGAGTATGGACTGGACTTCGAATTCGTGTTGTCCTTGTATTACGACAGGATTGGGTCTCTGAGGGCGGTCCGGAAAATGGGCATTTTGGATAAAGGGTTTAAGCAGAGACACGTGTAATACAGAGGGTATTTTCATGGTAGGAGGAAGTGTAAGTCGGTACGCGACCGGATTGATCCGTTCGAGGACCTTGAAGGTTGAAGGGACCCAGGAATCTAGGAGCCAATTTCTGGGAAGGAGTCTTGAGCTTGATAATCTTTGAAGATAGCCAAACTCTGTCTCCAGTTTTGTATTCTGGGCCCACATGAGGTCGCTGATCTGCTTGCGTTTTTTGTCTTTGAACGGACCCTTGCAAAGCTTTTAGATTCTTTTTCCAAGAATTTTGGCAACGTGAGAATCTGCTGCGGGAACACCAGAGGGGAGGGAGGAGAGGGGAAGACTGCTGGGATGGAATCCATACTTAATGAAAAAAGGTGACTCCTGCATGGACTCGTTTTTTAATGCGTTAATAGCAAACTCAGCCCAGGGTAATAGATCCACCCAATTGTCTTGAGATTCAGACACGAAGCATCTGAGGTACTGTTCCAGGGTCTGATTCATTCTCTCCGTCTGACCGTTGCTCTGTGGGTGATAACCCGAGGAAAAGAGAAGGGAAATGCCAAGTCTCTGAGAAAATGCTTGCCAAAACTTAGAAATGAATTGAGTACCTCTGTCTGAAACAATAGAAATTGGTACACTGTGTAATCTGAAAATTTCCTTAGAAAAAATGTCGGCCAAGGTAGCTGAATTGGGGAGACCCTTGAGGGGTATAAAGTGTGTGTGCTTGGAAAACCTGTCCACTACCACAAGGATAGTATTCATCCCTTTAGAATTGGGAAGTTCCACAATAAAGTCCATGGAGATATGTTTCCAAGGCTGTTCCGGAATGGGAAGAGGCAAGAGGAGACCAGAAGGTTTGTGTCGGGCGGATTTGCTCTGGGCACAGACCAGACAAGCTCTGGTAAAATCAAAAATGCCTTTGTTCATTTTAGGCCACCAAAAGGTCCGTTTGATAAGATCTACTGTTCTCTTGAAGTCTGGATGACCAGCAGATCTAGAAGAATGCCCCCACTGAAGTATTTTATGGCGAAAACGCGGAGCAGCATACAACCGTCCTTCTGGCACCTTAAATCTCCTAGGAATATGAGCCTGGGCTTTATTGATTTTATCCAAGATATCAAAGTTATTGGTGGAAATAATGCACTTAGCAGGAAGAATCATCTCAGAGGATTCGTTAGGTTCGTTCTCCGTAGAGAACTGACAAGACAGAGCGTCGGCCTTGATAGTCTTGGTGTCTGGAATATTAGAAATCGCGTAATTGAACCGAGAGAAAAACAAAGCCCAACGAGCTTGACAGGATCCCAAACGACGAGCCCCCTCAACAATAAGTACAATAAGTTTTTGTGATCGGTGAGGATAGCTACTGGCTCCTTGGTATCCTCGAGGAGATTTCTCTATTCTTGGAGGGCCAATTTGATGGCCAGAAGCTCACGGTTCCCGACATCATAATTTCTCTCGGCCGAAGAGAACTTCCTGGAAAAGAATCCACAAGGATAGAGTTTTTCTTGTGGGGAAGATCTCTGAGAAAGCACTGCCCCGGCTCCCACATCAGAGGCGTCTACTCCTAGAGTAAAAGGAAGGGAAGTATCCGGATGCCGAAGGATGGGGGAAGAGACGAAGGCTTTTTTGAGGAACTCAAAGGCTTCGATGGCTTCAGGGGACCAGATAGTCGCGGTATCAATGTGCATCCCGAATGTTAAGTGGGAGTCAAACCATAAGCCTAGGTATTTAAAACTAGTGACAGGGGTTAGGGTGGTGTTAGCGTTGGTTCTAATCAGGAGCTCAGTCACTGGAAGCTTTAAAAATTTAGTCATGGTCCCAAACACCATTGTTACAGTCTTGTCAGTGTTTAAAAACAGTTTGTTTTGGGATTTCCAGATTACGAGTCTCAAAAAGTCAGACTGAAGTATGTGTTGAAGGTCAGAGAGGCTATGGCTGTGTGCATATAGGATTGTGTCATCTGCATACATGTGTATTGAGGCTTCCTTACAAGCTGTGGGAAGATTATTAATGAACACTGAGAAGAGTAGGGGCACCAGAACAGAGCCTTGCGGGACACCACAGGTGATATCCAGGGGGTTGGAGTTAGAGCCTGAGATGGACACATGTTGGGATCTTCTTGATAGGTAGGACTGAAACCAGTTTAAAGCATGCTTCCCTATTCCAGAGCTCTGGAGTTTGTTAAGCAGGATAGCATGATCAACTGTGTCAAAAGCCTTTGCAAAATCTAGGAATACTGCACCAGTGAGTTGTCCCCGTTCCATTCCACACTAGATTTCATTGCAAACTTTTAGCAGGGTAGTTATGGTGGAGTGTTTGGGACGAAACCCAGATTGGAATTGGCTATGGAAATTTGTCTTGGTATAGAAATCGCTTAATTGGGAGTGGACACATTTTTCCATGACTTTGGATAGAATTGGGAGAAGTGAGATTGGCCTGTAGTTTGAGACAGTGTTTTTGTCCCCACTTTTGAAGATTGGGACAACTCTGGCAGTTTTCCAGGTCTTAGGGATATGGCCTGCAGACAGGATAGAGTTGACTATGGACGCAATTGGTTTGGCAATGGCTGGGGCACCAAGTCGTAGGAACCTAGATTGTAGTAAGTCAGGTCCACATTGGCTGCTTAGTTTTAGTTTGAGGAGCGCCTGTATAATCTCCTCTTCAGATACTAGGCCAAATTGAAAATTGTGAGCAGTGTTGGGAGGGGGTGGGACTATAGGGATACTCCCAGGATTAGATTCAGGTTTGTGGTTTGGGCTGCGTTTTGCTAATAAGTTAGTAGCACACCCCACAAAGTAATCATTGAATGCATTTGCAATGTCAGTGGGGTTTGTCAGAGTAATATCCCCCTTAGTGATATTACTTGGTTTTTGATGGTTAGGAGGCTGGAATATATTGTTGATAACCTTCCAGAAGTTAGCTGGGTTTGATGTATTCTGGTGGAGATTGTCAGAGTAATATTGTGCTTTTGCATGCCTTGTTTGCCTTGTGAACATGTTCCGCATGCATCTGTAGTGATTGAGATCCTTGGTAGTGCCAGTTAATTTGTAGCTTTTCCACAAGGTATCCCTGAGCTGGTAGAGTGCAAGAAGGTCAGTTGTAACCCATGGAAGGTGGGCCCCTCGTACCCTTATTTTGCATAGTGGAGCATGGGTATCGCAGAGTTTTAAGAACTCGTATTGGAAATAGTCGAATGCAGAATCAGGGTCGGGAATTAAATCGATTCTGTGCCATGGGCAGTTGGTAAGGTCATCCAGAAACTGTTGTGGGTTAATGTTTTTTAATGTTCTAGTGAGGAGAACTTTAGGGCTTGATTGGGGCGGTTTAATTTTCCTTACACAGTACACTATTGCATGGTTACTGAAAATGTCAGGAAGGATGCCAGAGGATTGGATTCTGCTGGGGTTTGAGGAGAGAATCCAGTCTAGCAAGGAATGGTTGTGCGATTTCAGGTTTATCCGTGTGGGTTGGGAAATGAGTTGCGATAGGCTAAGTGACTTGAGTTGTATCTGGATTTTGTGGTTTTTAGGGTCAAGCCAATTGAAGTTGAAATCCCCAAGAACTAGCAGCTCACTCTTCTCATTCAGAGAGGAAATGGAGCCAAGAAATTGGGTGATATCAGGCAGGGATTGTAGAGGGGCTTTAGGGGGGCGGTAGATGCCAGCAAGCAAGATGGGCTTAGAAAAGGGGAGGCAGATTTTGCCAACTAAAATTTCAAAAGAGGGTGGGCTTGATGGGCAATTTAACAGTGTAAATTGTAAGGTGTCTGCAATATAAAATAACACCCCTCCTCCTCTCTTTGACCTATCTCTCCTAAAAATGGAGTATCCCTGAATGGCGATATTTGCATCAGGGGTTTTAGGGGTTAGCCATGTTTCTGTAAGAACGATGGCTTTGGGTTTATGCATAAGGCACCATGCTCTGAGTTCGTCCAGTTTGGGCAGCAGGCTCCAGATATTTATATGGGCGACAGATAGACCTTTTTGGAATTTAAAGGTGGAATTCTCAGGGGCATGGGACAGAGCTGAAATGGGAGGACCTGGGTTTGGTTCAATATCACCTGCTAAGGAGAGTAACAGTACGAGTAGGAATTTGGGTAGTTGTTTGGAGGTTGTAAATTTGTGGTGTTTGCCTTTAGAGTGAGCAGTGGTTGGTGTGCTGGTTTTTAGAGTTCTCCACCAACATTCAGTAGATAGTGCAAGGCTTTTGAGTAGTCCAGGGTGTATGGTGATGTTGGGTGTGGGCCAGGATGGAGGAGTTTGTAGTGTACAGAGAGAGTAAAATCTCCATGAGGCCAGGAGAAAAAAAAATGTTAAGATACAGAGCAGGTTCATTTTGCCAGAGGTAGGCAGTGCTGCAAGGAGCTGTTGTGAACAAAGTGAGTGTGTGCAGACTAAACAGCAGTGGTGTGCCTGTTCCTTGTCAAATGTTCTGGTGCATTGCAATGCTAGAGTCAGTTCAGGGTTTCAGTGTTTTGTGCGGTCAGTTTTGGGAGAGGCTGCAGTGAAAGAATTTGTAAAGGGGTGGGTGGTTAAATTATGCAAGTTAGCAAGAATGGGATCATAGTGTGATCTGAGTAGCTTACCGTTTGTTGTCGTGAGTCAAAAAGTTTGCAGAAAGATGCAGTCCCCAGTCACCTCTAGTCAAACTATAGTCTAACTATATTTATCACTTAAAAAGCTCACTTTAAATGCCTCACTATCTAATGCCAATTGCAGTTCCTACAAATTGCAGGAGAGGTGTTGGTTTTATACATCTAAAACAGTCACATGACCCTCCCCCTCCCCAATCAATAAGCTTGTTCCAGTTGGTCAATTAACAGCACAGAGTTAAAGATGGCAAAAAAAAAATACTTTTGAAATTCAAACATACTAACTTATTTCAATGCTTAAGGCCACAGAGTAAATCTTTTACACAGGACTTGCACATCAAGGGACGTACTTATTTCAATGCTTAAGGCCACAGAGTAAATCTTTTACACAGGACTTGCACATCAAGGGACGTACTTATTTCAATGCTTAAGGCCACAGAGTAAATCTTTTACACTGGACTTGCACATCAAGGGACATACTTATTTCAATGCTTAAGGCCACAGAGTAAATCTTTTACACAGCCTAGGAATCTTTTATATAGCCTAGGAAGGCTGTGGAAGATTGGAGGAAAAGACATTTCTCCATTTTCGCGTAGAGGTGATTAGCACGAAGCCTAGAGAGTACCAGTTTGGTGTGGCGAATGTGCTCCTCCAAGTTCTTGGAGAAAATTAGGATATCGTCCAAATATACGATGACAAACATTCCCAAAATGTCCCGGAAGATATCATTCATGAATTCTTGGAAAACAGCAGGGGCATTGCATAGGCCGAACGGCATCACTAAATATTCGTAATGACCCGTTAAACGTAGTTTTCTATTCGTCACCGTCTTTTATTCGAATAAGATTGTAGGCTCCTCTCAAATCGAGTTTGGAGAATATTGAGGCTCCTTGTAGACGGTCGAAGAGTTCTGAAATTAAAGGAAGGGGGTACCGTTTTTTTACCGTAATTTTGTTAAGCCCACGAAAGTAGATACAGGGTCTTAAAGAGCCATCCTTCTTTTTCACGAAGAAGAAGCCTGCCCTGGCGGGGGAGGTGGAATTCCGAATGAACCCCTTCTTAATATTCTCCTGGATGTATCTCGTCATCGCTCCGTCTTGGGCACAGATTGTAACGATGCGCGGAACACGCCCCCTGTCCCTTCCTTACTTGTTTACTTCTGATCGTCGCCCTCTAGCTGCAAGTCAAGATCCTGTGTCTTTAAGGATTCTGAAGCAAGCAACGCCATCTTGCTTTCTGGCAAACCCTGCCCTCTTCCTCCTGACAGGAAGTAAGCCTCTCTTTGACTATTAACCCCGCCCTCTTCCTCCTGACTATTAGTAAGCCTCTCTGCTATTAGTTAATTGCTGCCAGCCCTTGTGCCTGCTAGTATTACCATCATGCTGTTCCTGCCTGGACCTCCTTGGGACTCTCCTTTGGATTCCGGAAGACTGGGACAGTCACTCATATACTACAGAGGTTAGTTTACCTTCGGGTAGTGTAGGTACCTGCTTAGTAGGGTTCACCTTGACGTGGTAGCAGTCTTATAATTCCTTGGCCAATGGATTAGACTAAGAACCCTTATGTTATGTTTAGTTTCGCTGCACCTTGCTGTTTCTGGCACTATGCCTTTAAGGAGGCTGGACGTTCTCCTAGAAGCAATCCTTCTCTGGATGTTTCCTTGTGCTCTGGACTCTATGCCCATGTTCCTGTACCATGTTCCTGGTTTCCGTTTCCAGACTCCTGTGCTGAAGCATTGGCTTCCCAGCAACCCCCGCGTTGAAGCCTGAGAACGCGCGCAATCCCGCTCTGCTGTCAGAGCATGCGCGCACATGCAGCTGGATAAGTCGTGTCTCTGAGCTTGGCTCCGCACCTCCGGACGCGTCGCGCATTCTCATGCGCACGGCGCGGTCATGTGACTACGTGCGCCGATCCCCAGCTGCGCGGCAACTCACTCCCTTCGTATCCCCTGTGGCCTCCCCACCTCGCTAACCGGTCCTTCCCCCTTTCCCTGCACTTGTGAGGAGAGCACAAGCGTGACACAGATAAGGGGTAAGTCTTAGACTTGGGGAGTATGGTTCCAGGAATTAATTCAATGGCACAGCCATAAGAACGATGAGGGGGTAACACCTCAGCCTGAGTCTTATTGAAGACATCTAAGAAATCATGATATAACTTCGGTAAAGTAGAGAGAGAAGATGAGGTGGTGTCGAGGCCAGCGAGTACGGCAACAGAAGGAGTGACCATCTTCTCCGAGGTAGTAGCCCATTGGATCGGCAAAACATTGGTCCAATCAATACGCGGGTTGTGAAGCTGGAGCCACGGCAATCCTAGAATAACCTGGACAGTAGGGGAGTGGAAAACATCGAAGACCATTACCTCAATATGACCATCCGCGGTGGTCAGGTTAAGAGGAATAGACTCCCAAATGATGAAGGCTGGAGTGGTCGACCGTTGATAGCCTCTAGGCCGATGGGCGACTTTTTCTTGACTAACAGGATTTGGTTGTTTCAAGCGAAGGTGTGATCAAGAAAGTTACAACCAGACCCAGAGTCGATGAACGCATCAACCTCTACTTGAAGATCAGGACCCACAAAAGTTATGGGGAGTAGGATCTTCTTCGGTAGTTCCTTAGCGAGAGAGGGGCAAGGAGAAATGGTACCCAGTAGAAGCCCCTCTACCTTTACTGGGCATTCCCGTTTCCCGGTTTCAAGCAACAGTGATGAAAGTTGATGTTCTGGGGAGCCGCAGAGTAGCAGAGACCCTCCTCACGGCGTCGTGCTTTCTCAGCGGCCCGAAGCTGTTGGCTACCAATTTGCATCATTTCAGGAGCGTCCAACGCAGGAAAAGCCAAAGGAGGAGACCTAGGAGAAACATGTAGGGACAAGAGAGAACGAGAACGGTGATGCTCGTGGCGTCGTTCTTGAGTGTGCTGGTCCATACGAATACTGAGGGAAATGAGATCCTCAAGGGATGAAGGCCGAGCGTTAGCTGCAAGGTCATCCTTGAGGGATTCGGACAAAAAGTGCCAGTATGCTGCGGCGAGAGCTTCATCGTTCCACTGGGATGGTGCGGAACTCAACCGCGTATCTTGCAGCTGACCTACGGGCCTGGGAGAGATGAAACAAGGAAAAAACGGCAGTCTGCTGTTGTGTCAAAAACCTGTTGGAACTCACGCCGGAATTTGGGGTAATCTTGAGTTATGTCTGTGTTCCCAGAGAGAAGAAGCCCAGGCGAGAGCGTCGCTGTGATGGATTGGATAAAATGCCTATTTCTTCATCTGTAATACTTTGCTATGATTCCTTACTCAAAATGGCTACCGCAGCTACCCCTCCCTTCAAGTAAGGAAGATGGCACCGAGGAATTCCCCTCAAATGCTGATGTGTCCAAAAAACCTGCAATAACAGGACCATAAACTGCAACAACAAGACCATACAAGGAAAAGACCCAACAAGAACCAATGAGACACTGACATGTGTATTTACACACAACCTTTAGACCTGAAAGAGTTCCTTTTGCATACAATCCCCCACTGCAGCCCCTATATATGAACGTGGTCTGTAGGAATAAAGTCAGACATTATCATACTGAACGTGTGTCAGCGTGATCTTTTCTCAGTGCACGCATTACCTACGTAGGAAACTAATCAGGACGGGGACAGATACTCTACAGACGGTTGTTCTGATCCAAATCAGTTGGCGCCCAACGTGGGGCCCTGGGTTGTGAACCAACAGACAGCCGTGCGCAGAGGGACCGGGGTGGACCAAGTGCGGACGCGGCAGGAGACTGATCACCTCTGGAGTACGGTAAGATAACATTTATTATCTACCGATACGCACTGTCTCCGCTGTTGGTCTATTTCTGTGTCTCATACGGCTCTCCGAAGGTCACCTAAAGACAGGTAGATATCTTGCCCAGAGCCCATTTTAAACTCAAACCTGTTACCTAGACTATCTGTCACTCGGTATATGTTTATATGTTGTATATATGTTAGTCAGTGCCGCAAGTGGGAGCCCGGAGTGGAGTGGGATTTTTGCCGGCTGACTAGGGGTCTTGTCAATGTACGTTGTAAACTTGGTGGAAGGAGGGGTAAAGGGGGAGTAAGGTATAGTCGGTTCAGAGAGGAACACATGATCCCTGGAGTGACTGCGTGGTTGGCGCGTTGCAGAGGGAGGGGTGTTAAAGGCGCGTTACGGTTGGTAACTGCGCGGAATCCTGCCGATTGATCCCTGAACAACCTTTCCCTCTCTCGTAATCAAGTTGTATGTTATGTCCAAAATGTGTTTGTGTATTAGTGTTGAGAATTCATGAGGACGGGTGGGGATTGTTGAGAGTAGAAGAGATAGCCCATAGGTGCTTGGGCGATAACCCCTAGACGTTAAACTGCCCGAACTCCTGTTTTTTCCACGTTAAGGTACGCTTTGCATGTAAGAAAGAAAGAAAGTGAATAGGAAAGAAATAGGCAAGTGAATTTGCTGATAGATAATCAAGGCATATGATTGTGTTGTGAAAGTAAGTATTGAGGGTTATTTTTATGAAAGGTTTATATGCAGAAATTGGGATACAATTAGATACTGTGTATATTATTTGGAAGGGAAAGGAAGTGTTATAAGGGAAGGGAAAGAAGAAAAAAAAAAAAGCAGGGCATTTTTGCTAGTAATTGCAGTATAGAGAAAAAAAAAAAAAAAAAGGTGCAGTTTTAACATTTGAGCACAGGCAAGTAAGACAGGGAAAGGAGTCTTAGCCTGCCACCTAGTGGCGGAAAGAGAGAGAACAGAACGAAGAGGAATGGGAGCAGCTTTCCCGGTAACTGGTAAAGATTTTTTTTTTTTTTTTTTTTTTTGAAAGGTTTGTTCGTACTGGCCACACGAATGGATCTTTTAAAACCAGAAAATATTCTTTTTCTTTCTGTTCTAATAGCAACTAGAAAGAGGGGTCTTTTTCTGTGGGAGTGAGAAGCTCAGTGAGCACCGTCTTGTGTGTTTTTGAATCCCACAGAGAAACATACCTTACGTTAGTATGAGTCAAAATAATTCTGTTGAGGGACAGAAGGGTCCCTGCTGCATTTATTTTATCATTGCCAGGACAGAAGTTAATATAATAACAAGTAAAAAAACAAAGCCAGTAGACTGTTTAAAGTATGTAGTATTACTGCAGCAGAAGGCAGGTTACAACCAGAAATGTGTCGAAAGATATTGAAAGAAAAGAGAGGAATTTTGAATGATAACAATCTGCTGAAGATAGCAGAAGCCTGGTTTAATGTTACCAAGGCTGTCCAGAGAAAAATGGACCGAGCAGGAGATAGAAAAGGGAGGGAAGATTGTTTTAATTGTGGTGTGACTGATTTATCTATACTCACTCCTTTGTTACCTTCGCTCCCAGCTCCAGCAGCACCCACACCTATACAACCCACTACCCCGCCCACAGATGACAAACCAATTTTGACTGTTTATGTAGCACAACTATATCCTGTGATGCAGGCAGACGGTTCCTATTACACCCCGACTGTGCCCCTAATGCCCCTGATGCCAGTCCTTTCACCCCAAACAATCACTGCCCAAGCGGTAGGGATTCAAGTCTACCCTGACACAACAACAGCACACAGACCCAGCAGCAGTGTCCAATACAGTGCGCCCTATAGTTTTGACTCAGATAGTGAGTCACAGGCCGCTGCACAGGAGGCAAACATGACCTGGAATATTAACCCCAGACACCCCCCAGTACCCGACCGCTACCCAAGGTTATATTGGCAGACGCCCAAGCAGGTAGAAGGCGCCCCAATAATGTATGTCACCTCACCCCCTTCCTGGTAGACACAGGTGCAGCCAGGACTGTAATTAGAGCTGCAGACATACCTGACCCTTCCTATTTGTCTGATATTGATGTTTTATGTGTGGGGGTAGATGGCACACCGCGCTCTAGCACATTAACACGACCCCTGCAGATAGGTCCCTACCCTGAACTATTTGCACGATTTGTAGTTTCCTCTACTTGCCCGCTTAATCTGTTTGGCGCTGATGTTTTATCAAGGTTACAGGCCTCCATAATATTCTCCGAGGACGACACCATTGATGTAACCTCCCCGCTCTGGGAGTCAGATGTCTCTGCCCTTTGTTCCCTTCCAATACTTTTGGCATTAGCGGACAAACCCTCAGCTGCCAGTATACCGCCTGCTGTCATGGATAGGATCCCATCCAAATTATGGTCCACAGGCCCTGAGGATAACGGGCACCTAACGGTACCACCCATTGTTGTACAGCTCAAACAAGGGGCCCCGCTTCCCCGTAAACTGCAATACCCCTCTTTTCCCTGTGAAGAAACGCACCGCGAAGGGTGAACCTGATAAGTATAGAATGGTTCAAGATCCTCAAGCAGTAAAAGATGCAACCATTGTACGATGTTTTAATAACAAATCTTTTCCAGATGACCCCAGAGGCTTCCAAGAATTTCACTGTTCTCAAACAGGTAATATCCTCTGCCCCTGCCTTGGGCCTCCCAGACTATGATTTACCCTTTAAGCTTTTCGTATCAGAACGAAATGGACATGCAACTGGAGTGTTAACACAGCCACACGCTGGCCGATGTCGACCTATTGGTTATTACTCCAGCCGTCTCAATGCTGTGGCTCGTGGTGGACCGTCCTGTCTTCGTGCTGTCTTTGCTGCTCAAGCACTGCTGGATAAAACTTCGGACATTGTTCTAGGGCATGACCTCATTCTCCTGGCACCACATGACATTGCTGCTATTCTCAATCAGACACAGCCAAAACATCTGTCCGCTGCCAGACACCTCAGGTTGCAATGCTCGCTTCTCATTCCAGACAATGTCACCCTTCTCCGATGCCAAGTGCTTAACCCCTCCACTCTTCTTCCACTTCCCGAGGGGGGAGATGTGCAGGGACACGAACAAGAATAAAGCACAGCTGGAGTCGACCTACCCTATGATTGCTTCGAACTCATGAAGCTAGAAACTGCTCATCTGCCCACGGTGAGTGAAAAGCCGATACAGAACCCAGATCTAATCCTGTTTGTGGATGGTTCTCGATATGCTGATCAACAAGGCACCTACCATACGGGTTATGCTGTCACCACAGACTCTGTGGTCCTACTGGCAAGCACACTACCGTCAACAGCATCCACACAAGAGGCCGAACTACAAGCTCTCACTGCAGCGTGTAAACTGGCAGAAGGACAAACGGCGAATATCTATACTGACTCTAGATATGCCTTTGGAGTAGCACACGATTTTGGCGTCATTTGGCAAACCAGGGGATTTCTGACAGCAGCAGGAACACCAGTGAAACACAGCTCAGCCATACAAGCTCTGATGGACGCCCTACTCCTTCCAAGCCATGTGGCCATCCTGAAGGTAAAGCCCATGGGAAACTGAACACAGAAGAAGCCAGAGGAAACCATCTGGCGGATGCTGCGGCAAAACAAGCTGCCAGCGGGATACGAGAAGTGGAAGATCGAGTGGACACGACAAGGATGGTTCCGTTAATGCAGAAACTCCCAGTGAATCGAGAATATCTGAAGAAGTTGCAAGAATCTGCAACAAAGGAAGAAAAGGAAAGCTGGAAGTAAAGAGGTGCATCGCCCCAAGAAGGAATTTATGAGTACAAAAAGAAACTTTGTCTGCCACGGGCACTGTATCCTGCTGTGGTACAATGGGCACATGGAGCAGCACATCTCTCAAAGACTCCTATGAATGCACTGATCGACAAATACTATGTGGCGCCTGGAATTACCCCAATGACTAGTAATTTCTGCAAATTATGTACAATTTGTGCAAAGTGTAACCCAGGATGTGTGGAAAAACCACCACAGAAACACCTTGCAAGGCCTTGCTTTCACTGCTACGCTAGCTAAAGAAATTTGGTCTGCGCTAGGGACCACCCTTGCTTTCCACACCCCATACTATCCCCAGAGTAGTGGAAAGGTAGAAAGAATGAATGGCACACTGAAAACTAGAATGTTGAAAATGGCCCAGGAAACAAATATGCCCTGGCCAGATAGTCTACCCATTGCTTTGTTCAGTGTTCGATACACCCCATGAGGGGAATATGCTCTATCCCCATTTGAGATACTGTTTGGTACTGCCCCCAAACTTGGTTGTTACTACCCACAGCAGTTACAGATGCAGTCTGATGTTTTGACCAAATATGTAACTGCCCTAGCGCAAGAACTAACCAATATGCATGGTCGAGTGTTTTCTTCTATTCCAGATCCAGATCTAGATACCGGGACTCATAGACTCGTGCCCGGAGACTGGGTGCTTGTGAAGAAATTTGTAAGGAAACATTCCCTAGAGCCCAGATATGATGGTCCTTTCCAAGTTCTGTTGACCACAGCGACATCAGTCAAACTAGCTGGCAAGAAGGTTCCAGCTCCCAACGAGGACACCTCAGAAGGAAAATGATGCTATATATCCTTTGCTTGTTGGGTCTAGGGGGGGCACAAGAGATTGCTATCACCCAACATGAAGGGGTAGTCACGTTTTGGTATAATTCATCCAATACTCATGTAGCTACCTTCTCCTTTGATTATTGTAATATAGTCCGCTGCCCCTCAACACGTTGGCAATATAATCGATACAGCAATGTCAGTTTCAGGTCTATTTATATATGTGTAACGGATTCCTACTGGGGACAGGAATGTGATTACTGGGGAGCAGTAGGATGGAACACGGGAACAGATTGGGGATACCGACCACAAAATGGTCTAGCAAGGAAAGACGGGATGGCAAAAGATTCTTGCCCAAATAGGCATCGCAATAGTTATTATTTTTGTTTTGTTTGTGATTATTGTCTGCTGTGTTCTCCCATGTTTTAAAAAATTAATGACCAAAGCTGTTGACAATAGCACTCCTACCCTTTTTCTGCAGTCAGATAATAATACTCCACTCTTGGAAGATGGTCCATTTACTCCGTTACAGTCCCTTCCAGTTAAGTACAATAGTATAAATCCATAGGGACAGCATCTGACTTCCTTATGTGCAAAGTCTGTGGCAAGGGGGGTCATGGACAAGCCATGACTCGTCTAACGTACAGCACAAAAGAGTTCCCAGGCACATCTGGACAGATGAGTTAGTATACATCTAGGGACAGACTCAGAAATAGATATTTCAAGGGGGGACTGTGATGGATTGGATAAAATGCCTATTTCTTCATCTGTAATACTTTGCTATGATTCCTTACTCAAAATGGCTACCGCAGCTACCCCTCCCTTCAAGTAAGGAAGATGGCACCGAGGAATTCCCCTCAAATGCTGATGTGTCCAAAAAACCTGCAATAACAGGACCATAAACTGCAACAACAAGACCATACAAGGAAAAGACCCAACAAGAACCAATGAGATACTGACATGTGTATTTACACACAACCTTTAGACCTGAAAGAGCTTCTTTTGCATACAATCCCCCACTGCAGCCCCTATATATGAACGTGGTCTGTAGGAATAAAGTCAGACATTATCATACTTAACGTGTGTCAGCGTGATCTTTTCTCAGTGCACGCATTACCTACGTAGGAAACTAATCAGGACGGGGACAGATACTCTACAGACGGTTGTTCTGATCCAAATCATCGCCACTGAGTAGAGCATAGATGTAGGCCACCTTGGTATGACCAGAAGGAAAGTGAGACGGGGACATCTCGAACTGGACGTCACACTGATTCAAGAATCCTCGGCAAGCAAGGGGGTCCTCGTCATACCGGTTGGGAGGTGAAATACGTGGCCCCGGGTTGCCTATCGGTACTGGGGCCGGGGATGACAGTACCACAGGGGATTCCCGGAGAGATAAATTAGAAAGTTTCTGTGTAATAGTGGTAAGTTGATCGCTTAGGAATTGCAATTGTTCCATAGTGAAAACTTGGCCCACCTCAGGGGGTCTGCATTTGTTGGGTTCTGCATAATGTAACGCCTGTATGCCCGCAGACCTGGCCAGTCCCCAGTACTGAGGTGGGTAAGGGTATAAAACACACCCACAGCAGTGAGGGCATGCTAGGAGTGTGGTAAATTGCGTTGCCGGGCCTGGTGATTAAGAGTTAACGTTATACTTGCTGAGTCCAGGGTGCCAAAGATCGGAGGGTTAATGTCCAAGAGACAGAGTTCAGGGGCAGGAGAGAGCAGCGTAGTGATGTCCAAAGCCAGAGTTCAAGGGCAGGAGACGGCAGCGTAGTCAAGTCCAAAGCAAAGTCCAAGTTCACACCAAAGGAATCCAAACAGGGGCAGGGACAGGAACCAGAGCTGAAACAGACAAGGGAGCTAAGCATCGACACTGCACACACAGGAGCTACAGGAAAGCTATGCAGAGCAAGGACTGAGAGGACAGAGTGGGGTAATAAAGGAAGGAGGGCCAATAGGAGTGAGGGGTGGAGCAGAGGTTTGTCTGAGTATTTGCAGGGATAGATCTGTGTGAGCAGGGGAGAAGACAGGGAGGTAACCCAGGGCAATTGCCTGCAACCGACGGGGACAGAGCCAGTGCATGGGGAAGGCTGATAACTAGATCAGGTGCATGCGCCTTCTGTGAGGTTGTTATGCGCGCGCACCGACCGTGTGCCTGGGCGTGTGGCGTGCATCGCGGAGCAAGGGCTTGGCATGAGAGGCAGAAGGGAAGGAGGAACGGTGGAGCCAGGTACAGTAAGGGCTGTGATGACGGAGGCACGCCGAGGGGCGTGTTTCCCTCGATACGTCACAAGCGATCGGGAGCGTGCGCGTTCAGTGAGGCAGCCGCGCGCGTGCCCCGATCGTGTGCCTGGGCATGCGGACCGTGCCGCGGAGGAATGGGTGGGAGAGGAGGAGTAGAGAGAGTGGGGAAGTGGGGAATCGGGCCAGCTGGCCGCAGGGGAACCTGAGGTGACGGGGACACGCTGAGAGGCGCGAATCCCCTGATCCGTTATAGAAATAAACTCATACTTGATTCAACTCTGAAAAATAATGAACCCGTAACTATTGCATTTTTCTCGCATTCACATGTATGTATGTTTTTATTTATATAGCGCCATTAATATACATAGAGCTTCACAGTAGTAATACACGTGACAATCATATAAATAACAGAACATGGGAATAAGGGCTTAAGACATAAAAATAACATTTACGAAGAGGAGTCTCTGCTCCGAAGAGCTTACAATCTAATTGGTAGGTAGGGAGAACATACCAAAACAGTAGGAGGGCATTCTGGTAAGTGCGTCTGCAAGGGGCAGACAAGCTTTATGTATCAGGTGTATAATATTAGCCACAGAGCTACTCATATGCTTCATTAACAGGTGTGTTTTAAAGTGGGTCTTAATGGCGGATAGAGAGGTGCTAGTCGGGTATTGAGGGGAAGGGAATTCCAGAGGTGTGGGGCAGTCGGTGAGAAAGGTTTAAGGCGGGAGAGGGCTTTAGATACAAAGGGGGTAGAGAAAAGACATCCTTGAGCGGAATGCAAGAGTCGGGATGGTGCATAGCGAGAAATTAGGACTGAGATGTAAGAAGGGGCAGAAGAGTGTAAAGCTTTAAAAGTGAGGAGGAGAATTGAGTACGAGATGTGGGATTTGATAGAAAGGATGATGTAGATGCCCTTATATGGGTCTCTACATTTTGAAGGGAGGCTATAGGGCATCTACATCTTCTAGTAGGCTGAACAGTACCCCTATCCTGCCTTCATCAAGCGAATTAACACTGCAGGTCCCATTTAAAAGCATGGAACCCCGCAGCATTAATCCTGCCCGTGCTGCAAGACTTACTATCCTTGTGCATGTAGAAGGGCTGCGTTCAGGCTGTGGGTCATTTCTCTCCCCGACCACAAGGAAAGTCTGCCTACATCTGTACTTGAAATTTCCAGTATGTGTGTTTCCTAAATATTTAATATACATGAAATGTAAATTTTGAGTATATCCAGGCTATTAGGTAACTAATGCATTGGTAGTTTAAACACAATAATAATGAAGCCATCATAGTTTAATCAAATGTGTGATTGGAAACATATCCACACCTCTGCTGTTTTTGATACCGTTTTAATGAACTAACACATTTTTTAAAGTGATAAGCTTTTAGGAGCTAATCACCTTAATTCATTATGATGCATTTCCTAAATCTACTAAGTGGTGCTATGTCATACTCATAAGACAATTTCAGGCACCAGAAGACACTATACAACCCATTCAAATGAGTGGACTGCAAGGTGATTTCTCACGCTGGCAGGAGTCTTATGGAATAGCAAAGTACATATAGGCCATTATCTGTGACCCCTGAAGTATTGTCAATGAACATTTTGTACTACAGACAACAGAGGCACACATACTGAACATTTAATTCTACATATTTGGTAGTACCATCATTCTCTCTCTCCAAGGTATAATTATCATAGTCTAATAGGGTAGAAAACATAATTGTACCACGCAAAATATGTCAGTAGATATACTGCTTTTGTACATTGTGGAACAGTATTTGCTACAGTACTTTCATATATGACCATGGCACTGTGTGTGTTAGCTATGGAATCAGCAGGCAATAAACAAAGGGTTCTATATATCAAGACAAACATGTGCGCTGATGCAATTGTGTAAAACAAATTGCATTTTGTTTCTGTATGAAAAGCGCCCCATTTATGAAGTGTCTTTCTACTCATTAGGAATTTAAAAAAAGACTTACGCCATGTTTAAGGTGACGAAGAAAAACAACACAGAAAACTATCAAGAAAAGTAAGACAAGCTGCCCATTTTTAAATACATAGACCTGCGCCAATGTGAAAAATGTTCTCTGTCCTAACTCCTCCTACTTCCTCCATAAACCCCTCATCTCATGGGAAGCAGTCGCAGACATACCCAAAAATAGTGCAACTTAGATGAAAACCTACTGTAGGTACTGCCTGGCGCAGGTATACTGTATTTCAGAGCAAGTGCGGTGGAATTTGCTCTTTGATACTGAGGGTCTTATGCTAGTAGCACTGACGTTGTCATCGACAATCCGCATGGTTTTGCATATTCACAAGAATTGAAATGAAATGTGAAACAAAACAGTATTCTCTATTGCAAATCACTTCTTCTAAACGACTTCTAAAAAAGTGACAAACCACATGGTTTAATAGCCAATCCACCCGGATTGTACTTACTTTAGAAGCGAGTGACCTGAGGTGGTGCTAACTCCATTCCCAGTCTGATTTATGGGTTTTGCTCTCTCAGCCAAACCTATATTTCAGGCTCTGGATGTAACTTGCGATCCCAATCTCGCCCCCCTTAGGTGGTGTTAACAAAATGCGACTTTTTAGAAGCGGTTTGCATAACGGAGCTACGAGAATAGGTGTGGACAAAAAAAATGTGAATTTGATGCTTTATTGACAAACTGATTGTCAAAGTCAGAATGAAACAACAACTAAAAAAAACGTTTAGATGCTGTTTGGATATGAAGTAAGGGTTTACAGAACAGCAATGCCAATCTACTTCTAAAGTGCACTTTAGAAGCGATTTGCCCCATTTTGGAGCTTCTGGAATAGGCCCCATAACGTCCAAAATGTTCCATTTAATATATTTTTTCCCAACATTATGCTCTTCTTATACATAATAACTGAAAATGCCATAATATTTTGTTACCTATTGAAATAGAGAGTTGGATGAACTGAAACTGTATCAGTTGCATACCAAATACTGATGAATTTCTATTGTTCCTGAGTAATAAATGACCCAAGTTGTTCACAGGTCAGCAGATTCCCTGTGGCCTTCTGTGTTTCCTGGACAAATGGCTCTATTCATTCGTTTTTCATGCACCTGTTTTCCAATCACTTCATTATTGTTTTCTACATGGCATACAGCAAATAAAAAGAAAACAGGTGTATGCAATAGTGACAGAGAGAGCTCATATATACTCCAAGCTGGCACTAATAGATGTAAGCTGTATGCTTGGTAGAACTGCTGCTAAATTAGCCTGTGGCAATGATTTTTCAAGGCTTGAGGAATGCATTCTTATTTAAAAACTCATAACCACAAAATAGTCAAAAATTATAACCATTGTGAAAATACAGCAAAGGTAAATGTGTGATGGAAACTGAAATATCGCTTGACCTTTTGAAAAAGTAAATATATTAAATATATATATATTTTTAAATGATCATCAGGTTGACAGCTCTACAGTAAGGAATATGGTTAGAGAACTGTTAATGTTTGTATTGTGTTTGAAGCATTAGTTACTAATAAAGCAGATCAACACGAACCACATTTCCCTATGTACTGTATGTACTGTAGCACAGTTTTCACATTTTGATTATTTACTGATCTGTTCAAATAAAATGTGTTAACTTTTTCCATTTTGTCTTGAACAGATTTTGGGAGTCATGTCTGCTGGAAGCAAATCTCTGGCATAAAATAGTACCAGACTTGCTGATAATGACAAACTGATGACATGATTGGTTCACATGCAATGCCATACCTGCATTATTTACCTCTTGTTTAATTTGTATTATAATACACAAAGTAATTTATATGATAAATAGCTTTCATACAAAAAATGTACAGTTAGTTTGCATTCAATTACGTTAACCACTGGTTATAGCTTATAATGTCTAGGTTCATTTTACAACATATAGCCCTCCTAACCCGGCTGCAAAAGATGATCACATCATATTGACTATATACAGTGGCAGGGCTCAGTCTCTCATACCGGTTTTATGGTGCTGCTGGGTAAGTGTAGTCTGGACGTGAATACGCAGATAGAAAAAGGATGGACACCAGGAACTTTTGTAAAACATAAAAGGTATTTTATTTTACATCCGTCTAGAACACTCCACAGGTAGTATTATTAACATACATCTTACAGTAGTTGACAGAAAAATTGTGGCAAAACATATTACAGGCATACCCCGCATTAACGTACGCAATGGGACCGGAGCATGTATGTAAAGTGAAAATGTACTTAAAGTGAAGCACTACCTTTTTCCCACTTATCGATGCATGTACTGTACTGCAATCGTCATATACGTGCATAACTGATGTAAATAACGCATGTGTAACAGGATCTATAGTATCCCCGCTTGCGCACAGCTTCGGTACAGGTAGGGAGCCGGTATTGTTGTTCAGGACGTGCTGACAGGCGCATGCGTGAGCTGCCATTTGCCTATTGAGCGAAATGTACTTACTCGCGAGTGTACTTAAAGTGAGTGTCCTTAAAGCGGGGTATGCCTGTACTCTGGACTTTATCCTCTGGTAGCTCTCACTCTTACACTGGTACTTATTCTTGTTACCCGTTGCAAGGATACATTGGCAGTCCCTTGCATACAGTTAGTAATGACCCCCATAACAAATGGGACTTTCAGGAATACATATTGGGCTCCTGGTTTAATTACCAGCTACTTCTTCCATACCTATTTGATCAGGATTGCACATGGGATCTTCCGGTTGGGCCAGTCAAAACATACTATGCAGTGAACTCCTATTAATAGCATGCTTCCTCTGTTTCAATAATGAGAATGATCTTGGACTCTTACTACTGGCGCTTATGTAATGGGCATGTTTCTAATTTAAAACAACAAACGGTGACAAGAGATATCTTAATACACTTAGCTACTGTATACACACAAACCTATTTACAGGACCCACAGTAAGGACACCAGTTATAACTCCGAAGAACCTTTCTCAAAAACATTAGGTGGAGCTAAATATAAACTTTTGAATGGCTTCTCCATTTTGGCTTTATTTTTGTTAAATAAATCATGACACGGTGTAATATGTCATGTGTTGTTGTTCATCTGAGGTTGTATTTACCTAATTTTTAGACCAGCTAAGGATGATTGTTATTATGTCCTGATATGTAAAACCATAGAATTCAAAGAGGGTGTACTTTCTTTTCAGACCACTGTCTGTATGTTACCCCCCTTGAAAGGATGCCTATGATTGATGGACAGGCTCTTGAGCTAATGACTAAAAATTAAAGGGAGGTTTCATATGATTCGTTATTCGGAGGGGTTGGCACTAAAGGGGGAGAGTTTAAGAGTCCTCAGCAGAGCACGGTGGGAGACAGAGCTGCCAAGACCAGGAGGATCACTTTTCTGTCCCAGTGAGGTTGGAGGCCAGGATCATCATGTGAGCAGAACTATTCCAGTTCTGCTGATTCAGAGCAGGCACAGATAGGACAGTCAAGGTCCACCCCATGTATCAGCTGCTCATGTTCTGAGAGTCATGAGTAACCCCGAGGGGATCCCACTTACAAACACCACAGTACTGTTGACTATACATACCAGTTCCTTTTTATAGTCTTTGCGAAGTAGCAGGCCTGCAACGTTTAACCCAACACAACTAAGAGTTCCAATGCTTTGAGTCCCCTAATAACATGGGGTCATTGGGACTTAAGGAGAGACATTGAGAGACAAACACTCCGCGGCTCACATGTTGGTGTATTGTTGTATAAAATGTGTTGCATGATAAATATATGGTCCTCACTAGAAATGGGCACATTTTGGGGTGAATTTGGGTCTGAAGCGGATCGGCCAGTTCATTTGTACAGCTGATTACAACGGATCAATCTCAAAAAGGGTTATTCACATTTTGCAGATGTTTTTATTATTATTGCCAATACACTCCATGGACTCTGCAATCAGTTTACTGATTTTTAGAATCCAATCCGCGGATTCAGCAATCCGTTGATGGATTGATAATAATGGATTGTATCAAATGGCAGTTTTTGATGAATCCACATGGATTAAAACAAACTAAATCCATTTGCGGAATTTACACTGAGAAATGGATATTGGGGGAAAATGCAATATAATCCGGGAAACGGATTTGGTTGGATTCACCCATCTCTAGTCCTCACGATTGAGGATTACCAAGGTGTTACTGTGGGAGCATATTAATACAAGCCCCTGTTGTTCAAAGATACAGTACATGTTGTGTCATATTGTCTGATCTCTGCCAAGCTCTCCTCTAGGGGGCTAGCATAGGTTCAATCAGTCTGGGGGAAATAAGGAGGGTTTACATATGCCTTTTTTGAAGTATATAGCTAATCTCATGCATGATGCCTTATGCCACGTTTTGATTTTGCAAGGGCAATGAGATAAATATTAATGATGATGATGATGATGATGATGATGATGATGGTGGTGGTTCAACACACAAGCCACTAACAACAGTGAAAGTGGCAAGAAGCTAGTCCATGGCCAATTATGCAGCAGCAGCAGCAAAGCTTATCTGTGTGGTTTATGTCAGACAATCAGCCTGGCAGCCTCTCTGACCAATTGTGTTATTGACTTATTGTTATTGGTGAGTTGAATTTGTCAGTGAATTGAGTCAGCCCCTCATTGCCACTAAGACTAGTGACAGTGGACAATACATTGATTCACGCAGATATAACATTCAAAGGAGTGCCAACTTAGGGCATCATGCAATAAGCAGCGAAAAAATGCATTAGCCAGTTTAGCAATTAGCCATGTTTTTGGCATGTTAAACTCGCTGTATGCTGTAAGGGGCGAATCCCTGGCGAATGAATGAGCCACCACCATTTGATAAAATGGCTAGTAACCGGTGGCGAGAAGCTGCCGAGAAGCCGTCCCCTGCCGAGATGTGTTTGCAGCAGAGAGAGAGATCCGCTGCTCTCTCGGCGCAAACATCGGCACATTAAAAATTATTTTTAAAACCATTTTTATTCATAGTGTACATGTGCAGGGGGTCTCCGGAACTGAACCGCATTGGTTTCAGGTCCGGGGACCCCCTGCTTCCAGAGATACAGGCCCCTTTATGAGGTGCCGGTATCCCTCTGCATTTGAGGGTCCCGATCACGTGACCGCGGAATGTAAACAAAGCAGAGGGATACCGGCACCCCATAAAAGGGCCTGTATCTCGGGAAGCAGGGGGTCCCTGGTCCTATAACCAAAGCGGTTCAGCTCCGGAGACCCTCTGCACATCTCCACTATGACTAAAACACATATCAATAAAGACTCGTTCCTTACCTTTGCGGCTATGTGCTATGGTAGCGAAGCAGCATGAATATTTTTTAATAATACTGTACAGTGAGCAGGGGGTCCCGTGAGCTGAACCGCATAGCTTTGTGGATCAGGGACCCCCTGCTTCCCGAGTTACAGGCCCCGGTATGTGTGATAGGGTGGCAGTGTCGCCGCCATGTTTATAGCGTCCCATACGCTACGTGCCCGCAATAAACATGGCGTCGACACTGTAACCGATGCCCCAAACCGGGGCCTGTAACTCGGGAAGCAGGGGGTCTCTGAGCCACAAATCAATGCGGTTGAGCTCAGGGGACCCCCTGCTCCTGCACAATTTTATTAAAATACATTAATGCTGCTTCATTACGATAGCGGATAGAAGCTAAGGCAATGAAGGGGTTAACGCATAATAGTATGTTTATTGGGGACAATTGCCCCCAATAAACATAGCAATACACAACATACAATACAGTAATGGGCAACATTACTATTATCCACAAATGGATAATAGTGCAGTTGTCCATTTAAAATACATACAGAACAATAAATACATTAAATACATGTAGCACTCACCCATGTCCGGCTGCCATGATGAAGGCCATCCTCATCTTCATCCTGCTAATGCCCCATCCGCTTCTGCAAAACAGACACAAGAATAAAAACATCCAATGTAATGTCCCCTAACCCCTTAATCACCATAGCGGTCAAACAACCGCTACAGTCATTAAGGGGTTAACCCACCATCAGCCACATACCCTCCCCCACAACCTCCCCACCCCCTGAGGCCTAACCACCCTCACCCACTACCCACAAGGTAGTCCTACCACATACCCTTGGAGTCAATACCCCTTCCCCCTACCCCACCCCAAACAGTACAATAATGTGCCAAATAACTATTATCCAGATAGGGATAATACATTATTTGGAAATTATTAAACACATTAACTAGCATATTAAAAGAAAGAAAATTCTCCTGACCTCTTCAATAAGAAGGCCCCGTCGCCAGCATCATCCTTGTAGTCCGTTGCCAAAATAATACATAGCCAATACATTGCAATGACATTCACATATCAATGAACCCCTTAATCGCCTTCTCGGGTACTAACTGCAAAGGTAATTAAGGGGTTAAGCCATCCTGGCAATGGCAATACCACTTATCCATAACATCCTCAATGAAATACAATTCAATTTCCTAAACAAATCAAATGTAATCATCCAATCTAAAGCATCAAATGCCAATCCAAAGTCTCAAATGCCACTTAAAACATTGCATTTACATTGTATACTTGCTGCATCAAATGTAAGCTACATGTACTGTAGATGCTGCAAATCAATGTTAACAATACAATATTTCAAATAAAATAGCATTACTTCAAAAGAAGTATACTATGTAATCCAATAAAGTCACCATCAATCAATTAACATACATGAATTACATCCCAAAACAATTAAAATAGCATCCATACCAATTACACAATTAACTATAGCAACCGTTACAGAGAACAAGTTACCAGCATACAAAATAGGACACCAACAATTACAATATACTAAAGCAAGCCTCACCATTACCTAAAGTACAGCATAGAAGCCCAAAAATTACATCTATCTAATTATAAAATACATTGAACACACATCTATGCATAACAGCATAGCCACAATCATTTAAAATAGTGCAAAGCAAACTTTTAAAACAATATCATTTCTTACCTTGTAAGTATATATCGCTCTAGACATACATACATACATACATACATACATACATACATACAGTGGCAAGAAATGATGTACAATAAAAAAAACACATGTAAAAAGCAGCAAAAAACACAGTTACATTACATACATTTCTTTAGTTCACTTACCATTACTTGACCCACTCACCGACTCCCGTTGAAAAGCTTACTCACGAACCAATCCACGAACAGGAACCCATAAAATAATAAACCAGAAAATAATAAACATTAAAATAATAATGTTAGAGGCTTGGGGAATAACGGATATGACGTCATTGAAAGCCTGTCACATGGTACTAGAACCAATCAGAGTAGGGATAGACTTCCCATGCTCTGATTGGCTACCATACCATGTGAGGGCGGCCATGTTTCTTTTAATGACGTCATCTTAAAGGCAATTGAAGCAAAGCCATTCTGATTGGCTGTGCTTTCATTGCCTTTATGTGACGTCATCATTTTTTTTTGTATCGGCCAAAACACATGGTTTTCACGGCCCAATCAGGGCCGTGGGAACCATGACGAAAATGTGATGTCATAGGCCTTTTAAAGCCAATGTCATCTCATTTTGAAGCCAGACGCCAAAGAGGAAGGACCTCCAGTGAAGAAAGAAGACAGGGCGTGGCAGCAGACGGGAAGACGACCCCGGAAGAAGATAGAAGAAACAAGAATAAAGATGAAGATGGATTAGAAGTAGAAGACCCCTGGATTGTCCTGTTTTATTATTTTAATGTTTATTATTTTCTGGTTTATTATTTTATGGGTTCCTGTTCATTGATTGGTTCGTGAGTAAGCTGTTCAACGGGAGTCAGTGAGTGGGTCAAGTAATGGTAAGTGAACTAAAGAAATGTATGTAATGTAACTGTGTTTTTTGTTGCTTTTTACATGTGTTTTTTTTTTATTGTACATCATTTCTTGCCACTGTATGTATGTATGTATGTCTAGAGAGATATATACATACAGGGTAAGAAATTATATTGTTTTAAAAGTTTGCTTTGCACTATTTTAAATGATTGTGGCTATGCTGCTATGCATAGATGTGTGTCCAATGTATTTTATAATTAGATAGATGTAATTTTTGGGCTTCTATGCTGTACTTTAGGTAATGGTGAGGCTTGCTTTAGTATATTGTAATTGTTGGTGTCCTATTTTATATGCTGGTAACTTGTTCTCTGTAACGGTTGCTATAGTTAATTGTGTAATTGGTATGGATGCTATTTTAATTGTTTTGGGATGTACAGTAGCGACATCTTTAATTCGAGTGAATGCCGGCGGCATGCCGGGATCTACCCCAGCTGCCGCCAGTCAAAAACGCGCGCCGCCGCGTTTCCCCCACGCACCCCCCCTCCACATCGCGCGCAATTACCCCCCCAAAGACACCCGAACCCGGCTTCTACTTTGCCCCTCTGCTTCCCCGCACCCCCGCTTACCTAGATTTGAACTCCAGGGGTGTCGGGGAAGCCTGGGGAAGCCGGGGAAGACGGGGAAGCCGGGCGCGCTTGTGACTGTGACGTCACAGTGCGCCGCCACGCGCCGCGGCTACCCGCTTCCCAGCCTCATACAGCCAGCGGCATTTGCTCGAATAAGAGCTGCCGCTGCTGTAATTCATGTATGTTAATTGATTGATGGTGACTTTATTGGATTACATAGTATACTTCTTTTGATGTAATGCTATTTTATTTGAAATATTGTATTGTTAACATTGATTTGCTGCATCTACATGTAGCTTACATTTTATGCAGCATGCATACAATGTAAATGCAATGTTTTAAGTGGAATTTGAGACTTTGGATTTGCATTTGATGCTTTAGATTGGATAATTACATTAGATTTGTTTTGGAAATGGCATTGTATTTCATTGAGGATGTTATGGATAAGTGGTATTTTTATTGGAGCATGTTTTTGTTAACCCTGACACATTTAGTTGTATATTGGTTCATCATATGTGTGTGTATATATATATATATATATATATATATATATATATATATATATATTTTTTGTTTCTTTTATTTTTATTTTATTTTATCATAATGAAGCCACTGTACAAAGGAATGTGTGAAGGATGGGTATGTGGCCAGGATGGCTTAACCCCTTAATTACCTTTGCGGTTAGTACCCAATAAGGTGATTAAGGGGTTCATTGATATGTGAATGTCATTGCATTGTATTGGCTATTATTTTTTTGGCAACGGACCACAAGAATGATGCTAGCGACGGGGCCTTCTTATTGAAGAGGTCAGGAGAATTTTCTTTCTTTTAATATGCTAGTTAATGTGTTTAATAATTTCCAAATAATGTATTATCCCTATCTGGTTAATAGTTATTTGGCACATTATTGTACTGTTTGGGGTGGGGTAGGGGGAAGGGGTATTGACTCCAAGGGTATGTGGTAGGACTCCATTGTGGGTAGTGGGTGAGAGTGGTTAGGCCTCAGGGGGTGGGGAGGTAGTGGGGGAGGGTATGTGGCTGATGGTGGGTTAACCCCATTAATGACTGTATCGGTTGATTGACCGCTATGGTGATTAAGGGGTTAGGGGACATTACATTGGATATTTTTATTCTTGTGTCTGTTTTGCAGAAGCGGATGGGGCTTTAGCAGGATGAAGATGAGGATGGCCTTCATCATGGCAGCCGGACATGGGTGAGTGCTACATGTATTTAATGTATTTATTGTTCTGTATGTATTTTAAATGGACAACTGCACTATTATCCATTTGTGGATAATAGTCATTGTGCCCATTACTATACTGTATGTTAGGGGGGTATAGGTGTTGTTGGTGTAATATATATATATTTCTTTAGTTAGTGTGGGGCTGTTGTGTGTGTTTTCTTGTTATTGTGGGTAGCGAGGGTGGGTGAAGGGGGTATTAGCCCCAACGGTGGTTTGTTTAGAGCTTGCGGGTGGGTAGCTGGAGGGTTTATCCCCTTCATGATCATAGCGGTATTAACAGCTACGGTCGTGAAGGGGTTAAGCGCACCCACAACCCCCCCGCAAGCCCTAAACAAACAACAAGGGATAAATACCCCTTCACCCACCCTCGCTACCCACATTAAACCTGGCACGGCTGTTTAACCCCTTCATTGCCTTAGCGGTTAGCCGCTAAGGTAGTGAAGTGGCCTTTAAATGCATTTTTCCTGCCTCGGATGCATGCCGGGGTGGTCCGGTGCTGGTATTAATGGTATCAGCTCCGGAGACCACCAGCATCAATCCCAGACAGGAAAAAGGCCAGAAATTTTTCTAAGTGCCGATCCACCACTCATCACCAGCCTCTCACCATCAACTTGCCAACTTTTTCTTGCGTGGCTGATTCGCCATAAAAACGCCATTCTAGAGTGGCGAATAGCTCCGCTAAGTTACTTGCCACTACTAGAATACAGCGTGGCGGAAAATGTTTCTATTTTTGGCGGAAAGTGCCTTCTCGCCTCGCCACCGGCGGGAAAAAAAAAACGCCAACAAAACTGGCGTTTTTTTTTATTCTCGCTTCTTTCTCACCCCTTACTGAATAGGGGTAGCCATTTTTGGCAGGAAAGTGGCGAGAATTGCCTTTCCGCTGCTTACTGCATGATGCCCTTAGTGTCCACAGATTCATAATTATTGTGAGTAAAATGTTAAAATAAATAAAAGGAGTATATACATGAGTTCACCCTCCCAACTGTTCATTACTGAGAGATGGAACAGTAACTGTGGTTTAGGACAGCGGTGCGCAAACTCCCTGCGCCTGCGTCCCATTACCTGCTGTTAGCGCGGGGCCTCTGTAACCGCTGCGCGTCCCGCGCCCCCCAAATAAAGTTTTGCGCCCCCCCAGTTTGCGCACTGCTGCTTTAGGACATACAAATGTTAAACAAGCCAATGTAAGGAATCGGGGAACACGTCCTTTGCGACGTGTTCCTTCCTTACCTGTCATTTCTCAGACATCCGCTCTGGCACCAGCGCGTGCGCGCAACCCCGCTCTGCTTACAGAGTGCGCGCACAAGCGCAGCTCTTCTAGAGTGCCATGGACGACGTGCACCATTCCCCAGCTGCATGGCAATACTCGTCAAGCCCACTATCTCCTGCAGCTAATCCTTGCCTCCGCTCCGCCTCCCTTGCTACTGGTTCCTGTTTGCTACAAATACCCTGCAGTTCCTCTCATACCTTGCTGAGCATAACTTGTTGTAGCCTTGAGCTCATATGTCTGTTGTGCCTTGCTCCCTGTCCTGTGGTTTCTTGCAGTTTAACCCTTCGTGTACCGACCCGGCTTGATCATGGAACCCCTCTGGATTTTGACCTCGGCTTACCCTTGACTCTGCGGACCTGCAAGAATCTAACCTCTCCAACCCCAGACCACGGCTATACGGACTTCCGTGATTCTGACCTCTCCAACCCCGGAGCACAGCTAACCGACTTTGACTATTCTGAACTCTCCATTCCAAGACCTTGGCAATTATCAATTAACCCACTCTCTCCAACCCAGACCCGGCTACGTTTGACAATACGCCTGCCAGGCACGCTTCCCCTGCTGTGGGTGCATGGTTTACTACTTCCCGACCTCAATACCAGGGTCCTGTCTTGCTCATGGGCAGCACAAGCATAACAGCCAAGCACTGGGACAACTGCCAACCTAGATGTTACGCAATGGTAGCTGCTTGTTGGCCTGCAGATAGTTTCAGGTGTAAATTCCACCCTCGATGTTATGTTTTTGAACTGGTAGCATATAACGGAAATTTGGGTGCTGGCTTGTTTGGGCCTCCACTACTGTAGATGGTCAGTCCAAAAAAACCCAACTAATCTTGTTCATTCAAATGCAGTGGGCGGATGAACAACAACACGCAGCAATCAACTGACAGGCAAGTCAGTCTGCGCCGGTAGCTAATTATGAAGCCACAAAGATTAGTTAATTTGAGATATCTCAGACTGTCTGCCTCTCTGACCAGTTGTGTTATTTACTAGTTGTTGTCAGTGAATGCTTCTAACACTAGTGGCAGTCGAGTGGACAATGCATTGATTCACATGAATAATTATTGTGAGCATAAGTAAAAAAAAATGGAGTATGTCCTTGGGCCCTCCCACCCGTTCATTACTGAGAGATGGAACACTAACTGGGGATAAGTTCACTTAATATTTGAGAGAAGATCAGAAGAAAAGTTGACACCAAGGAAATATTTCATGGGTAGAATGATTTCTTCACATTCAAAACTTGAAGAGGAGTTAGGCGATAACCTGGATAGAGCATCTGCTTTGCCATTCTTGGAACCAGGGCGGGAAGAAATTAGAAAAGTAAATCATGAGCCAACGAGTTTGTCGAGCAGACAGTCTTTTGGCTGATCATATAAACTCTATGTTCCGATTATCAGTAGGAACAGGAACCGGGTGAGTGGCTCCTTCTAAGAATCATTTCCATGCAGAAAAGGCAGACTTAATGGCCAAGAGTTCTCTGTTACCAATGTCATAGTTTGATGACATTTGATAGGTGTAAAATGTGCATGGGTGAATAAGCATCTTTGGTCCAATCTTTGAGAAAGCATAGCTCCAATGGCAGAGTCAAAAGTATCAACTTCAACTATGATTGGAAATTCAGGGTTTGTATGAATGAGGACAGAAGAAGTAAGTAAACAGAAGTAAAGAGTGCCTTCAGTTGCTCAAAGGCTGATTTAGCTTCTGGTGACTATTTAAAAGAAACATATTTTTTGGGTGAGTTGGGTAACGGAAGCAATTAGACCAGAGATATTTTTTAATGAAGTGTCTATAGAAATTGACAAAAACGACAACATTTCTGCACATCTTTCCAGTTATTCTGAGTATTCCTTTGCTCATGGTCCATAACCCTCAAATTAATTGGAAAACCAGAACTGTTACTTTTCCCTCAGAATATTGTTAACTTTGTTGTCTGCCCTCTAGCAGCCCACCGTATAGGATTGCAATGTATGGATTTTTTACACCCATCCAGGAACAGTACGACTTCACTATCAAGAATTTCAAGATGTGTGTGACAAAAGAAATGTAGATAAGCTTCCTTCACAAAGACCATATGACTGCCCAAACGAATTGGTGCCAGGTGCTGCTATTCCATTTGGGAGAATATATTTCCTATCCTGAACCTGTTACAAATTCAGCGAGAATACTTAGCACTACCTTTAGTCCAAGAACTTCTGGAAACGTTAAGATCTGCCAAGATCTTTATAAAGTTTGATCTCCAGTGATCTTACAATCTAAAATGTTTCCGACTGGGGGATGAGTGAAAAACTGCCTTCGAATCCGCTATTGACACTATGATAACTTGATCATGCATTTCAACTTCTGCAATGTTCCTGCCCCTTTTCAGAACTTCATCTATAAAGCTGTTTGAGAAGAACTATGACACTGGGAACAAGGAACTCTTTCACATGAAGTCCACCTTTTCTAAATAGAGATACCTCTTACAAGGAATCATTCACCTGGTTAATGTACTTACAGATCATCGGAACTTGCAAGCTCAGTGGGCTCTATTGCTTTCACAATTCAATTTCCTGATTTCTTACCACCATGTTCTAAGAATGAAAAAGCAGATTCTCTATCCAGGTTATCTTCTAACTCCTTTTCATGTTTTGTATGTGAAGAAACCATTCTGCCCCCCCAAAATTTCCTTGGTGTCACTTTTTATTCTGACCTTCTTTAACGAAGCCTATTCAGAATGAACCACTCCTATGCAATCCCCACGGGACATCAATTTAGTTCTGCAAAATAGCCTTTACACTTTCCAAGGCTGCCTGTTTGTTCCAGAGTATATGATTGGAAGTTCTGCATCTTATGTATGATTCTAAACATGCAGGACTTATGGGTGTTCATAAGACCCAGTAACTATAGTCCAACTCCTTTTTGGTGGCCCAAATGTCAGCAAGACATACACAAATTTGTTCTATCCTGTGAAACCTGTGCCAGGAACAAGATCTATCGTGCCTCCTCTCTGGGTGCATGGGGATCCATCTCAATGGATTTCATTGTGGAGCTACCCCCACCCAGAAGAGGAAACAATACAATCCTGGTAGTGGTATATCATCTCATAAGATTAGTCACTTCATCGCTACCAAGATCCTCCCTACAGCAGTCAAGACTGCCGACCAGGTAATTCAGGTGATATTCCACCTTCATATGGTGCCGGATAAAATTGTATCCAACAGGGGAGTACAATTTATCTCTAAATTCTAAATTCTCTAAAAGTTTCTGTTCTACCCTGAGAATGAGTCTATATATATATCTTCTGCATTTCACCCCAAGTTGAATGGACAAACATAAAGAATGAATCAGACTTTAGAGCAGTACCTGTGCTGTTTTGTCTATTATCTTCCTACAACTGGGCTGAGTTTCTGCTGATTGCAGAGTTCACTTATAACAACGCCCAACACACCAAAAACAGTTAATTCTTCTCTAACTATGCATTCAACCTTCCTTCCATGCTTTCCAATTTCTTGCCCTTTGCCTGCTGTCACTGAAAGACTTTCTTCCTTGCAGAAAATGCAAGAAACTTTGAAAGAAACTCTTCAAGAGGCTCAGGTTAAAAAAAAAAAAGTAAAACAAGCTTGCCATCAAAGACAGATGATGTAGAGAAGGGCAGGGCAAGAACAGACAGGGCAAAAAATGAATGAATGGGAGAGTGAGACACAGGACCATACATCTATAATCAATGTGCAGTGGACGAACTAAATGGAGTGAGGGGGGTTAATTATAAAATTCACAGAGAGGCAGGGAAAGACATTAAACAAAATGATGGTTGTGTGTTAAAAACCCTATATCAGCATTAAGTCCTCTTGTTTTAGTGTCAAAGAGTATTATCCTTTTGAGGTCAAAAGTTTTCCGTTCTTGAGTGCTTTTAAACATTCCATTGCGGATTTGGATTTTTAACTAATTTATGGAATGATCTGGCTTTGAGAAGGGATGTCGCACTAGAGTGCAATATCACCCATCTTCATGGTGTGTCTGTATAGGTTAATTCTGGTTTGAAGGTTTGTCTGGTTTCACCAATGTAGCATCCTTCGTCACATTTGCTGGTCACATTTGCTGCATTGAATCATATGTACCACATTCCTGGATGTGCGACAGAATGATCCTTTAACATTGAATGTTCTATGTTTGTGACTGGCTGTGGGATCCTGACTAGAGTGGGCGAAACTGCCCAAATCCATTTCCTGGATCCTCACTGATATTACCCCCGAAATCTATATCGGGGTGTAAAATTCAAAAACTGATTTTGAGTTTCAATCCGCGCAGATTCATCAAATTCTGCCATTGGATACAGCCTATGGATGGATTTGTAGAATTCAATTAGTGGATTCAGCAAACCATTGGTGGATTCTTAGGCTGAGTTATGGTGATTGCAACGTTGGGCAGCACTGTAGCAAGTACATGTTGTCCATTGCAGGTGCCCATAGTGGGCGCGACCACATGACGTCAGCCATCACGATCGCTGAAAGCCAGAAGATTTTGATATTTCCAGCGATCGAGGAGTGACGTCACGGGCATGTGAGTGGTTCAGTCAATGAGTGCAAACTGCTCACGGCCACATTCACACGGTCGCGATCTCTGCTCTCCTGCACCAGAGTGAGGGAATCGCTGTAAGACGGTGAACGCTGACTTCACGTGGTCACGTCGCCATCACCCCCACCATAAACTCGGCCTTAAGAAGCTGCCAACGGATTACTGAATCCACGGATTACATTCTACAAATCTGTCTGTGGGTTGCGGAAATTGGGGAGCGTTTTGGTAATTATAATCAAAAATCCACAAAAAGTGAATCGCCCTTCTTGACATTGATACGCTGAAATCCACAGACCAAAGGAACATGTTGATCCGCTGCAGATCCAAATTCACAAGAAACATTTTCCCATCTCTGATCTTGGCATATATGTTTGCAAAGTTTGCAGCGTGTGTTGTTGCATGGTCTTGTGCCAGTTACAGCGTCCTTGAGTCAGAGGAGGTTTTTGGGTATTGGCCCCATCCTTTGCGAATATGTTTGATCAATGCAAATTCAAAAGGAAAAGGAGAAGAAACGGGACCAACAGATTGAATCATACTTCCCAATATCGCAATGGGATACCATCTGAATATCATCGTGAACAGCAGCCCCAACCTGATTATACCTTGACAGGTCATTCTGGTAACCAGGTTCTACCTGAGTACTATCTACAGCAGTCGAACATTGATTTTACCTCTAATTCTTAGTATGGCTACCTATCCGAATATCATCTTGCTGAATATCATCCGCATCAGCAAGGTTGGCAAGAATTCTAACGAAAGTAAATATAATATAAAATATTCTATTAACTTTTGTTCCTTATGACATGAATAGCCCGTAATACAGATCATTGATTGATATGATGCCGGTCAGTAGGTTACAGAGGCCTCGTCCGATCCCCTGGTATTTAATTTAAATGCCTTGGGGAAGAGCCCACCCCTTGTGTATAGTACCTGTATAATTAAAGCAAACTGTTGTACTTAAGGCATTTTCTTTTTTTTTTCAAAATCGAAAGCGTGCAAAATCAACATCCACAGCAGAAGATGGTGTATTATGCCAAAAAAACAATATATTACTGTACATTTTGTTACTTTTCTACGCTTTTATACACTTTTTCTAAATCTTGTAATTCATGCTTGTTTTGGCACAGTGCATATGAGTCCACTGTATCTGATAGATACTGTGCAATAAAATTATCATCCGTTAGAACTACGGTTATTCTCCACAAAAGAACCCCTGATATAGTGCACTCTCCAAATAATATTATCGATATATACTGTGACAGGACTGGTCTTGGGGTGAGATAATGAGTGTGATGGAACGTATTATTATACAAAATGACCCCTTATGTAGATAGACAAATGGAATTAGTTAAAAATATAAATCTTTAATAAACTTAATGCTAAAATAAAGTGGGGTATAGAAAACTCCTAAACACAAATAAACACCGACATTGGTGTATTAGTAATAGACACCCTTGAGAGATCGTAGTCCCTCTAAAATATACCTTTTCACATTGAAATGTTTCATGCTTTTTTCACTCATGTAACTGTACTGTGAGTGGGTGGGTGTGTATATTTACCCACACAAACACACACACACACACACACACACACACACACACACACACACACACACACACACACACACACACACACACACACACACACACACACACACACACACACACACACACACGTGGTCTCATGCAGTTATCTCTTTGTGTTACATTTCATAGATGATACTGTAAATACAGATCAGCTGGGTGCATGCGTCAGACTACAGTTTACAGTTTAGAGTTCCATTGTCGTACCAGCCTTTCACAACTATAGCAGAGAATAAATACATATACTGCAGTCAGTGTGTACACATATATATGTTTTTTTTTATTTGCAGTTTGTGCTCCACCTTTTTTTGATGTTACGGTTATGGATCAAGCTGGTCATTGACTTCACAGTGGCTCCTTCCGAGATGGATGCTTAGCCTCGGCAGGCGCTATACACTATTAACTGACATCCCCAAACTCCAACCCCCATCACCATCCAGCCAAACTCACTCCCCTGTACCTGAGAGAACTGAATGTAAGGTTTGTAACATAACACACACCGCATGCACGCATGCGCACTATTAACTGCCATCCCGCATCCAACCCCCATCGCCAATACAGCATTAGTCCCCCCAAAAAGACACCACATAAATATAAAGTTAACCAAAATAGGAGAGAATTTAACACAGGTTTTATATCTCACAATATATATATATATATATATATATATATATATATATATATATATATATATATATATATATTGTGAGATATAAAACCTGTGTTAAATTCTCTCCTATTTTGGTATATATATATATATAGGGGAGACACACAAAAAAGGTAGATGCTCACACTATATATACACTAATCGCTAAACCAGACCCATAAATAAAATAAGAATATCCTGATAAAAGTAATCAGGATAGTCTATAATAAAATAACTCAGGGAAACTGGTGGTGCTGGGGGATAAAGATAATATAGAACACACAAAAGACTAAGACAATCCCCAATAATAGCACTTTAAATATACAACAAAATAACAAATCAAATAAGAAAAAAAGACTTTCTCCCCTCTCTCTGGTCTCCCCCGTCTCCCCTCTCTCTGGTCTCCCCGTTTCCCCTCTCTCTGGTCTCCCCATCTCTGGTCTCTCTCTGCTCTCCCCGTCTCTGGTCTCTCTCTCCCCTCTCTTTTTCTCTCCCCTCTCTCTTTCTCTCCCCTCTCTCTTTCTCTCTCCCTCTCTGTCTTTTTTTCTCTCTCCTCTGTCTCCTTCTCTCCTCTCTCTCCTCTGTCTCTTTTTCTCTCTCCCCCCTCTGTCTCTTTTTCTCTCTCCCCCCTCTGTCTCTTTTTTGCTCTCTCCCCTCTCCCCCCTTCTCCCCTCTCTGTATCTGAATATCTTATTTACCCTATATATCTTAACTGTCCTATAATACACCAAAATAACTTATACTGCTTTCTTCCAGATCTGACTCAAGCTTCACATGGAAGACATCGGAATTCCCATAACCCAGAAGACAGGTAGGGAACACCTCCCCTCCAACTTATAACATTGCGGGAATGAGGTACCTGGACATTGAGGGAGTGCGGATCAGGTAAGATCCCAGGCGGGATTGCTGCTTTAGATATTGTGAAGCGGGGACGTCCAGACACTGGTTAAGTGGTTCAGGAAACTAGTCATTCACCTGTGGCTTTTATTTCTAGATCCGACATTTACACACTTACACACACACACACACACACACACACACACACACACACACACACACACACACACACACACACACACACACACACACACACACACACACACACACACACACACACACACACACACACGTAACAAGGACGAATTGTAGTATAATGTAATAAATACATTTGTCAAAAACGAATGTTGTTCTGACTAAGAATTTATTAAATGTATTTTATTTATATATTTTATTTTAAAGGGGGGCGGGACTGGGGGCGGGACTGGGGGCAGGACTAGGGGCGGGACTGGGGGTGGGACTAGGGGCGGGACTAGGGGCAGAACTAGGGGCGGGACTAGGTGGCGAGTAGATTTTTTGGTTGGGCGAGTAGATTTTTGGGTGATTTGTCAAACACTCTATATATATATATATATATATAGATATATATATATATCTATATATATATATATATATATATTTATATATATATATATATATATATTATATCAAACACACACAAAACAGTGTCGCTCACAACAATAAAGAATAAACAGTATCATCATCTAGTATA
Source organism: Ascaphus truei (assembly GCF_040206685.1). Classification (NCBI taxonomy): domain Eukaryota; kingdom Metazoa; phylum Chordata; class Amphibia; order Anura; family Ascaphidae; genus Ascaphus; species Ascaphus truei. The sequence goes on from NC_134486.1 coordinate 258,051,177, forward strand.
ATATAAATAAAGGGACAAATATCCTCCAATGACTGGTGGTGCTGGGATTAAACTAATATATAGACACACAAAGGACTAACAGAATCTCGCTAGTAGCACTCTAAAGTAACTGTAATAACCAAAGTAAATAAATATTAAAAGTCAGAATCAGGAAACAAATTAATTTTAATTAGACACCAAAATAGATAACACTAACAATGTAAAAAACATATAGAAAAATGGACCATAGTGAGATCCTCCAAGCAACCGTATATAATAAAAGGAAAAAAGTGCCAATATCAACAATAAAGACCCCTAGCAAAAGTTCACAAAGAGAGACAAGGAGGGAGTAGATAATTCTCCTCTCCCCTACTGAAAACATAGTTATCGTCTCAACCTCAACAATGAAGAATGGAACATTAGATAGAACCAGTGTTGACACCCACTGCACAGAGATAAAGTGCGGTTATAATCTATCTATGACATAAGCTATAATGTGCAGAAAAAAAACATTATTATTTTAAATATACTAATAAATATATAACTAAATAAGCTTATAGAAATGCATAAGAAGAAAAAATTTCGCCAATGCATATAATAAGGGGTTAAACAGAAGGTGAACAAAGCTGTCAATATACCCCCAAAAAAGGGGGAAGAACCTGTTTACCCACAGCAACCATAGGGGGGAAAATAATAAGACTATATTAAGTAGATGTGCCAATATAATGCACGTATTTCCCTATTAATGCTATCATATCAAGCCAGGCATACAAGTGCATATATAAGCAAATCAACCTATAAAAAGGTGGTATAATTACCACACAGGAAGCAAGAAAGACTCTGACATAATATGAATAAATCAGGAGTCATTGATGATATATGAATTCAGTTGAGTGATCAGTCCTATAAGTAAGAACATCCTGCTCCACCAAAAAAGAGGCATAAAAACTCCTAGATCAAAAAAAGTTCCTTGGAGGTCTCATATGCGTCAACCACACTCAACGCATTTCACCCATAGGGTGGGCTTCTTCCCGGAGTGCATAGTATGTCAGTAGGACAAGGCAAATTATATACAAAATTAAAAACAGCTGCGGTCCCTGCCCCCCCTCCCCACTTACCAAGCAAATGTGGCGGTGGGATCACATGTAAGGTATAACGACAAAAACACAGCTGATGGTAACTACCACAAAGGCGAAGAAAACAAAGTCCTTGTTTAAATTATTCCTCAGCTCATGTGATGATCCGCCTGCACATGCGCAGTCTTCGCCCCACTGTTATAGCAAAGTTTGCCAATTTCCCTTCTCACGTTATCGGCACTACAGCCAGTTATCCAATGGCTGATCCAGAATTGTTGCATGGAGATCGCAAGAGGAACAATATGGCTATTTAGCTTACAAATATAGCAGCATCGCATCAGAATGTTTCACTTGGAGAATGACTACATGTTAGGTATAAGGATATATAAGGCATAATGACATAGGAGTTGTAATTTCTGTTTGGGCAGAAGATGTTTAAATGCTTAATACATAAAAAACACAGAAGAAAAGACAAAATACTCATTAGAACCAAAGGAATATATAAAAAAATCCACAATAAATAATTAAAACAATAAATACTAAAACAGAAGAAGTAACCTAATGTACAGTAACAATGAGTAGACAAATTTAAAGAAACATAGCAAATCCCAATAAATCATTAAGACCAAAGGGCAACATAGTATTATATTGTACTATCCAGCGACATTCTTTTTGAAGTAGAACTTTCTCCAAATCTCCACCACAAATTCGCAATGATGCATTATCAATTGCAAAAGCAAGCATTAGAGTATTATCTGCATCATGTTTTTTAAGAAATGCCTGGCAACTGAGGTGATTTTCTTGAAAGAATCTAAGTCTCTCTGAGCAAACATAATATTTCTAGTGTTCCAGAATCCTTAATTTAACTTCTCTAGTCGTCATACCAATGTATATAAGTTTGCATGGGCATGTTAGGTAATAGATTACCCCTTTTGATTTACAGTTCATAAACTAACCAATTGTATACTGCTTTGTTGCATCACTTGTACTAAAGGAGTCAATCTGTAACATAAATCGACATGACATAGAGCCGTTGCATTTTAATGTTTAATATTTGTATATGTAGATAAAAAAAGTTGGACTTACAAAGGGAACATAGTGACTATGCACTAGCTTATCCCAAAGGTTCAGGGAACGTCTGCCCTATAGGCTAACTTTATCTCCTAAGGCTAGTTTTAAGTCACTATCTGTGCATAGAACTGGCCAATGTTGCTGTAGTACACATCTCAATTCTGACCATCTTTCATTGTATGTCCCAATAAACCTGATCTTTGGATCCACGTCTACTTTTAGGTTGCAATAAAGTAGTGCGGTTGCTCTTGACTACGTAGTGGTTGCTACGTTTATAGCCCATATTAATAATGTTTTGGCTATAACCCCTATGTTTAAAGCGTTGCTTCATTTCAACATTATCATTTGAACAATTGCGTTTAAGTCTAATAAACTCACTGTATGGTATTCCTTGTATTTCAAAATGGGGGTGAAACTAGAGGCATGTAGAATTGAATTAGTAGAACCGCTCTTCCTAAAGATGTCAGTTCCCACATTGCCTATATAATCAATGTTGATTTTGAGATTAAAGAATTCTACTGTAGTAGTACTGTATTTAAACGATAATGTGATGTTCAAATTGTTGTGGTTTAGACCAACGAAATCCTCAAACCCCTTAGCAGACCCCTGCCAGAGGATCAGGATATCGTCGATGTATCTCAACCACAACAAGACATGAATAGTATAATCCAAATTGTTATCGCAAAACACAACTTCCCTCTCCCACCATCCCAAAAACAAATTAGCGAATGAGGGCGCACAAGTAGCCTCAATCACCGTTCCTCTCTTCTGAAGATAAAATTTATGTTTGAAAACAAAAAATTATGACTCAGAACAAATGCCAGAAGCTACAAGAGTAAATGGATTAGATTGGAGCTCAATAAGTGATGTTGTCAAAACATATTTAGCTGTCTTAAGTTCATCTTGATGGTGTTTTGATGTATATAAAGCCTCTACATCACACGTAGCCACAATGGTGTTAGCATTCACAGTTGGAGAGGGGCATGGGCAACATTGACAATGACATTGCTGGGCTCTATTATTTTGTTTCTGTCCCTCCTCCCGTATGCCCAAAGCAGGAGTAGGAGGGTGACCTGGAGGAACATCATCCACCCACTTCTTCACCAGAATTGGCATGGACGTCGCCAAGACAATGCACACCACTGGTGGAAAGCATCCTACCAGACACTCTACCCTCAACCACTGACAGAAGCACACATTTTCCACCAACACCCGCTGCACCCAGAGGTGTACAGGTGCAAATGCGAAGTGCCCCCAACAATCTTCATTTGCCCAGTGAATAAGCACACCTGATGCATGACCCGCAGCAGCCAGGAAAGTACAACTTCAAATGCACAATCCCAGACCGGATGCTAACAGAACTCCCAGAGCATACGGGAAAAATACTTTTCCAGAAGCGGTGGAAAGTGACCATACTAACCCTTCTCATTATGAAACACCATGTCAGTTATGAGCTGTATCTTCAGTGGTTTAAAGCTGCAGTTCATTCAATATCCTGCATGTGTGTTTTTTTTAATAAATCAGTTCTGTAGTAAGAAAAAATACTTTAAGCATTTTCTGTTTTTAAAAAAACAACTTTGAAAGACCAATTTTCTTGTATTCTATTTTAACAGCCATTTGCTAAGGCACTGCCCCTTCATGTCCTGTCACAAGCTCTGGCACACCCCTTTGTCAGCACTGCCCTCCATCTAGCACTTGTCAGTGCAGAAATGCTCATGAATATTCATGAGCTTCCACTGCCAGTCAAGCAGATTATAAACAAATCCCAGCTTTTAATATGTCACCAAATTTCGACCTATCAATACATGGAAAACGAATTGACCTGCAGCTATACAGTTCTTTAGCTAATTAGAGATTGCAACCATAAAACTATTGAAGTAAAAAAATAAATGTAAAAAAAAAAAAAAAAAAAGACTGAACTGCAGCTTTAAGGTGGTTAACTATGATGGCAATAGGGATAAGAAAGCGCTGGCTTCGAATTTGAGCAGAAATATTATGGGCGAAATAAAACGTCATTTCATTATAACCCTGTTTCTTTTCCGAGCTGTGAAAGACAATATAAAAGCCTTTTTAAGGCATAAAAGGCATCTTCCCTGGAACACCCACGGCTATGGGGATGAACACTTGTTTCATTAATTTCAGAATAATAATCTAAAAATAGACTGAGAATGTTTTTCATGTAATAAAAAATAAGTTTTGTTTTATAGTGTTCACTGGTTTCATTGTTTTAAGACGGTTTTACTCTTCAGCAGTAAATGTAATACACTTAAAGTAGTAAGGTTTTCAGGTAACATACAGTGCACGTGCAGTACATTGAGTGTCCCTCAACCTATCCCCTGTCCTCCTGTAACATGCAGTACATTGAGTGTCACTCAACCTAGCCCCTGTCCTCATGTAACATGCAGTACACATTCAGCCTAGCCCTTGTCATCATGTACATGCAGTTATTCTACAGCTATAAGGGAGGGGACACAATAACTCGCGATCACCGACTTGAGTTTATGGCTGGTATTGCATATAACACCACATATCGAATTTGTGCCCACCTTCAGGTCTCACTTCACCAAGGTTAAATCGCGGATAACTCGCGTACATTTTTTGGGAAATCTCACGTAAGGGACAGGCTCGGGTCAGGAAAACCTAGCACACAAACAGGCTATATCTGTAGGTTGCAGATATTTGTTTATTTGTCGTTTTCTCTCCAGTGCAGGGTTGTACAGTATTTAGCCAATAGTGGTTTGCATGTGGTGTTTAATTGCTTCTTGGATTGGAGCAGGTGTTCTCCTGGAGCTTTAAGTACAGTTGTGACTGTTGTGGCAATAGTCTTTGACGTGTATCCCTTCTGTCTGAATGATTCAGTCTGCGTTGTGAGGTGCCAGTTTCTGTCTTTAGTATCAGAGCATACAGTGTGCGCTGATATTTTATAGTCTGTCTGTATGATGGCTTGTTTTATATGAGTGGGATAGAAGCTTCAGTTATGGGGGTAACTAAATCTGTCCGTAGGTTTCTTGTATACCGATGTGTGTAAATTACCATTCTTCAGTGTTACTGTGTTACTGTGGTACAGTATCTAGAAAGTTCACTAAGTTTGCTGAATAATCTATTTTTAGCTTAATTGGGTGGAGTGAATTTAATAACTCATAAAATTGTTAAAGCTGTTCTTCGCTGGAGGCGCATGCGCAATGGAGAGGCAGATGGCTGCTTAAGCCTTGAGCTCCGTCCCCCGCCAACATATTAAAGCTGAAAAAACCACTTTTTTGCGATCTTCAATCCACGGCACTTACACACATCGAATAAAGAGCACTCAGAGATGGCCCCGCAACCTAATAAAAAGAAAGCCACGGGCGATCTTCGCAGATACCTCAACAGATCTGCGGCAAAGGGTTCCGGAGCCGAAATGGCGGCAGGCTCAGCCGCGGGGTCGGACTCCGACCGCGAAGAGGAAGCAGTGGAGGAGCCTGAACAGCTGCCGGTAAGGCGCTGTGATTTTGACCGGCTCTACAATGACATGCATAAACTGTTTCGGTCAGAAATACAGGAACTTCGTAAGGAGGTTCAGGGAGTGGGGGAGCGCACAGGGGCGCTGGAGGAGAAAATGGCGGCAACTTCAAAAGCCATACGAAAATCTGACAAGAGATCCTCACACTTACAAGCCCAAATAACAGAATTAGCAGAGCGGCAAGAAGATGCAGAGAACAGGGATCGCCGCAACAACATACGGATCTGCGGCATCCCTGAAGAGATTACAGAGATAGAAGACTTTGTTTCTCGCTGGATGGCGTCCCTGCTGCCCGACACCCCTACACCGGAGCTCCTGATGGACCGCTGCCATCGAGCTCTCAGGAGCAGACCTGTGGCTAATCAACAGCCACGCGATGTAATAGCAAGACTGCATTACTTTCGTACCAGAGAATCACTCTTTCAGAAGACACGCACCCAAACTGCCTGCAAGTTTGAGGAAACTACCCTCCAATTGTTTCAGGATCTCTCCCCTCTCACACTGGCTAGACGGCAGAAACTGCAGCCGGTCACGAAGCTTCTCCGAGATAGAGCCATTAGATACAGATGGACCTTCCCGTTCGGCCTACTTGTCATCAAGAACGGGAGGGCCATCTCCATGAGAGAACCAGAGGAGGGGGACGATTTCCTCCAAAAACTGGGAGTGAAAGAGGCCCCGATCAACAGGCCTCAAGAGGAGCCAGCACGAGAGGTGGACTGGCAGAGAGTGGATAGCCCCAAACGGAGTCGGGAACCGCAGAGGGGCGATACCAATTAAAACAGTGGACACTGCAATGCGTTTTACATAAAGTAATTCAGCCTAAACAAACCTAAAGTTTCCGCAGTTGCGGACCCAGTTTGTGTCAAAATGGCGCTGTTGATGTACACTCTCAACCCAAGCAGTGAGGAGACACCCCCCACCAAAGTCCCAGCAATGGGACAAAAATATCCCCCTAAAAATACGTGGAAGCGGTTGAACACTGTCCGTTGAGCTGAAAAAGAAGACCAGCGGCACACTTACCTTGTCGGGTGGCTGAACGGAGAAAAGCGGGTCACAATGGATGGCGGTGAAACGCAGGCTGACCAAGATGGAGGCGTTCCTGGCCATGGCAGACGGAGAAACCAGCACCGGAAGAAGAAGGACCAGTGGCGGGAAGACAACGCGGGAAAGCACCCATCTCTGTGACCAGCCGAAGAGAAAATGGCGCCGACCGGAAGGACGTAACAGGATATGGCCCGGCGGCCATCTTGGTAGAGGCAGAGGTGGCACAAACTAAAGACAAGAGGCCAAAAACGGACATACGTCACAGGCCCGCGACGGACAAGGTCGCGAATAGTCTAAACACCCACCGAGGCCTTGAATTACAGTCTAAACTCAGCCACATAAACACCAGTACATATAAAAATAAAGACACACACAGCTCACTATATACAGAGCATAAATCAGAAACACTGAGAGAATTAAAAGGGCTTCCCGGGATCTAGAGGTAAGGGGGGGGAAGAAAGGAGGTCCATAGCTCTATAGATATAGGACACATCCCAGAATACAGAATACAGACATAAGTAGAGAGAGTTACGGTTACAAACAGTTCCGGTTTACCAATAAAAAAAAAAAAAAAAAAAAAGGGGGGAGAAGAAGAAAAGAAGGGGTGGGGGAAAGGGGAAAAAAAAAAGTGGTTACTGTTTTTGTTTTATATGGCATTACTTGGCGGGGAGCAGAGGGAGGAGAGCTCACGCCTACCATCGTCATGGGACTCCACGTGGGCACCTGGGGGCTATCCCTCAGGGAGCCCATGCAAGACCCCACTGGGCCGGTGGGAGGGAGCTCTGGAGACGGGAGGGAAACCACCCGGGCTAGAGACCTGACCGGACACCCAGGAGGGGCAACCAGGGTGACAGCGGGGGGTCGACCCCGTCTGTACACCAAAGGTTCTATTTGTCTATGTTGTGTTCCCCATGTTTCCCTGGTGTGTGCCCCTTCGTTTTTCCCACATGCAGACCGCGAGCCCAGAAACGAGGTCAAGGAACAGAGTCCGGAGATGGATCTGAGGACCAAGCCCCATAACTGGGCCAGCAGAGTTCACGATAACACCAAGAGTCTTCAATACCAGCAGACGTCTGAGGGATCCTGGATAGGCACCCCAGCCTTCGTCACACCAGGGGCGCTGACGGTTGATTATAAAAGAGGAAAGGTTAGGCAATACACTCATGAGTAAAGGGATCACTATTATTTCACACAATGTGAAAGGCTTTAACAATCCAGGGAAACGCAGACTAGCTATAGCGGACTATAAAAAAACAGACCCTGACATAATTCTGTTACAAGAAACGCATTTTTCCAAAACTAGCTCACCAAAATATATTGATCATAGATTTAGGAATTGGTTCTCAGCCTCAGCCACCAAAAAAAAAGAGGAGTAGCTATTTTACTGCATAACCGTTTGCCTTTTGCGATTAAGACCATTAAAAAAGACTACAACGGACGATTTTTGATTATAAGCGGCGAAATAAGAGGTCAGCCGATCACACTGGAAAACGTTTATGCGCCAAGTGAAGGCACAGAAACTTTCCTGGAAAGGTTTTTCTCAGTCCTCCAGAGGATAGCACAGGGATGCATAATACTAGGGGGCGATTTTAATCAGACACTAGATCCAGTAATGGATAGATGCACCCCGAACGGCAAAGCTAAATCAAAGGTTAGACAAACCTGGAATAGAGGGCTGAGAGCTAATAATCTTTTAGATATATGGCGGGAACAACACCGCCAGGACAAAGGATTTACATTCTACTCCCACCCACATGACAGATATAGTAGGATAGATTACCTCTTTGTATCCAATAGAATGGTTTCACAGATCTCCCATTCGGGCATCCACGATATTTCGTGGTCAGATCATGCGCCGATAGAGCTGCGGTGCTCCGATTTTATTCTGGACAGACCAGGAGCGAACTGGAAACTTAATGAAGTTTTAATAAAAATCCCCGATATTGCACAAAAGGTAGGGGATAGAATCAGGGAATATTTTCAAGAGAATACGGGAAGTGTGACTTCGCAGGCTACCCTATGGGAGGCCCATAAGGCAACTCTGAAAGGAGAGCTCATAAGGATTGCAAGCAAGCGAAAGAGGGAGAAGGACAAAAAAATTAATCGGTTACAAGAAGAATTGGCAGTCCTCTCAGCTCGACATAAAAATAGCAAAGATGCAATGACCCTTAAGGAGTTGCTAGACACTAAAACCAAACTTAATATCTTGCTGACATCCCGTGCTGAAAAGGAGCTGACATAGTCTAAACGGAATTTTTTTGAGAAAGCAAACAGGCCAGATACCCTACTTGCCAACAAATTACGAGACAAAAACCAAGTCTCCCAAATTCAGACAATTCGAACAAAGCAGGGGGATCTGACCTCTGACCCCAAAAAAATAGTTCATGAATTTAAAATATACTATGAAACCCTCTACGATGGGGCGAAGGTGGCACACACGCCAACCACAAAAACACGACTAAAGACGTTCTTAGCAGAGGCTCATTTACCTAAAGTGACCAGAGAGGAGAGGGACGCACTACAGGCAGACTTTACTATCGAGGAACTCCTAGAGGTAATGAAGTCATTAAAAGCAGCCAAGGCCCCAGGCCCAGATGGCTTTTCCAATCTCTATTATAAGAAATTTCGTAAAATACTAGCTCCTCATCTACTAAAACTATGTAATTCCTTCCTGGATGGTGCCCCCATCCCGGGCTCGATGTTCCAGGCGTCTATCTCAGTAATCCACAAACAAGGAAAGGACCCAGCGGACTGTAAAAGCTACAGGCCCATCTCGTTAATAAACTCAGATACAAAAATCTTTTCCAAACTTTTAGCTAACCGCCTTAACCAGGTGTTGTCCAAGTTGGTCCATCCTGATCAAGTGGGGTTCATATGTGGTCGACAAGCAGCTGATACAGTAACACCAGACGGATTATAGACTTGATTGATCTGGCGCAAAAAAAGAATATCCCGTCTATGGTGCTTAGTTTAGATGCAGAAAAAGCGTTCGACAGAATTGACTGGCCCTACTTGAGAGAGACGTTGGGGGCGTTTGGCCTAGGTGGGAGAATGATAGAGGCAATTCTCGCTCTATATCAGGGACCGACGGCGAAGGTCAGACACCAGGGCTTCCCCTCGGAAGAATTCCAGATCAAGAGCGGCACCAGGCAAGGCTGTCCTCTGTCACGCCTTCTCTTTGCATTATGCATCGAGCCCCTAGCGGCGCACATCCGCCTCAGCCCGAATATAGTAGGAATCCAAATTAGTGACCAGCCACATAAGGTGGCCCTGTACGCTGATGACGTGATACTCACGCTATCACAGCCCCTCACCTCTCTGCCGAACGTCTTTCAATTACTAGGGGAATTTAATGCGATATCTGGGTTCAAAATTAACCAAGCAAAATTGGAAGCCCTAAGTATCAACTTACCTAAGGTCACTGAGAAACTGATCACGGTGAACTTTGAATTCAAATGGCAAACCTCCTCCATAAAATATTTAGGGATAAATATCACGAAGCAATCAGGCACCCTTTATAAGGCAAATTACCCCAGACTAATACGGACACTGACGGAAGATCTCCGGAAATGGGCAGGGTACAACATATCCTGGATTGGCAGGATTCAATCTCTAAAAATGAATCTCCTTCCCAGAATTTTGTACCTATTTCAGACTCTTCCGGTCCCTATAATCAGGGAAGAGATCCTTCGGTTACAGTCCGCAATGGTGAAGTTTGTCTGGGGTAATAAAACCCCCCGCATCAAAACTAGCACACTAATTCGGCCCACAACAAGAGGAGGATTAGCGGTACCTTGCCTGTTATCATACTTCAGAGCGGCCCAATTGACCCAAATTATCCAGTGGCACACCCACCCTAGTCGGAGGCGATGGGTGGAACTGGAGGCGGCCTGCTGTGCCCCGGTGGCATTGCAGGACCTGATCTGGCTCCCAAATAAGGTCCGCAAGGACTTCGCAACACCCGCTCCCCGCGGTTGTCAGCTCTTTGGCAGTATGGGACAAAAGCAAATATAAACACGTCTTGATGAGACAATACTCTTTGATGACCCCAATTTTGGGAAACCCTGATTTCGCTCCGGGCCTGCAGAAGAAAGATTTTATTATATGGACACAGAAGGGCTATACTCGCCTTCGACACCTGGAGGGTAGAATATCTATCAAACCGTTTGAGCAAATTAAATCTGAAAAATCAATTCCAAATTCAGAATTTTTTAGATACCTCCAGCTAAGAGCTTTCTATGATAAATTTCCTATTCGAGCTAAACGCACTAATTTTGAACAGCTCTGTTCTACTGGAACAGGAACCAAGGGACTTATCTCTACAATGTACAAGGCGGTGGTCTGTCCGACTCCTGACGCCGACGTGACGTTAAAATATAAGAATAGATGGGAAAGAGACTTAGGGGACACACTAGAGGACGAAGACTGGGACTATATTGTCTTGGCGGCAGCTAAGAGCTCAATCTGCACGACATTGAAGGAGAACGCGTATAAGGTCCTGATGCGGTGGTATTTGTCCCCACTACGATTATCAAAGTTTGTCAGGGGCTACCCCCCATTGTGCCCTAAACAATGTGGGGAGCAGGCAGACTTGCTGCACATGGGGTTGCACCAAGATACTCCCAATATGGGAAGATATCAGAAATTGGCTCAAGAGAATTCTCAATTGCACGATCCCTTTGGACCCCTGGTTGTTTCTGCGTGCCAGACGCACCCCGGGGTTAAACAGGTCGGAGCACAAATTAATTGCACATTTTGCAACTGCCCTGAGGTGCGAAATCGCAGCATTGTGGAAGCAGCCCGAACTACCAAATATCCCAAAAATCAGAAATCGAATTTGGCACGTTTGCCGGATGGAACAGTTAACGAGTCTGGTTAACGACACCGGCACAAACTTTCTAAAAGTCTGGACTCCATGGTTAGCCCTGAACGATATCCCAGGGATCAATGCCTCCAACATACTGCTTTAATAGCTCTAGGCGCGTTCTCCTTGGACGAGTGTAGCTGACGGGGAGACATAGAATACAGTCAACAAAGAGAAACAACTAAATTTGGCAGCATAGTGAGTGAACAGGGTCTAGTGTACATACTCGCAGACGTCCGCAAACAATAAGATAGCAGCTAGCCTGAGATCTGACGAACCTGAAGCCTTCAAAACCCAAATGATCCGGAGCCTTTCTGTGGCTGTGATTGCCAGGATGAGCCCAGTTGATCCGGTGCCTGTCTGGGACAGCCCCACCCCTTCCCCCCACCCCCCTCCCCACCTTTTTCCCGGTGTAGTCTGGCCGTAAGTCTGGTGGGTCTGTGCGTATCCCCGGTATGTCTTTTGTGACCCCAAATACAAAATGAGCTGCTATGGGTACCGTTATGTATGACAATGGGTTGGTAGCGTATGTGATGATTGTACCTTGCACTCAATAAAAACTTTTTTGGTTGAAAAAAGCTGTTCTTCGCTATCTGTCCATAACATAAACAGATAATGTATCTGTAATATTTGTATGGTTTGTGGGTGCATGTGGTTAGGAATCTCTGTTCAAGACTGGCCATAAAATGACTGGCATATTGCGCATCCATCATGGGGCCCATTGCAGTCCCCATTAGTTGTACATAAATGTCCTTGTTGAAGCTGAATTAGTTCAGTGAGGATGTATTCTATCAGTTTGGTAATTACTTCAGCGCTGTGTTTCTGATCCAAGTGAGATGCTGCAAGGAATTGCAAGCATGCCCCAGTGCCATCCTTGTGGGGATGTTACTGTACAGGGATTCTACAGCCATGGTTACTACTGTAGGTGTGTGTGATGGTAGTTGTTTGATGTTGTTATGTTTATTGAGGAAATCTCTGGTGTTTTGTATGAAGCTGTTGGTGGTTGTGACTAATGGTTTTAGGATATTCTCCACTAGACCTGATATTTGTTCAGTGAGTGTATTCATATCTATTATAATTCCCTGGTCTGCCAGGGTTTCCTGGTTTGTGGATTTTGGGAGGCATGTAGAAGATATCAAATCCTGGGTTGTTAGGTATTCGTAGCTCCAATTTTGGTTGCATGGGATTATGGAATTATTTTATGAGATTCAAGAATTGCTTTGTATATTCTGAGTTGGATCATAGCTCAGTTTCTTGTAGTAGATGTTTTCTGTTAGTTGTCTACTGCTCTTCCTGTTGTTGTACTCCATCATTCTGAGGGTGCTCTCTTTAAGAATTCTGCTAGGTTGGAGTAAATTTAATTCTGTGTCTGAAATAACCAAAACATTCACATTGACATTGACCTTATCCGCACTGCTAGCATTGCTAGCATTGATATCATTAACATTCTACTAGTAGGCATTTGTAACAGTTTCCATGGTAGAGAGTGTAAACTCATATGCACTAGAAAAGCAGTGTTCCTGTTAATTAAACAAACGTTTTCTTTTTGTTTTTGTGACGATGCTCGTCTCCAGAAGGAAGAGACCCACAGGGCTGAGGTAGGAAGGTGAAAGAACTGACCTGTGCCGAGGGACAGAGTCCTGATAGAGTAGTAAGTCGTAAACTGAAGGTCAGGGCTGGCAGCAGTGTTGCGTAGTCAGTGTGGATGCAGAGGTCGAGGCAGGCTGGGGTCCCGGTAGAAGGGACAACCAAGTACTCCTATCCCTATTTTTGTATTTAAAATGATTTATCGTACCATGTGAGTAAGAGGAGGACCAAGAAATAGAAACATTGCTAGTACCCAGTTAATTAGTAAGGAAGGTCTTAGAGCTACTGTAGTGCCGACGAGTATTCTTAAACAAATCTGGGGCAATCACCAACAAGACCCAGGTACATGCTGGGTACATGCTGGGTACATGCTGCAACATTTCAGGGACATTTCTGCAGACAGACTAATGGCCCATCGGACTGAATGGGACTGTCAGGGACCCCTGCTGTCAAACTGAATGGAACTGCCAGGGACCCCTGCTGTGTTTATCCGATGGGCCATTAGTCTCTGCAGAAATGTCACTGAAATGTTGCCGCATGTACCCAGTATACCTGGATCTTTATGGTGATAGCCCCAGAGTTTCCAAGGCAAGTTTAAGGCAAGTTTTAGAACACTCGTCGGCGCACCTGTAGCACACTTTCATTTATTGGGGGGTCATCTTGGAGTAGAAAAGAATCCTAAAAAGATTTTACTGGCCAGGGATATACAGTATAATGCTGTAAAAAGGATCTGTGCCTCCTGCCCCGAGTGTCAGTTGATAGCCCACCGATCAAGCTTGATGGCCCCGTTAATTCCTATGCCTATTATTGAGATTCCATTTGAGAGGATTGCTATGGATATTGTGGGTACCTTGGAAAAATCTGCCAAGGGTCATCAATACATCCTAGAAATTCTAGATTATGCCACTCGCTATCCACAGGCGGTGCCTTTATGTAATACTTCCGCCAAAGCCATAGCAAAGGAATTGTTCCAAGTATTCTCTCAACTCGGGATACCAAAGGAAATTTTGACAGATCAGGGCACCCCGTTTACGTCTAAACTGATGCGAGAATTATGCGTAGAGCTAAAAATAAAGTCCCTAAGAACCTCTGTTTACCATTCGCAAATGGACGGGCTGGTAGAAAGATTTAATAAAACTCTTAAGATGATGTTGAGGAAGGTGGTTGCAAGTGATGGGAAGAACTGGGACACCTTGTTACCTTATCTCTTGTTTGCTATCCGAGAAGTACCACAGGCCTCTACAGGGTTTTTCCCGTTTGAACTCCTGAATGGGAGACACCCAAGAGGGATTCTGGATAGCCTCAAAGAAGAATGGGAGCAACATGCTGTTCCAGGGAAGAATGTCATCCAATTGTAAAAGATTTAACAGAACACATTGCTCATGTTACTCCCATAGTCAGACAAAATTTAGAAGAGGCACAGAGGGCCGAACAGAACCTTTACAACAGGCATGCTACGGTTCGCAGCTTCTGACCTGGGGACCAAGTAATGGTGCTTATTCCCCCAGCCAAAATCAAGCTGTTAGCACATTGGCAAGGGCCTTATGAAGTTCTAGAACAGGTCGGCCCGGTGAATTATAAAATTCGACAGCTAGATCGGAGGAAGGTAGAGCAAATCTATCACATAAAACTACTAAAATCCTGAAAGGATAGAGAGGTATGTCTTACGTGGTAGCTAACAAATCCGGGAAAGTGGAGGATCAACTAGTTCGAATATCAGCAGAACTCAATCCTGAACAATGCGGGGAAGCTGTAGAATTGATAAATAGGAACAGGGACGTATTTACCAGCATACCATCGAAAACTCTGATATTTCCCATGATATTGTCACCAAGCCGGGAATAGCCATTAAGATAAGACCTTATAGGATTCCAGAAGCAGAAGAGGGGCTATTAGTCAGAGGTAAAGAAGTTGCTAGACCTAGGGGTAATTGAGGAACCCATAGTATATGGTCCAGCTCTAGTGTCTTGGTACCTAGGCCTGATGGGTCAATACGGTTTTGTAATGACTTTAGAAAAGTCAATGAAGTCTCAAAGTTTGACGCCTATCCTATGCCCTGGGTAGACAAGTTAATTGAGAGGTTGGTGAGGGCCCATTTTCTAACTACTTTAGATCTTACAAAGGGTTATTGGCAAATCCCGTTAACAGAGTCAGCAAAAGAGACAACAGCCTTCTCCATATCATTATGGCCTCTTACAGTATACAGGCATACCCCGCATTAACGTACGCAATGGGACCGGAGCATGTATGTAAAGCGAAAATGTACTTAAAGTGAAGCACTACCTTTTTCCCACTTATCGATGCATGTACTGTACTGCAATCATCATATACGGGCATAACTGATGTAAATAACGCTTTTGTAACAGGATCTATAGTCTCCCCGCTTGCGCACAGCTTCGGTACAGGTAGGGAGCCGGTATTGCTGTTCAGGACGTGCTGACAGGCACATGCGTGAGCTGCCGTTTGCCTATTGGGCGATATGTCCTTACTCGCGAGTGTACTTAAAGTGAGTGTCCTTAAAGCGGGGTATTCCTGTACCGTTATACCCTTTGGCCTTCATGGGGCACCTGTAACCTTCCAAAGGTTGTTGAATAAATTGTTACAGCCGCATTCGAACTATGTCTCAGTGTACTTATATGATGTGGTAATTCATAGTCCAGATTTGGACTCACATCTACAAAAGCTTGAGGCAGTATTGAGAACCTTTTCGGAAGGCGGGTCTTACAGCCAACCCAGCTAAATGTTCAATCGGCTTGGCACAAGCAAAATATCTTGGCTATGTTGTGGGAAGGGGGACTGTAAAACCCCAGCTCAATAAATTAAAAGCCATTGAGAATTTACCCTGTCCTCATAAAAAAAAAAAAAAAACAGAATAGGACATTTCTAGGCATTGTGGGTTACTACAGGCGATTTATACCCCATTTTGCAACCCGGTCTGCACGGCTTTCAGATTTAGTAAAAACAAGGGCACCCAATGTGGTAAAATGGAGCAGTGGTGCGGAGACCACATTTTTAGACCTACGTACAGTGCTCTGTAGTCACCCAGTCTTGGTAGCCCCGGATTTTACAAAATTATTTTTTCTGCAAACGGACGCCTCCGAAGTAGGTCTCGGAGCAGTCCTGTCCCAGTTTGTAGGAGACGAGTAACACCCGGTCTTGTATTTAAGTTGCAAATTGTGTCCCCGCAAATAAAGGTATGTCACGGTAGAAAAATAATATTTGGCCGTAAAGTGGGCAACAGACACTTTAAAATATTACCTATTAGGCAGGTCTTTTACGCTCATTATTGATCATCCACCCTTACAGTGTATGCATAAAAACAAAGAAAAGAACTCGAGAGTTATGCACTGGTTTCTATCATTACAACCCTTCAACTTCACAGTGCAGCATCGGTCAGGCATACTGCACGATAATAATCCTATCCCTGAGGAAGGTCCCGTTCAGCGGACCGAAATGTTGGATATATGTGCAAGTTTCTTCAATACAGTTTATAGCTGCTTATACCTTCTGAGTGCTGTTGTCTCCTTACCTTTGCTGTAATGTATGCTTTATTTATTTGATAGATAGATAGATAGATAGATAGATAGATAGATAGATAGATAGATAGATAGATAGATAGATAGATAGATAGATAGATAGATTAGAGAGCCGAGCACATTTGTCTTGAAAAGTAATATATTTTATTTGCGGTGAGATCTATGTTCCGGTCCCCGTTGGAGCTACTGTAACAGTTCCATTAAATACTTGCTTCACTTGTATTTTCTTTAGGGTATCTTGGATAGAAGAATTAGTCCTTCTTTTGAGAGCTGCTGCCAGTCATTGGACACTGTCCAGGTAGATCTGTCTGGATTAACCATGGGACTTTGCACTATTTGGACAATGTATCTATTATATGTTTAAACATTATATGATTTAGGTCATTTTTATTTTAAACTTGAAATTAAGATTTTGCACATTTTGCAGGGCCGGTCATACCTTTGTCACATTGTAACGTCACGCGGTCATGGCAACTATGACAATGCAATGCTGCAGAAGAAATGCTGATCAACATAAGTTAAGATCCCCCTGCATGCACACACACACACCTCCCCCAGCTACACATACACACACACACCCCCGCCCCCCCATCCCTACCTTGAGATTAGCAGCAGTGCAATCCTGCACCAGTTCGGGGACTCCCCGAGTTCCAAACACTACTAATCAGATATATTTCTGACGCTCTGATTGGCTACCGTACCATCTGAGGGCGGCCATCTTTCTTTTGATGACGTTATCTTAAAGGCAAATGAAGCTCAAGAAGAAACAAGACCAGGGCGTGGCCGAAGAAGACCCCGGAAGAGAGCGTAAGAAGAAAGAAGATAGAAGATAGAAGATAGAAGAATACAGATGAACACACCGTGACAAAATGTTTTACAAATAAGAAGAAAAAAGACACACGTGGATTGTAAGGGTTTATTATTTTATGGTTACCTTTGGATTTGGTTCGAGAGCTTCCAGTTCCCCTGGATTTCGGTGAGTGGGCATCTAATGGTAGGTAAACAAAAGAAAAGTATATTATTTTAATTTTTACAGGTTTTTTGATTTTTTTTAAAGTGTATATTTTTTTTCTCTATTTAATGCCCCTGAATTGATCTATGTCCCTAGAGATATACATACATTTAGGGACACTGAATGGGTGTATTGTATGTGATTTTTGGATGTAAAGTAAATGCATTGTTTTTTATGCTCTTTTATTGCCCCTGTATGTTATGTATATCTATATGTATATACATACAGGGATAATAAATGATTGTTTTGCTAATGTTTATGTATCTCATGTATTTCAAATGTATTTAGCAGCTTTATTTATACATTGGTGTGTGTAACGTAATTTTTAATTAGTTACATGTTATTTTTAATGGTTTATTTCTGCTAGTTAGATTTGAATGATGGTGGTTACTTTGAATAAGATTTTTTTGGCCAATGGTTTGGCTTTAGGAATTGAATAGTGAATTGTCTAATTGATTTGGATTGTATTGTAATTGGTTTAGGAAATTGATTAATTGATTTATGGTAAATTTATTTATGTTGCTTACTTTCTAATTGATTTTGTGGATGGCATTGGTGGTTAGGGGACATTGTTAATAGTGTATTTTATTTGGAAATTGATTTTGCATAGTGTTACATGATGCACAGATTAATTGCATCATGCACACACAATGCAATTGTGTGACATTTGATATACATTTGTCTAGCTGCTGGTTTGTTGGTTTATTTTTAAAAGTGCTGCTACACTGGCGACACAGTTTATTACACTGCGGCCAGATCCGCAAGCCGGGAGATTTCCCGGCTTGCTAGTGGCCGCCCCTCGGCGTGCCGCGCGTCATAGACGCGCGGTCACGCGTCTTCGGGAGCGTGCGCCCCCTGCACGCGCGTCCAGGGGCTCCCCGAGGGAGCCCTGGTGTCCCGCGATCGCGGGACAGCGGCAGGGGGTTCCGGGGGACCCGGCGGACCCGGCAGCGGTAGGGAGAGCGCCCCGATCGGAGGGCGCTCTTCCGCTGCTTCGGCGCGCGCCCGTCACTCTCGGGCGCGCGCCAGGCTACTGCTGCGGCACAGAACGGGCAAATGCTCGAATAAACTGTGCCGCAGCAGTAGTTTCATTGTAAGATGCAATGTGGTGATTTTCAGATTAAGATTTTATGTTTTTATTTATGCATGTTTTATGTATTTTAAATTGGGCAAATAATCTATTATCCATATCTGGATAATAGTTATTTTGCCCATTACTGTATTGTATGTGTTAGAGGGTAGGGGGGATGTGTGTTGTATATTGCTATGTTTATTGGGGTCAATTGTCAATAAACATGCTATTGTGCCTTAACCCTTCATTGCCTTAGCGGATAGCCACTAAGGTAAGGAATGATTACTTATTGATATGTGTGTTTTGATAGTAGTGTAGATGTGTAGGGGGTCTCCGGAGCTGAACCGCATTGTTTTCAGGTCCGGGGACCCCCTACTTCAGGAGATACAGGCCCCGTTATGGGGTGCCGGCATCCCCTGCAGAATGTAAATGTCCCGGTCACGTGACGCGAAGCTTTCAAAGTGCAGGGGATACCGGCACCCCATAACGGGGCCTGTGTCTCCTGAAGAGGGGGTCCCCGGACCTGAAACCAATGCGGTTCAGCTCCAGAGACCCCCTGCTCATATACACTATTATTAAAATATATTTGTTTTGTGTACGATCGCCTCTAACAACCTTGCATGGAGATGGCAAATCTCCATGCAAATGTTACATGCAGCTTTTTTTTCTATCAGCTATCGTACGTGAAGTTTAAGAACGCTAGCAGGGGGAAAAAAAGCAACACGTACGCTGTGGCTGTTTTGAGCACGTACGATAGAAAATGGGCTCAAGGCCTTAGTGAATCGCGTCTCCGGCTTCACTTTTTATCGGACGTGCTTTTTTTTTCCATGGAGCTTAGTGCATAGCCCCCAATGTAGCCCATAGCACCCGCTTTCCCTGAGCCTCAGCGCGCCTCCGCACGGGTGAATTGTCTATGGACTAAGCCTTAGGAGCTGAAAGGCAGAAGCTGCAAAGGGGGGGGGGGGCTGACTTAAACAACAATCCTGTTCCATGACAATAATTAACAAAAAAAACACTGCAGTGGTGAACTGGTTTTGAGTTGACTGGTTCAAAAATATCCACAGTTCAAGCCAGTGAAGCAACATATATTTAAGACTTTTCTCCTGTCATCTAAGCTGTAGCTACAGACAAAACACTGTTACTTTTATAGGAAGGCAAAGGAACCACTAACTGATTTGTTAAGCCTGGAATGAATTAGCTTATAGAGACAGTCAATGATGTACATGCAACAATCTTATAAATACTGACTCTGTGAAAGCTTGTGCTGCCTGATCTCTAATTAAAAATGATTAGTTTATAGAAAGTACATAATGGTATGAAATCTCCTCCAGCAGTGCTTGAATTAATTGGAACTTGCATATCTTCAAACAAAGGATTAGGTCAAAATATTACAGCACCCACGGCTAATGGGTTTCATAATGCCGGCACTATTGGCAAGCACTCAACATCTGAATGCTGTTTTTATTGCAGTTGTATTGTAATCACAGAAATAACCACTAAAAACCACTTAAGTAAAGCAAAAAAGGAGGTGTGTGCCAAGCACACGCGTTATAAGTGAAACTTCTGTGTGTTTTGACACTCTCAAAAGTGTTTCATGCCATAAATATCATACACATGAAAGTACAATTTAATTGATAAAATACAGTGAAGCTTGATTGTGAAGGCGCGTGTTCGGCACATAACCCTTATATTTATGTAGGTGTGAGAAAGGTCCCGCACATAGGACCGAAACGTTGGATATGATGTCTCATTAATACAAATCTTTTGACTACTTTGTGCTGCCTCTGATATTCGTCCACACGGTATCGTATTGCCTATATATATATATATATATATATATATATATATATATATATATATAAAAATATGTGTGTCTATGAATATATATAGATATATTCCTTCCAAATCCTATATACATCCCACCCAGGCTATCCCCATTGGCTTTCGTCTTTCGTTTTTCATTCTACCATGTGAGCGGAGAAGAGCAGCAGCACATTCCTTGAACGCAAAGAGTCTTATTACATCGGAACCAAGGACAAAACTCTGCGTTAGGACACTGTGATTGCTGGGGGTTATTTGATTAACCCCAACGGACCAGAAAAGACTTTGCACATTCACAGAAGGATTGGGGCTGGCAATTTGTGCCCTTGCAAAAGGACTACATTTTAAAAAACAATCTTTTGGTGCTTTGCACCTTTCTGGACATTATCTCCTGTTCCTATACCCGTACGTGTAATTATTAAGTTTATTCTGCAGTTGTCGTGTGTTTGCCTATCAAGGGAATAAATCTCAGTTTATTTTGCTCAACCTGTCCTGCTCAATCAGGATCCACGAAATATAAATGTGTTATTAAGTGCGTCTCCCGTCACAGGCGTTTAAAACTGCATTCATTTATATTCACACAGATACACACACACTCTTACATCACTTGCTTTCAGCAACCTTTTGACACCTCTAGCCATAAAACACATCCACACCGGGAGAAGGACAAGCACAGAAAACATTCCAATAGACACTGTTGTTAAGTATACCTTTTGCTTGCTTCATACATTGTAACATCGCCGAAAGAAGAGATCAGTGTATCTCGAAAGCTCGCACAAATAAAAGCATTTCGTTAGCCACAGAACGGTATCATCTATTTATTTATTTTTTGATTATTGAAGCTCTGCTTACACGGAACTGATACCTCTACATGTATATATATATATATATATATATATATATATATATATATAGCAACTGTAAATATTACTGTATGTTCATTTGCATGTCTTGGACAGGTCTGCAACCCTGTCTTTCCCCATTATCGCCCAGCATACAGCGCTTCCACTGCAGCAAGGGATTCTGGGAAATGACATGCAAATGAATATATATATAAACTATAAAAATACTAAGTGCGCAAATTGAAACAATTAAACAAAAAATAGTAACAGTTGCTGCCTGAATGTTAAGCTATACACAATAGCACATATATAGGGGGAAAGGGAAGAACATCGGCGCAAAACTGCTAACTAAACAATAAAATTGAGCATAAATGGACTGAGGATATATTGGGAATTGCTGGTTGCTCTGAAATGAAATGAAGAGAGAACAAAATATAGTGAAGTACATTTTAATAAAAGTATATGCGCAAAAGTAGATCGCTACTTACAAAGTAGCAGATGTTAATAAGCATGTAGGATATAATAATCCTCTCCGTCCTGCTGCCTGGAGTTACAATGTGTCTGTCCTCCACGTGGAACTCCGAAATCCTCCGTGGTTGCTCTCCTTCGGCAGCAGCTATTCTCCTGGGCTTCCTGGTTGTTCCTCAGATCTCGCGAGACTGGCCCGCTGAAGTCACTCAACCGAGATTTCGGCCGCAACTCGAGTACACTGTCCAGGGGTAATCAGGAGATTCTGCTGGATGTAGATACTGAATAGGGGAGCTAAGAGTTTGTCTTAGAGCCTCCACCCTACGCGTTTCGTCCTGGAACTAGGACTTCATCTGGGGAATAAGTGTGTCTGACTGGCTGTCGCTTAAATAGCCTATTCTGATCCCTCATAGGTTAATTATACAACCAATGTTTAAGCATATAGCAGGTGAACACACTTAATTCTAATATCCATATACAAATAGTGAAACCCACCGTTGTACAAATAATTAAATAAAATTACATACAATTTTAATAACACATGATCATAAAATCTTTATATTGAAAAGCATAAAAATAAAATATAAAAAAAAAAAAAATATATAAATATATATATATATATATATATATATATATATATATACTCTAAATGAACCTATAATATATGGAGGTATAGCTCAAAAGTAATTTGAATAATCCTAAAACATGCTAAATATATAGAGAATAGTTGTTGATTGGTAACAGATTAATGTAATGAATGAGAGACATATTATCTTCCTATGGGTATGGGTGGTATGATTACCTTATATCATATTAATTAACATGAATTAAAAAAAAATGATCACTTTATGTGATATATATTGTTAAAAAATACATATGGTGAAGATATATACAAATATTTGATAGATTGGAAAGATATCTTATTGGCACATAAGGCATACCTGCAGGTTAGGTTTATGTATTTTTAACTAATTATGGACTTATTTCATAAACTGATTTTATTAAACACAGATATTAGCAAAGAAAAGCACCTAAGTCTATGTCTGTATTTAAACCAAGTGGAACCAATGTTTTCATTGTATGGATCCACTTGGTTTCCAGTTTGGAGATGGCATTAATATTATCCCCTCCCCTCCAATTTTTGGCTAATTTATCTATGCCAATACATTTTATACCTGCTGGATTGCCATTGTGCTCCTCACAAAAATGCATTGATAAAGTATGCTGCAAAAAACCTTTTTGTATGTTGGTAATGTATTCCTCCAGCTCTGCCGGGCAAATTCTGGAAGGTGTAATTTTTTCATCCGATAATGCCTCGAAGTTGTCTGGTGATGGGAGGGGCCCATCTGCTTGAGCATGAATGGTGTGGGATTCGCCTTGTTCATCCTCTGATACCTCACCTTTGGTCCTGAGTGGGTCTTCTCTTTGGGCATGAAAGGGGCGGGATTCAACTTGTTCTTCCTCTGCTTTGGTCGTGGGTGGGCCTTCTCCTTGGGCATTAATGGGGTGGGATTCACCTTGTTCTTATTCTGATTTGTTGTGAGTGGGCATTTTGCTTCGGTATCAATGGGGCAGGGTACTTCTTGTTCTGCTTCGGTAGGGCGAGGGTCCTCTGGTTTGTCAACAGTATATATAACTTTCCATTTTATGACTTTTCCCAGTTTCTTCTTCATATAGCCCAGACAAGGTTTCTTTCCCTTGTGAGCTTTATGTGCCATTTCTTTAGGCACCTTTGCCTTTCGCTGGGAAATCTCCTCTTCAGATATTGGGACAAATTGAAAATTGTGGGCAGTTTTAGGTCCTTTCTCATCAGACAGCTTATGTCTTTCTCCTCAGAGCAGAGTTCTGATTGTGGGTCACCACGTGTTCCGCCACATCTTCTGTGTCAGGCGGGCTACTAGGATTTTTAGTGAAGAAAAGCGATGCGTCCCATGTGGGGGTGCTTTTTGTTTTGTTTTTCATCCTGGAGGTTTTGGGAATCAAGCGGGGATGCTTAATCGTAAAGCTTTGTGCCAGTGTATCGGGCGTATGGGTTTCTCTCCCCCCACCCATCAGCCTTTTTAATGACAAAATGTTGTGTAGCACTAAAAAGGTGTTTTCCCAAAAGGGAACAGGTTTTTGGGGGTGCTTAAAGACAATTATATGACCCAAATTATTGAGGAACCAACCAGGAGAGGGGCAGTTCTGGATTTGGTCATATCAAACAATGTAGAAGTAATAACAAATATTCAAGTTCTGGAACATTTGGGTAACAGTGATCATAACATGGTCTCATTTGAAATAAATTATTAAAAAACAGATTACTTGGGTTCAACAAAGACCTTCAACTTTGGAAAGGCAGATTTTAATAAACTGAGGTCTAATCTAGTAGTAATACAATGGGATGATGTTTTTGCAGGGGAAAATGTATAAGATAAATGGGCAGTCTTTAAAACATTGTTAGAAAAGCACACTTATCAGTGTATACCCTTGGATAATAAGTATAAAAGAAATAAGTCAAAACCAATGTGACTAAATAAACAGGTAGGGGAGGAAATGGACAAGAAGATGAAGGCGTTTAGATTTTTTAAGTCAGAAGGGACAGAGACATCGTATCAGAATTATAAGGAATGTAACAAAAATTGCAAAAGGGCAATCAAATTAGCAAAAATGGATAATGAAAAAGGATTGCAATAGAAAGTAAGATCAACCCTAAAAAATTCTTTAAGTACCTTAATAACAAAAAAATGAGAAAAGAAAATATAGGACCCTTTCAGTGTGAGATGGGTAGGCAGATTATTGGAGATAAGGAAAAAGCTGAGGTATTAAACAAATTCTTTGCCTCTGTGTTTACCAGGGAAGAATCAAGTTCAATAGTAGTGCCGCAGGAGGAAGCCACAAGCTCCATATTAATGAACAATTGGCTAACTGAGGAAGAAGTTCATAAGCAACTTGAAAAAATTAAAGTTAATAAGGCACCTGGCCCCGATTGCATACATCCAAGAATTCTCAAGGAGTTAAGCTCAGTAATAGCAAAACCATTATATCTAATATTCAAAGACTCCATTTCCACAGGCTCAGTACCACAAGATTGGCGTAATGCAGATGTGGTGCCTATATTTTAAAAGGGAGCTAGATCACAACCGGGAAATTACAGACCTGTAAGCCTGACATCAATAGTAGGGAAACTACATGAAGGTTTAATACGGGATAATATTCAGGAATACCTAATGGAAAACAAAATTATTAGTATAGTCAGCATGGATTTATGAAGGATAGATCTTGCCAAACTAACCTTATTTGTTTCTTTGAGGAGGTAAGTAGGAATTTAGACCAGGGTAATGCAGTTGATGTGGTCTTCTTAGATTTTGCAAAGGCTTTTGATACGGTTTCACACAAGAGGTTGGTGTACAAAATAAATAAAGTTGGACTCAGTAATAATATATGCACCTGGATTGAAAATTGGTTAAAGGACAGACAACAGAGGGTTGTCATAAATGGAACTTTTTCAGGTTGGGCTAAAGTCATGAGTGGAGTACCTCAGGGATCGGTACTGGGACCCCTGCTTTTTAACTTGTTTATTAATGACCTTGAGGTTGGGATCGAGAACAAAGTCTCCATCTTTGCTGATGATACTAAATTGTGTAAGGTAATAGAATCAGAGCAGGATGTAATTTCTCTTCAGAAGGACTTGAAGAGACTGGAAACGTGGGCAGGTAAATGGCAAATGAGATTTTATACAGATAAATGTAAGTTTATGCATTTGGGATACAAGAATAAAAAGGCGACTTACAAATTAAATGGAGATATATTTGGGTAATGCTTGATGGATAAGGATTTAGGAGTGCTTGTAGACAGCAGGCTTAGCAATAGTGCCAATATCATGCAGTAGCTGCAAAGGCAAACAAGATCTTATCTTGCATCAAACGGGCAATGGATGTAAGGGAAGTAAACATAATTATGCCCCTTTACAAAGCAGTAGTAAGACCACACCTTGAATATGGAGTACAATTTTGGGCCCCAATCCTAAGAAAAGACATTATGGAACTAGAGAGGATGCAGAGAAGAGCCACCAAATTAATAAAGGGGATGGACATTCTAACTTATGAGGAGAGGCTAGCTAAATTAGATTTATTTACATTAGAAAAGAGGCGTCTACGAGGGGATATGATAACCAGTGTTCGACGAATCCATTCAAATACAGGCCCGTGGCAACTGGATTTGACCCCGTGGCGACCTCCTCATGGCCGACACCAAGCAGGGCCGGATTGGGGGCGGGACTAGGTGGCGAGTAGATTTTTTGGTTCGGCGAGTAGATTTTTGGGTGATTTGCCAACCACTGATGATAACTATATACAAATATATTCAGGGACAATACAAGGAGCTTTCAAAAGAACTATTCATCCCACGGGCAGTACAAAGGACTCGGGGCCATCCCTTAAGGTTGGAGGAAAGGAAATTTCACCAGCAACAAAGGAAAGGGTTCTTTACAGTAAGGGCAGTTAAAATGTGGAATTTATTACCCATGGAGATTGTGATGGCAGATACAATAGATTTGTTCAAAAAAAGGTTGGACATCTTTTTAGATGGGAAATGGTATACAGGGATACACCAAATAAGTATACATGGGAAGGATGTTGATCCAGGGATTAATCCGATTGCCAATTCTTGGAGTCAGAGAGGAATTAAATTTTCCCCTTAATGGGGTTTTTTGTTTGCCTTCCTCTGGATCAATAAGTATAGTTATAGGATAAAGTATCTGTTGTCTAAATTTAGCATAGGTTGAACTTGATGGATGGAAGTCTTTTTTCAACCTCATCTACTATGTAACTATATAACTATGTAAATGCCATCGCCATTTTGTAACCATAGCTATGTAATTTTTATAGTAATAAATACATTGCATTTGTTACTAGCTCCTACCCTGTTTCGCTGAGGGGAAGAGGAAATTCTACATTCAGAACACTGTCATGGCTCTGTGAGGCAGGACTGACCAGGGACCAAATGATGTGTCCTGGCTGTTTTGCTTTTCCTAAACATGCAAATAGTGACAAGGGCCCTCAACATGTTAAGGGATTAATGTTATGCATAAATGCAAAACGATTCTGTGCATTTTGTGTAATGTATTTGGTTTGTTTGTTTTTATGCATATAGTAGTAAAATATTCATCAATATGAGTCTTCAAAGTCCCCCAAAAATTCAGCTTCTTTGGGATTACTCAATAACATTTGTGCATCATCTGTTTTTAACTTCTCCTTTCCTTGACATACTGTAGTAATATGATAGTCAGTCTACATTTTAAAATGTTTTCACTGTGGATGTTTGTCTATTATATTCACTTGATTAGTTTTGCTTGTCATTGTGTCAAAAAAAATAATGAATTGCTAAACTGTTCATTTCTCAATGAAAGTAATTTTTAAAACATCTCATCAAACTGACAGAATGATTGTACTAGAATGACTGCAAATTGTGTCATTTTAACTGGTATGTACAATAAATAATCCTACAGTCGGTGCAGTATTTCTAACCATTAAATCAGTTGGTGAAACAAACTGTGAGTAGATTTTGTGTGGTTGTGCGAGACATATTTCCATATTTTTATGCTAAAATTGAAGAATTGCTTTGGAAAAATATAGTAATCATATTTAACATATAATATTACCATTTTGTTTCCACAAGCAAAACCCTAGAAATTACTCAATTGCAATATTTGTACCATTACACAGTCCCGTCATTAAACCTAATTATTAGTTTTAGTTGTGGTGGTTTTAATACCCGCTTCTGTGTTCAAGAAAATATGTTTCTGCATTCATGAACCCAACTGCCACCACAAGATTAAAATAAGCTCAGTACTGCTAGTACCAATTCAAAAAGGCACAAGTTTATTTCAATGTCTCATTTTGCCAGTAGCAATGAACTCAAAAGTACAGTACTCAGTGCCTGTAACAATGATACATTAACAACCACGTCATAGCCTTTGTGGTGTATTGTGGCATGTCTCTATAATACCAAAGGATGTGGGTAATGTGACTTGGGGCAAGAATACTAAACAGTGCTAAGCCATTAGGCATTTTACGGTCCATTTAAGTGTTTTGGATATGGTTGTTAGTGGTTAAGATAAGGCAGTATTCTGCATGCTATTCCATAAGAAAGCTGTTTTACCTTATAACTGCTTCCCATTCAAGAACAAGGCCCACGTAACAGCCAAAGTAAATAAATAAATGTAAACGACTTAAGGAGTTATTTACTAAAGTCTCCTGGCTTCAAAACCACTGCAAATGTATTGCACCATATATAACAAAGGGGAAAAAAAACATTACTTTGATTCCTTTTTCTTGATGCATATGGTTCTGTTTTTTACAGTATCTTACATTTGATTTGCACATGCTTTTAGTAAATATTTAGTGTATTTGGCTTCCTTAGAAAGATTTTAGTAAATATTTAGTATATTTGGCTTCCTTAGAAAGATTTTAGTAAATATTTCGTGTATTTGGCTTCCTTAGAAAGATTTTAGTAAATATTTAGTGTATTTGGCTTCCTTAGAAAGCCTATTATTATTATTATTATTATTATTATTAATAATATTAATAATAATAATACCGCAGAGCGGTAAAGTGGGGGTACAGAGATATCTATATTAACATACCTGTACCATATAAGGACAAACAACCGCAAACATGTCCCTGAGTGAGGTGCAAGATATCACAAAATAGAAAGTTGAGAAACTCAAAACCCTACATGTCTCAGTTTAACATGTTTACAAATAATACCATAAATATTCAAATATATTTATATGTTTGCTTTTTGTAAAATTGTACCTGGATTTAAATCTTTAAACGTGTTGCTGTAATTGTATAGGCTACAACATTAAAGGGGATCTACCTCGTAAGATCACAGTGAATTAATTGCAATTGTCATATTTAACTAACGGGTTAAATGTAGTTAATTAAAAATACAGTATAACAAGTTTAAATATATTTTAATAATAGTTTTTTTTGTTTTTATACAATCTGTTATCTATTTTTGGGAAATACAGGTACATTGATTCTTTCTTTTCTTCCTTTATAACCTATAGTAATTACGATGCTATCATTAGTCATACAGAAAAACATCAATAGCTTATATTCATGAAACAGAGCAAAAGAAAAAATATGCATTTTTCACAGGGTACATACAGTATGTAGCACTGTTCCACGCACCACCCTCTCCCCTTCTCTCCCCTCCCCTCTCCCATGGGAGATTTACTCTGGCTACCGGTGTCATGGTGCTGGTTACCTGTGAGGGTCCAGGAGAGATGAGCTTCAGCGATGATAAAGGGAAACAGGACAGGCTTTTAGTGATCATCAGACACTCGTTTTTTTGTCATCAGCGCCTCCAGTCGCAGTAGGCTTCAGGGATCCTGAAGACAGTCCACACCACGACAGATATCTGTAATACACTTACCCAATAGACTG
The DNA here is from genome assembly GCF_040206685.1 of Ascaphus truei. Taxonomy (NCBI): domain Eukaryota; kingdom Metazoa; phylum Chordata; class Amphibia; order Anura; family Ascaphidae; genus Ascaphus; species Ascaphus truei. The sequence goes on from NC_134486.1 coordinate 258,080,481, forward strand.
TTACTTAAGCAGGAGTATATTAAAAGGATCTTTATTCAGGCAGCCACTGCAGGATGTCAATACAGTGTATGTCTTGTATTGAAGAAGGGGTCCCAGACCCCTGGAGGGTGCTGGCCCTCTGGCAATATGGGGGCCTTGTGCTCTTCACAGATTTTGGCTGCATCTCTGCTCCAGGAGGAGCTGCAGGCATTTCTCAACCCCAGGAGGGGCTGAGCTGGACTCTTTCTCCCAGCCGGGAGAGACTCAGAGCTCCACTCCTTTACCCCATGAGGGGGAGAGCTGGACTAAAACAATTTGGACACTTCCTCTCTAAGGCTCAGAGGGGGAGAGCACAAGGTCTGCAACAGGATTGGTTTTACACAGACTCCCATTCACAACCCCAGTCACTCAGAGAGACAGCATGAGGAGGGATAACCCCACAGGATAGCCTGTCACTGCCTGTAGCTACTGTACTAGGGCTTACGTGACAGGGAGGCAGAAAGATAGTCAGGAACAGCTATTGCTAAACTCTCCCCTTAGGTGAAATTCCCATATCCTCACTGGGATCAAATTTTGGCACCACCCAGTAACCTGGAGTCTGCAATACAGAAACAGGTTACAGCAGATGTCACAATATAACCAATAACACAGTATACAGACACTAGGGACCCATACCATCCACTGTTTATAGTGATGATACTAGAACAATTCTTCCAATGGGAAAAAGTATAGAGTCCCTACTTATAATATTTAGGATCAGGTTTCTTTACCACCCACCCATCAAACATTTTGGTCCAGATATAGTACACTTTAGGCAAACCAGGCCTCTGTCTAACTTCCACCCTATCCTTATAAATAAGGTACCTACTAACCTCTCCTCCATGATGGAACATATTTTGGATTCATGGATGAATTCTTCTCAGTAGTTTTGGAATGGAGATAAGCTAAGATGGCCTGCTTGAGCCAATAATGTCTGTTGTCCTCTATTTCTTGCATGATTGGCTCGGGTCTGTATGGGAACTCATACCCGTGAGACTGACAGTACCTGTGTAGTAAGGTCCTGTCAGCTCTACTAAATTTTAAAATTTTGCGGCCAGCTCCTTGGCCAGGCAGCACCCAAAATTTAGGTTCTCTAAGTTCTACCGCTAAATTCTACCTCCTGATATAAAATAGAGGGTCCCTTAGGTATTCTTACCCCTGGATAGCACGATCAGGCTGGTGGCAGGGGCTGGTGATGGGGCATGGGCAACTTGGGTCGGTGAACTTGGCCTATCAATGTCCATGACCAGTCCAGAGTTGGGAATTTTGGGTTTTCCACGACCCCTAGGGGATAGTATAGAGGCAGCACTAGGGGATCCGAGGGTCCGACGACATCTTCCTCAGAGCGGGGTCTTCGGTGTGGCAGGGGCAGTTGTGAACTGTCCATCACTCACCCCAGGATCTCCTGGCTCTGGTTCCGCAGCTTGTGCGGCCGCCATCTTGGTGACGTTATCATGGATGGCCATCCTCGCAAGATCTCCAGGCAGGCACAAGTTCAGTGGTGGCGATGACATCGCATACGGCAGCGCCGGAAGTGCATCACCCCGTAGCATGCCAAACAAGGCCCCGCCTGGCTCCTCGTTTAGGTAGGTCATGGCAGGATCCTGTGTGAAATAAGACGATAGAGCCTCACCCATCCGATGTTAGGGGACTCTTCAGGCTCCACAGGTTCCTTGACGGGTGGGTCCTTCACAGTGCCGACGTCTTCATCGTGTGTGGGGCTCCTCTGGGTTTCTGGCAGCACCACGGCCTTCTGGACCGATGCCGCTGGATCAGGACTCTGCCGCAGGACACAGGTAGGTAAAGATCTCTTCTTTACAGGTCCCAAAACGGCTGATGCCATCTTCTTCTGAGGAAGGTAAGGGCACCTCCTCCGGGCCGCAATGTCAGGGCATCCAGCAATACCTGGGGGCCATTGGCACAGAGCTTTCCTGCTACTCCACCAGGGGAAGTGCACTCAAAACACCCGGGGCAGTCAACTCACTCTCCCTGTCAGCAGACACAGGTTCCTGAAACCGTCAGCAACATCACAATGAGGTCGCCTCGGGCACCAGTATGCTGGCACCTTGGGTAGTCGCTAGCAGGGCCCACGGGCCCACTGATGATTCCGTCGCATACAGGTTGGCACAGGCCACATCTAGCGGCAGTAGGGGCCAGTTGTAGGCCAAAGAAGGGGCCGGAGCTAAGGCACATGGGCCCAAGATATCTTTGTCAGTGTAGAACTCTGCAGGGGCTGCACCAAGCAGCAGGCAGGCCCAATCGTAGGCTGGCGTAGGAAAGACCACAGGGGTCACACGGTTGGTGTGGAGGCCCGGTCTATTGACTGGAACACAGCACAGGGCTTGCAGGCCGCATATACAGGGCCCCGCAGTGCTGGCACCACGCAGTGGGGCTGACGTCGCCTCCTGGAAGCCGGCAGTTGGGGCACACACATCACAAGTGGTGTTGCCCGTTGATAGGTAGCCCCCTGGCAGGTAGTACTTAACTCAAACTCTGACATTTTCTTCTCATGATGTAGAATAAAAGGCAGCAGTTAAAGCTGCTCTTTCCTCTAGCTCAGGTCTGTGGAACTGAAGTAAGGCAGGGTGTGATGGACTCCACCCGTGGCAGAGGTGGTCTCCTCTAGGTTCTTGGGTGTTGCACCTCCCCTAGGTGGAATACATAGTAGGGCAGGGCAGATAAAAGAGTGACCTGGCTCCGGCTGAGCCAGTCACTGTGATGGGCAGGGTTACATTTTGCCACCGAATAGCTTGCAACTAATTTTTGCAGAAACATGTAACTTGCTTTGCAAGCCCATGCGGTCCTGTGGTTTCGGCGGGAGCGCCATTTTGAGAATGTGGAACATGAGGTAGACTCCATTTTGGAGCACACAGCACAGTCCATAGAACAAAATGTACACAGGGTCCCTGGTGATGCCTCAGCGGCCCGTTCCTCACATTTTGAATTGTAGAACAGTCCATACTGACTTAGGTACACAGGGTCCCCCAGCACCAACTTAAAGGGGCCCATCCCTATGGTGAATGAGATGAGGGGATCACGCTCCCTGGATAATTTCCCACAGGGTGTGCCCCCATAAGCACATTTTATGAGGTACCCAGGGTCCACAACAACAACTGAAAGGGCCCTGGTCCTAGTATTTTCTTTTAGGCAGCTTGAAGGGTTCACGCTCCCTGGTATCATGCCAACAGGGTACGACCCAACTCTCTGTATTTGCTGATGAAGGGTATCCACATTCCCTGGTAACATCAGGGGCCTGGCTCTCGGCCTCTGCTGGGCTGCCAGCTGCACTGTCCATAAAAGCCTGCCTGTTGCTGCATCTCAGCAGCGCCTCCATTTGTAGCGCTGCTTCCCCCCTTCCCCCCCCCCCCTTCTAGGAGATTTACTCTGGCTATACATATAAACTAAAATTAAAATAAAATGATTTGAAGCTCTCACATGCAAGGCCCTCATTACTTTTTGAATCTGTTTGATCCAGAGAATGGAAAACAAAAAAATCACACAGGAACTTTTAAACACTTATTATGTGTCTCCAAATAAAAGGACATAGGAGGAGTAATTATCTGGTCACAAATAACCACTGTTACATTGGTATTGGTAAAATATTGAGGTTTCCGTACTACTCCTCTTCCGAAATGTTACTTTTATGTCTGAAGCACTTATTCCCATGATCTGATATTTGTATTATTTGTTATTTATATGATTGTCACATGTATTACTACTGTGAAGCGCTATGTACAATAATGGTGCTATATAAATAAAGACATACATACATACATACATACCTACATACATACATACATACATACATACTACACTTTGTTCTGGTAATAAGAAACGGTTCCAAAAGGGGTTCAACAAAATGGCAGGTTATGGTCTCTCCAACCTCAATAGTTCTTTTCATCTTTCCCCATTTTTGTCCCCTTCAAATTCTTTATTTACTGTTATAGGTTTTACAGAATGTAAACAAGTAATATACATGAGTATACCTAGCTAGAGGTCTGTTTTTTTTTTATTATAAGCAATACACACCGCGCAACCTGTGGATGGATTTGTAGAATCCAATCCAGTTCTATAAATCCGTTCATGGGTTGTTTCCAATGGCAGATTTTGAGGAATCCGCGTGGATTTAAACCGCCCAAACCTTAAACCGCCCAAATCCGTTTGAGGATGTTACACCGCCAAATTCAGTTTGGGGTAACATCAGCGAAAATCTGGAAAATATATTTGGGCGGATTCGTTCATCTCTACTGCCAGTGGCCACCTGCTTCATTTACCATTTATCAGTATGGCTAGAAATGTGACTGGGACACCAGGAGTACAAAGAGAGCGGAAAAGAGATATGTAATAAGATAATATGATATTTTTCAGTTGGAAACCCAATAGACAACACATCGAAAAGGCAACAAGAAGAAGAGTAACCTTAGACATGGTAGCGATGTCTGCGTCTTTATTAATGCTCCAGATTGGCAGAGTATGAAATCCACGGAACCCATATGTCGTCAAACTTGTGTATTTTATCTTGCAAAATATATTTGAGCTTTTCCATGCAGTATAGTTTCCAAAACCTTCGTATCCCAATATTTCCCCATTTGTATATGGCAATTGTCATGCCTCCTTTTATGTTGTCCAAAAGGGTGCATCATACAGTGTCTGCTAAAAAAAAGCAGACTGTGTGAAAATACCAAATTACAAACTGCAACATTTTCCATTCAAGATTAAAAGTACAGTACGATTCCTGGAAGTAGAACATTTTTATAACTGAGAAAAGGACAACATCCAAGGGCGTTAAAATTGGCTCCAGAGTCTTGGCTGTGGGATGTGGCTGTAACATGCTCTTCCATATATTGGGCTCCTGTGCATTCTCTTTCCATTCCTTCACCACACTAACATACAAAACAAGTCTGCTATTAAGTTTATGGAGTTACAATAGAAATATGAAGTTAGGAAATATAATATGCTACAAAGCAGACACCCAATCAAAACACAAGTATGAGGTTAATACCATACAAAGTAATCTCCTTTAGTGTAAAGGGAAGACATGACTCATATGTCTTCAACAACCAAAGCCATAAAATAATTATTATTCTGCTGCAGGAGGAAGGTCTAACCATTTGTTCATATAGTAACCCATGAAAGTCTACTCCTTTAGGAACCAGTGGATCATACAAAATAATATCAACTGAAACCACATAACATTGTACTATTTTTAATATTTATTTCATAACTGAAGCTTTTTAAAAGTCTGTTTGGGAAGAACACAAAATGTCATGGGATGAACATTGCAAACTGCTTTTGCTAGTAACTAATAGAAACCTGGTGCTTTTTCAAGGAAACTGTTTAATATCAAATATTATTGAGTTATGAAGCAGTCCTTTAAAAAAATAACAACGTGGCTTGTGTAAGAGAAAATATGTTTACATTTAATGTTTCTCCATAATAGAAAACTGATGAAAGATTTTACAGTGAAGAGAGTCATAATGAATAAATAAAAGTTAACCTAAGAACATAAACCCTAACACTAAAAGTGTCCATGCCAAGTACTGTACAGATGTGTCCTGACTTACTGTTCTCGGTTCTTACAATCCAATTGGTTGAAGAACCATGTAACATGTTTAATTTTTTTTAAAGGATGTGACATCATCTTTAAGGGATGATGTCACATCCTTTTAAAAAGGGCTGCCATCAAATGTTACAGGAACCAATAGGATTGTGAGTGTACCACATGGAATTGCTTACAATCCCATTGGTTCGTGTACCATGTGATGGTAATGATCTATTAAAGACCTATTTTTGAGTTACCCTCTCTTGGTCATTATTTCTTCTACAGTGGTGCTTTGCTATTTTTTCACCTCTTTCTACAGCATCCAGGTGAACAACACACCGACGGATCCCAATCACGAGCCAGGAGATGAGGACTTGTGCTACACACTTCCAGCAACCATGAGTTACTCTGTTTGGCACATGGACAGCAGTCTTACAAATTGTGGGCAAAAGGCTATAGTAATGAACTTTAAAAATGATTCTGCGCTTTAAATGTATTTTTGTCTGGATGTTGTGGGCCCTCTTCGAGGGTGAAGCTAGGTAGGCGCTATCTTTAATATTGCAAAATTGGAAGACCCCAGACTGACCAAAGAATATATGAACTTAATTGGGATGTCTTTATTTTCAAAATAATCATTGAGACTACATAGTTGTCTTGTCCTCCCGCTGGACAACTCTTGAACCCCAGGACAGGACTTTTGACCCTTTTTTCTGCAGGTTTCCTGAGGTAAACCGCATTGATTTTAGCCTCAGGTACCCCCTGCTTCCTGAGTTAAAGGCCCAGTTATGGGGTGCCGGTATCCACATGCAATGTTTACATGTCCCGCGTCACGTGACTGAAACATTTAAATGCAGAGGTAATACTGGTACCCATTCCGGGGCCTGTATCTCAGGAGCAGGGGGTCACAGGACCTGAAATCAATGCGGTTCAGTTCAGGAGACCTCCTGCTCCCGCACCACAGTAATAAAGTTAAAATAAAAACACTGCGATCTCCTGTGAACTGTGCATGGAGAGGCGTCTCTCTCTGTGCAGCTCAGATTGCGAGAAGCTCGCAGGGGGGAGAACTTAGAAAAAAGATGAGATCACTTTGCTGCTACACCGAACGGTATTAGCATTTTCCTACCTCACTGTTTGAGAGGGTTTCAGATTCTTTCTGAATACCGTCATAACACAAATGACAAACCGTTCGGTGGGAACATGCCAAAAGTTGCGAGATAGCAGCAAACTCATTGAAGCTACTAGCATAGGCCCCATAATCACTCTCCAGTCACTAATTACCAGATTCACCTGGAATTATAAAAAGAGAAGGATAAACAAAAAGGTCTTGACAAGACCAAGTATGGTGGGGGCATAGCATTGCCAGACCTGAGGTCATACTACAAAGCGACACAATTTATTTAATTGATTCAATGGCACTCAGATCTGGGTCTCAAAAGATGGATAGCAATAGAAAACTCAATTTGTCTCCCAGAGGATTTAAAGCAACTCTGCTCCTGGGTAAATCTAGAGAAAATATTGAATATATAGTACCTACAATGCGCAACTCTCTAAAGACCTGGGATCCTACAAAGTTCAAATCGTACTAACGTGCAGGAATCTCAAGATTAAGGGATTTAGGCCCGAAGGGGAATATTAAATGATTCAACCAAATGCAGGCAGAGAAGGCCCTCCCTAATTCGGAATTCATTAGATATCTTCAATTAAGGGCATTTTATGGCAAAATTCACCTGTTGTGTCCTCTAACAAACTTTGATAATAGGTGTCTGCTTTTCAGCTCAATGAGGCTTACACTATATGATTTTTTCTTATTTCACTAAAGTAATAAATATCCCATTTAATATTTTCAAACTTACAGTATCTTTCATTTCTTGCAGTGCTGTTTCATTGGAGAGGTGCAGCAGTTTTAGGTAGCCAGATTTCAATAATAGTTTATGTTTAACCTCTTGGGACTCATAGCACCCTCGGTCTTCAAACCTTTTTACTCAATGCTGCCAAGCCCAGGGACAATGTGGCCTCTGGAGAATGACGACCATTGCTTTTCGGTATCTTTCATATTTGAGGACTTACTTGCCATGCCAGCGTCATTTGCATGTGGGCACATACTTTTTCTGCCTAGCTGGGTATATTGTTCAAGGTTTCATAGATCAAGTGCCACAATACTGTACATCTTCTTGAACACCTATGGCCACCTTCAGTCAACCAGTTGCACTTAACATCCATCCTTAGTTTACTTGTTGGGTACTTCTGTATATAATAGCCGAGCATAGATATACTATTGCACCATCTGACCTGTTTCCTACTCTATTCTTAACTCAGTTGTACCAGTCAATAATTTCCAGTTGTGTTAACAGTTTGCACTTTCATAGTACATATCTGTTGACTTATATATTCATTCTAGCTAATATCTACTTAGATATAGAGAATGAGATTGATGGGCTCTACCATTTGATCATTTCCAGATAGTATTATAAAAAAAACATCTGATTATTTCTTAGATATCCGCAGTCGCACATCCACAGGCAGCCTAGCTTCTCTCCCAAACATCAAGAAATACGGAGTATACCCTGTAGACTCGTGTCGAGTACAGTTATAGGCATGCACCAGCGTCTCCACATGCTTGCTTCACTCAGTCTTCTGAGAGCCTTTTAAGGTCCCCAACAAGTCAAGTAGTGTTCGGTTGAACCGTTCAGGCATAGCATCCCCTTCAGGGTGGTACAGGGTGGTTCGTGACTTAGCTATATTTAACAGCTTCAGCAGTTCTCTAATGAGAGTACTCTCGAAATCCCTGCCTTGATCCGAGTGCAGTCGGTTCGGTAATCCATAATGAATGAAGTATTTCTCCCATAATACTCTAGCCACGGTCACCACCTGCTGATCTTTGGTAGGGAACGCTTGGGTGTATCTTGTATAGTGGTCTGTAATCACTAGTACGTTACCGATGCCTCGGGTGTCTGGCTCAATACACAAGAAAGCCATGCACACCAAATCCATAGGACCAGAGCTTTCCAGATGGGCCATGGGGGCCGCCCGAGTGGGGAGTGTTTTCCTCTGTATACAGCGGGTATACCTTCGGCAATGCATTTCCACCGATTCTCTCATTTTTGGCCAATAGAACGGTCCCGGAGTAACCCGAATGTTTTGTCAACGCCCAGATGGCCATGATCATCATGTAGGGCCCGGAGGTCCATATTTCTCTGACTTTCAGGCAAGAATAGTTGTCGCCGGTCGGGATGATTGTGGTATGGGATGACCCGATACAATAGGCAATTGTCCAGTTTGAACTTTCCGAACTCATTCAACAATAGTTTCACCAGTTCTCTGGGGGCTTGCTTAAGAATAGAGGGGTTCTTTTGCTGCAGAGCTTGGCGAGCTAGCTCCACCACTGGGTCTTGAATCTGGTGTTGCACCAATTCTTTCCAGGAAAGGATTTTATCTTCGGTAATGTTCATTCCTTCCCAACCTCGGTAGGCCCGGGGAATGGCTCGGGATTGGCACCCTAATGAGTCAGCTACTCTTAGCTCCGAGAACGCCACCTGATCGTTGACCACTGCAGCTAGTGAACATAGAGCACGTATGCCAGGCCCCGGAATTTCCTCCCATACCTCCTCATGCATGGTAGGTTGAAGCCCCGGTCTCCGTGACAAAAGCATCGGCCCCTATGTTAGTGAGCCCTGGTTTATACTTAAGGTTGAACCGATAGTTGGCCAGCGCCGCCAACCACCGGTGACCCGTCACATCCAATTTGGCGGACGTGTTGATGTAAGTCATTGGGTTGTTATCTGTACTGACTTCAAACTGTACCCCATACAAGTAATCGTGTAGCTTGTCCACTACAGCCCATTTGAGGGCTAGGAACTCCAACTTGTGGACAGGATAGATCTGTTCGCTTGGAGTCAAGCTTCGACTTGCATACGGCAGAGCCCTGTGTCATGTTTCTGGTGCAACACTGCTCTCAGGCCACTGAAGCTGGCATCCACGTGTAGAACGTATTCTCAATCGGGGTCGGCATAGGCCAGCACTGGGGCCTGCGTTAGGCTGGTTTTCAATTTCAAGAACGCTTGCTCACAAGCAGAGGTCCATTTCTCTCCAAATGGCGTTTGTGCTGTGGTGGTTTTCCTGCCAGTGTCCTCAGGATAGATTTTTAAGAGATTATTCAGGAGTTTAGCTTTGCTTGAGTAGCCCTCCATGAATCGCTGGTAGTAGCCGCAGAACCCCAGGGAGGATCGGAGTTCTTGGACGTTGTTGGCCCGGGGCCAATTCACCACTGCCTCTATCTTCCCTGGGTCGGTGGATATCCCTTCAGCGGACACAATGTGACCCACGTATGTCACGGACATGCGGCAGAATTTACACTTATCCAGGGACAGTTTAAGCCCCTCCTTTTGAAGTCAATCCAACACCTTCATCAGCCGCTCCTCAAGCTCCTCTAGCGTCTTCCTGAACACTATAATGTCGTCCAGGTATACCAAGCATTCTTGCAGGTTCAGGTCTCCCAGTGTCTTTTCCATTAACCTCTGAAAGGTGGCAGGAGCCCGCATATCCCTTGCGGCATACGGGTGAACTGGTAGAACCCTAGCAGGCAGATGAATGCCATTCTCTCCTGATCTTCCAGATCCATGGGTACTTGATAATACCCCGACCTCAAATCTAGTACGCTGAACCATTTACTTCCCGTCAAGGCATTCAAGAGGTCCTCGATGCGAGGGAGGGTGTACTGATCAGGTACCATACCATTGTTCAATGTCCTATAGTCTACGCAGAGACGTACGGTCCCATTCTTTTTGCGAACCACCACGATGGGTGAGGCATAGGGACTGCATGATCCTTGAACGATACCAGCTTCCTCCATTTCGGCTAGTAGTCTCCTCACCTCTTCCACGTCTCGAGGTGCTATGCGGCGAGAACGTTCTCGGAACAGTGCAGTGTCGCTAAATCGAATGCTGTGGCGGGCGCTGCAACTGCACCCCACATCCATATCACTCATGGAGAACACCCCCCGTCGTTCTTCCAGCTTGGTCTGCAGTCTTCCTCTCCAACCCTCCATAAAGGGCGAGTCTCCGAAGTCAAATGCCAACCTTGGGGTCACGGCATAGGCGGTGGCCACCGGGCGCTCACCTGCAGCCTTCTCCTCCGGGGTTACTGGATAGATTCGACCCAATGGTTGCCGGCGGTCAATGCACATGGTGTAGTGAGAAAGGTTCCGCACATACACCTGGGTTCGGGCCGGGATTCTCCCCGCCCACTTCTTTATCAAGGCCAATACTTCGTAGCCGAACCGCTGGTCATCGCGGGTCGAGCTTTCCAAAGAGAACAGTTGATCCTTAGGACGTCTGGCCGGATAATGACAGGCGGCGACCATCATTCTTCCTTCCCTGGGCGGAATCTCGGTTAGCCCACGCTCTTGACTATACAGCATCCCATGTTCCTCTTCGGTCGCAATCTTACCGCAAACCTCTTGTAATACCGGGCAAGCAGCTAGAGCCAGCAACGGTGATTCACCCGCTTCTTGTAGATACAGCAGCGGCAGCTCTTATTCGAGCAAATGCCGCTGGCTGTATGAGGCTGGGAAGCGGGTAGCCGCGGCACGTGGCGGCGCACTGTGACGTCACAGTCACAGGCGCGCCCGGCTTCCCCGTCTTCCCCGGCTTCCCCAGGCTTCCCCGACACCCCTGGACATCAAATTAAGGTAAGCGGGGGTGCGGGGAAGCAGAGGGGAAGAGCAGAAGCCGGGCTCGGGGTCCGGAAGGATTGTAAATTGCGCGCGAGGTGAAGGGGGGGTGCGTGTGGGAAACGCGGCGGCGCGCGGATATTACTGGCGGCAGCTGGGGTAGATCCCGGCATGCCGCCGGCATTTAGTGCGATAAAGTATGTCGCTACTGTACATGCGGAGCACAGCCTGTACAATGTCTGTGTTGGTCCCCATGATTATTGGGGCGCTGGGATGATCCTGGGGTTCCGGACATACTAAGGCCTCCACCTCCATGCGGTGATGCTTGCCCGTGTTCAACTCGGGAATGTCCAGATGTACCTTCACCACTGCGTCAATAGGGTAGTCTTCATGGCTCAACCCTGTCAACCGCAAGGAGTCAGCAGATAGTAGCGGCAGCCGGTGCAAGTGTTGATCATAGAAGGGCCGATACACGATGGTCACCCCAGTATCCATCAGCGCCGAGGCGTAGATGCCTTCAATCACCACCTTGACGATGGCCGCTGGCCCGATTCAACTACTCGTCGAGGACGGGGCCGCTGCTTTGCCGGCCTACGGGGTACACAGCTGGTCGGGACACCGTTTACCGTAGGGAGGGGCAGTGCGCTCGAATGTGCCCCATTTTCCCACAAGCATAGCATTGGAGGTGACTGGGGGAGGCGTTGTCTCGGAAGGTCGGCGATGCTCACCCCGTAGCGGGGTGCTCTCTGGCGGCTGCAGACGCTTCCAGGTCCTCCTTTCCCGGGTTTGCATCCCCGGGCACCTCAGCTTTAGCGTCCGACTTTTTTGTGTCTTTAGCCGCAACCACCGTCTTCTTTCCTTGGGTCAAGTCACGCCCCAGTAGCACAGTCTCATGTGCCTGGACCCGATCCATCAGGTCGTCGAACGTCAGTTCTTGCCCCGGCGTGAGACAGCCGCTGATGCGCACGGATACCGGGTGCAATGGGAGGAGTCCCCTCAGTAGCTGGATGGTGCGTAGTCCGTCGGCATCCACCTTCTGCACCACCCCCTTTCTCACCAGGGTCCACAGATCCAGATGCAACCGTCGAAGGAAGTCAGACACCATCTCTCATTCTTTCTGGGCCAGTGCGTGGAACCTGGCCATCAGCGCAAATGCATCCACAGGGACCCCAAACACTTTGGTAAGGGAGTAGATGATGCCAGCCGCATCAGCATCCGGGTGGTCGTCCCGATAGCAGTGCACCATGTGGGACTCTGGGGGTCGCAGGTACTCAATTATGCACTGTCTCCGGACGGCATCTGTGCATGACCATTCGGGAGCACCTGTTCCGTGTGGTCCAGCCATTCCTCGAATCCGAATTCTCCCAGAGGAGTGGGTTTGTCACCAGAAAATGCCTTCAGCTTTCGATATTGGAGGGACTGCGTAGTGTGGTGAAGGGCTTCTACAAGCACAGGGATGGAGGTGTTATCAGACAGGCTACCCCCAGCAAGGGAATACGCGTCTAGTTTCGACAGGCTGGTTCTGCTCAGAACTGGCCTAATGGCCGAGGGGGTGAACGAAGTGCCTAGGCCCATTGCAGCGGGCCATCGGGGAGTCAAACTGCTCTCAGGGGTACGGAAGGGGCTGGTCGTGGTTGTAGTTGACGGGCCAGGGTAACCCCTCTGTGGTGTGGACGCAGCCAGAGGTTCGGCGGGATCCACTAGTACTAACGGGCAATGGATGTCGGGAGCGTTGGGCAGGATTAGTACGGAGGCTTCGGGGAATATATCCCGGTCTGTAACGAATAGTATTTTACGCCAGTTATGTTCCCTGTCATAGTAGTGGTCTTGCACGTGGGCGGTGTCCAGTAGCAGAAGTTTCCTGACTTGATCAGTCACCGTGCCCAGGGAGAGGGTAGCGGGAACGTGTCCCACGGCAAGGGCACGTGTCAGGGGAATTTCATGCCGCTGGGCCCACTTACGCACCTCGGGCTGTGAGGGCACAAACATGGTGAAACAAAAAAATATCGCACATTTGAGAAAAAAACTATTGGGCACCCCAGGTCTGAGATCTCAGCAGGGCCTCCAAATGTAGCCCTTTTTCTGACGCTCCCAAAGAGACTACTGGTCACTGTACACAACCTGTGGCTCCAGGAGATCTGAGCCTCCGCTAGCTGGGAGCCTGGGGTAACACTTACTTAGCGCAGCTTCTCCACTTACCCAGGATCCCCATCATGTAAGATTCCCCTGGGCAAGAAACATAACAACACCTTATGATTGTAACTGGTTTTACTATAATGCACAGTAACCTTAGCACTCTATCATAGCAGTCAACACATAACATAACACTTATGCTATAACACTTATCCTTAACTCAGCTAACTGATAATGTCCTTAAAACGTGAGTGGCTCTGCCACGCTCTTAATGAGTATTGTCCTGTACAGTAGTGGCTCAGCCACGCTCTTAATGAGTATGTCTCTGTCCCATCACCGCGTGCCCCACACACCATGTCCTTGTATTAATAGAGAGGATTGCTCCGTGTATTTAGGCCTTTAGCCACTCACTAGTGTCCCCAAAGAGTTAAATCTAAGGCGGGATCAGCGCCTGTTGACCGGTGTTGGTGCACTTGATGTAAATACCTTCCGGTCACGGCGGTGACCGGTAACACTTCGAAAAGGATAAGACGAATCCTCTCTTGCCTTTGATGTTGTGTAGTACAGCTGCCTGGTCCCAAAAAGCTCGGCACCTCCTTGCTCCACACACTTGTTCCTAACTGTCTACACAGTAAGGTGACTGATCGCTACTACTATGGGCGTCCCTGCAGCACAGCAACCTACTGTGACTCAGGGGTTTTCCTAAGGGCCTGCGGGGTAAAACTAGCCTATGCAGGCGGGTCACGGACCCCCTGCACACACACACACCCTCCTTCTTTACCTTCCAGATCCCCTCTGGCTAGCGTGGTCTCTCCCCCACGCTTCCCTTTCCTCCTCCCGTAATCCTAGCCTTCTGATTGGCTCCTCCCATCAGGTGACCACTCTAGAGCTCATGGGAGTTGTAGTTCCTCAATGGAGCCTTTCCCTTACAGGCCCGTCGTTCGCGCGCTTCCATTGCGCATGCGCAACCTTCCCACTCTCTCAGTGCCCTCTGCAAGGTTGCGCAACAACATGGCGGCGCCCTGTACTAATGGGCCACCACGGAACCTGCCACACTCCCACCGAGCACACATATGAGGTTCCTAACACATCCCTACATTATTAACATACTGTATGGGCCAGTCTGAGTGACAGAAGATTTTTATTCTGCTTCAACTAAACACACAATTATATTTGTAGTTTTATATAGAACATCTTCTCTGCCTCTATAACATATTTTACCAAATGCAAGAGTCCTGAGATTACAAGACATATTTCAAGTAAATGGAGTTTAAGTTGTCCTCATGCCCAAGAAGATGTCTTATGGCAGTAATGAATATGGGACAATAACCTCTACCATTGGTGACCTATTCAGTGACATTTGACAAGTTCATTCAAAAAGTTGGCTAAGAAATCCTGGTATTGCCCTCAGCATAAATGAAATGGTATCTCCATAATTAGCCCCTATTTAAAAAAAATTACCTACTGTAGGACATACTGTAGCTCTCCAAAACTAAGCATTGGGCGCTGCTCAGTAATGAGAAGGTGACTTGTTTAACTAACAACATAATCATTTTTTCATATTTTGTGTCAGTGAGTTTGGATAACTGAGATTCACATACTGTACCCTGCATTTTTCCAATCTGCTAGCATTTCCCTTGGAGCAAAACAAGCATGGAAAAATAGACAGTAAATTTGACAAGTTAGTGTAAAGAAAAATGTTTTAAGGCATGCAGTGATATTATGATATTGCAAAAACAAAGCAGACAGGATAAAACATGAAATATTTAAAAGAAAAAACTTAAATAATGCATAAAAATGTAACACATCACTGGCAAAAAATCTGGCCAGGCTTTCAAAGATTCCACAATTAAAGTGTCAATACATTGAGTTTAGATAAGTACACTAAAATCCTTATTAAGGATGTAATTTTCAGGGAGCAAAGAGGACAATTGCATGTTCATGATTGTGTTATTAACTTATTGCATGGTATGAACCTCATGTTACGGAGTGTCTGTAAAGCTATTCTCGCTATTCAATGAGGAATATTGGATATGTTCGGAATATTGGATATGTTCGGAATATTGGATATGTTCGGAATATTGGATATGTTCGGAATATTGGATATGTTCGGAATATTGGATATGTTCGGAATATTGGATATGTTCGGAATATTGGATATGTTCGGAATATTGGATATGTTCGGAATATTGGAAATGTTCGGAATATTGGATATGTTCATTTGATGGTTCTTCAAAAAGTGTCAAATGTTTAACTTATCAAACTACTTTCTTTAGAGCCATAAGCTGCCTGTACCATTTTGTAGGCACGTGGACGAGCAGTATTCCCAAATGAGCAATATCCTCTTCCCATGGATTCTTCTACCCAGTAGTCTTCATTTTGTGCTCTATGGACATAGCACAAGGAATGACAAGCTCTCCTTCCAGGAAAGAATTATAGCTTGATATTTTCCACAGAATTATGTAATTGGCATGTCTGTAGCATACTGATTTATCCAAATAGGAAGCTACAGTATATTTTCTCAACACTAGGGGCATAGCCTTGGCAAAGCCCAGAGGCCCGAACTCTTAGGGGTCTGCTCAAGGCCACCGACATGGGGGGAGAGCCAGGACATTTGTCCCGGACACGGACATCTAGCCGACCGACCACAGAAGTCAAGGCCCCCTTCCTCCTCTGGGCCCTTAAATTCCACTTGCCTGAAGGCCCACTTTTCACAGCCTCCACAATCCCCACTCTCCCTCATTAGCTTAGACTATGGCAGATAGGGTGGAGCATATGACGTCACCAGGTGTGAGAATCTCCATTATTCAGTGCAACATGTAGAACCCGACAGGAGACAGTGTTAGGGGCAGCAGATGTAAGGTGCCAGCTCTGTTACCCCAATGTAAAAGGGTTTTGGCTGCACACCACAATATAATGAATACATACAGTTTACCGGTGCTGCTGGTTCAAGGAAGTACATGCCAGGCAAATTCCAATGTACACTGAGGAAAAAAGAGAGAGATCCAGCGCTCCACGGATTTCAAGATAAATGAATTTATTGTGCCACACGACGTTTCGACCAACGGGTCTTATTCAAGTGATTAGGCATACTCAAATGAGGATCTACCCAGTATATATACCCTCCAACATTAATCAAACAAGTGAAAACAAGTGAAAACAAGTGAAAACATTTACATAATCTCCCCAGCTGCTCCCAGTCAGCTTCCCCCGGTCAGTGCTACCTTCATGCATAGCCATAACAGTCCATGAGAGTTCATTTCCGGTTCCTGTGTCCATTTCCGGTCTGTGCGTTCCAGTGACGTCACGATCCTCTTCTGCGCATGTGCATGCGTTCCAGCGTCGTCATCGTCTCCCCGTCGACCTGCTATGATGTCAGTCTCCTTGTCTGGATGGATTATCCTTCCCTCTTGATGCTGTGGGGGCTGTATGCTCGCTCTATGAGCTGTAAGCCTTCCTTCCGTCTGCGTCTCGATGTGGGAGGTGCTCCTGCGTCCTGTGTCATCACTGGAATCTTGTAGTCCTTCTTGGGTCCTGTAAAAATGGGCTTTCCTTCTTTCTCTCTCTTCCTGCAATAAAAGTCCTTTACTATGCATGAATGAACCTTAGTATGTGATCACAGGTAGCTGTATATAGTGTGTTCCAGTGTAAAATGTAAAATGTGCAAAATCAACATTTAATAAAAGCTTTTGGAATGCTTATCATTATATTTGGCCCGTACTCACTTTAAAGGCTTTTTACCAACAGCAGCCATGCCATGTAAGAAACAGTTTTATCTCCTATCAAGAAAACAGTTGTAAGATACAGCATCGACACACTTTATTCGAGCAAATGCCCAGTTTGTACCTGGCAGATACCTGGAATGCGCCGCTCCTCACCTCTGACAAGCCCCGTTGCGTTTGCCTTCCCAGCCACGGTTCATGCCTGGCTGACGGGCGGCTAATCTGTTAAATGATAATGATCAGGATTTAATAGGCTGCAATGCTTCGTGTGTCCACCAGATGGCATAAATTCATGAATTGTAATGCAGTATATATATATATACAGTACTGTATATACACAGTATATATATATATATATATATATATATATATATATATATATATATATATATATATATATATATATATATATATATATATATACTGTATAACAAAAACCCCTATAAGCCCTAACATACAGTACTTTACACATACAGTACTGTGTATGCACATACATAAATGATACTACTGTATGGGCGGCGGGGGTGAGATGTGTTTGCAGCAGAGAGAGATCCGCTGCTCTCTCTCTGCGCAAACATCGGCACATTAAAAATTATTTTAAATACATTTTTATTGATAGTGTACATGTGCAGGGAGTCTCCGGAGCTGAACCGCGTTGGTTTCAGGTCTGGGGACCCCCTGCTCCCCGAGATACAGCCCCCTTTAGGGGGTGCCGGTATCCCTCTGCTTGGTTTAAAGGGCCTGACCACGTGATCGCGGCCTGTAAACCAAGCAGAGCAGAGGGATACCGGCACCCCCTAAAGGGGCCTGTATCTCGGGGAGCAGGGGGTCCCCAGACCTGAAACCAGTGCGGTTCTGCTCTGGAGACCCTCTGCACATACAGTATCAATAAAACACATACAGTATACAGTATAAATAAACACTCATTCTTTACCTTAGCGGCTATGCGCTATGGTAAAGAAGCAGCATTTCTGTATTTTAATAATATTGTACAGTGAGCAGGGGGTTCCCTGAGCCAGAAATTAATGCTCAGGGACCCCCCCTGCTCCTGCTCAATATTATTAAAAATACAGAATGCTGCTTCATTACCATAGCGGATAGCCGCTAAGGCAATGAAGGGGTTAACCCACCGTGCCCACTTTATTGTGGGTAGTGGGGATGGGTGAGGGGGGTATTTGGCCCTTGGTGTGAGTTTAGGACTTGCGGGGGGGTTGCGGGTGCACTTAACCCCTTCACGACCGTAGCAGTTAATACCGCTACGGTCATGAAGGGGTTAAGCCCTCCTGCTACCCCCCGCAAGCCCTAAACAAGCACCGTTGGGGCTAATACCCAATTCACCCACCCCCGCTACCCACAATAAAAAAAATACACACACACAGCAGCCGCCAGAAAATAAATAAATAAATCTAAATAAATAAATGACAATAAATACATTTGAAATACATTTTTATTGATAGTGTAGATGTGCAGGGGGTCTCCGGAGCTGAACCGCGTTGGTTTCAGGTCTGGCGACCCCCTGCTCCCCGAGATACAGCCCCCTTTAGGGGGTGCCGGTATCCCTCTGCTTGGTTTAAAGGGCCTGACCACTTGATCGCGGCCTGTAAACCAAGCAGAGCAGAGGGATACCGGCACCCCCTAAAGGGGCCTGTATCACGGGGAGCAGGGGGTCCCCAGACCTGAAACCAGTGCGGTTCTGCTCTGGAGACCCTCTGCACATGTACAGTATCAATAAAACACATACAGTATACAGTATAAATAAACACTCGTTCTTTACCTTAGCGGCTGTGCGCTATGGTAAAGAAGCAGCATTTCTGTATTTTAATAATATTGTACAGTGAGCAGGGGGTTCCCTGAGCCAGAAATTAATGCTCAGTGACCCCCCCTGCTCCTGCTCAATATTATTAAAAATACAGAAATGCTGCTTCATTACCATAGCGGATAGCCGCTAAGGCAATGAAGGGGTTAACCCCCCGTGCCCGCTTTATTGTGCGTAGTGGGGATGGGTGAGGGGGGTATTTGGACCTTGGTGTGAGTTTAGGACTTGCGGGGGGGTTGCGGGTGCACTTAACCCCTTCACGACCGTAGCCGTTAATACCGCTACGGTCATGAAGGGGTTACGCCCTCCCGCTACCCCCCCGCAAGCCCTAAACAAGCACCGTTGGGGCTAATACCCCATTCACCCACCCCCGCTACCCACAATAAAAAAAATACACACACACAGCAGCCGCCAAAAAATAAATAAATAAATCTAAATAAATAAATAAATGACAATAAATACATTTGAAATACATTTTTATTGATAGTGTAGATGTGCAGGGGGTCACCGGAGCTGAACCGCGTTGGTTTGAGGTCAGGGGGTGCCAGTATCCCTCTGCTTGGTGTAAAGGGACCGACCACGTGATCGCGCCCTGTAAACCAAGCAGAGCAGAGCAGAGCAGAGCAGAGCTCTGATGATGCAGCATCAGTTTGTTTACATGCAATGACACTGACAGCTTGGGTTTGATCATGTGACTTGGATTCCCCAATAGGAGTACAGACATGGAGTTGGAGCATGATCTAATTAGATTGTATTATGCACAGCTGTTTTGTCGCCCGATGATGATGCTTTCTGATGATGTGGAGATGTTTATGTCACTTGGGTGTTGGGGTATATAAGTCACTCACTGTCCTGTGTCTGTTGCACCACCCTGAGGAAGATCCCCCTGTGGGATCGAAACGTTGGAGTTATGTGGTGTATTTAATACATTTATTTTCATTCACCTGAGTGCTGTCTCCCTTTTTGCTGCTATGCGGTAATATATACTTTTATTATTTATATGGGACATGCACCTATTCATTATTGAATTTCTATTGGAGTGCCAGTGATTTTTTATCACATATATATATATATATATATATATATATATATATATATATATATATATATATATATATATATATATATATATATATATATATATATATACTGTATATATATCTCTCTCTCTCTCTCTCTCTCTCTCTTCCTCTCTGTCTCTCTGTATATATATACAGTATATATATATATATATATATAGTTGCATGATGAAGCCACAGTACAAATTCATGGGTGAGGGTGGGTATCGGGCCTGTGTGGCTTAACCCCTTAATCACCTTTGCGGTTATTATCTGATAAGGTGTTTAAGGGGTTAATTGATATCTGAATGTAATTGCAATGTATTGGCTTTTGATAACCCTTCTACATTTATTTGTACTGTATATTGGTTTATCATGGGTGTGTATATAACGTGTGTGTATATATATATATACTGTATATATCTCTCTCTCTCTCTCTCTCTCTTTCTCTCTGTCTCTCTGTATATATATATATACAGTATATATATATAGTTGCATGATGAAGCCACAGTACAAATTCATGGGTGAAGGGTGGGTTAATCCCTTAATTACCTTTGCGGTTATTATCTGATAAGGTGTTTAAGGGGTTCATTGATATCTGAATGTAATTGCAATGTATTGGCTTTGTATTTGCTATGTATGTTGTGGACAAGACAAGGATTTTGCTGGCAACGGACACTTCGTATTGATGAGGTCAGTAGTACTTTATTTATTTGTATATGCTAGTTAATGTTTTTAATAATGGGCAATTAATCTATTATCCATATCTGGATAATAGTTATTTTGCACATTATTGTACTGTAGGTGTTGGGGGGGAGGGTGTATGTATTGAATGTATTGGCCAGGTTTATTTTTTTTACATTCAGGGTTTGATTCCGTGGTTTTGCGTGGGGCTTATGGAGACCACCTGTGGGTATCCTCGGGTATCCCAAGGGTATCAGGCTGGTGGTTCCACGGGTGACACATGCGGGGATGATGATGTGTGGTCCCACTTCTGTGGGGGCACCGCGGACCCGTAGTCTGCGGGGATGACGATGTGTGGTCCCACTTCTGTGGGGGCACCAGCGACCCATAGGTGCGGGGATGATGATGTGTGGTCCCACTTCTGTGGGGGCACCGCGGACCCGTAGTGAGCACCCGTGAGTTCCCCAGACCCCCGAGGGAACACCCGAGGCCCCGCAGACCTGGGTTTGACCTGGGGCTCCCAGACATCCTTGGGCCTACCGTGGAGACCCAATTGTGGCCCACGGTGACCCAAGGAGACCACCTGGGTGCCATGGTGCTGGCAGGATCCACCAGCAGGCCTCCAGAACCTGTGTAAAAAGGGCTGCTGGTAAACTGTAGGTCTGTCCAGGTGCCCTGCCAGCCCACCGGGGACTAGCATGGGGCTGTGTTATGAACCCTGTATGTAAAAGGATAAATCTTGTATTTATGGGGGGGCACAGGGGGTGGGTAATGTATTTAATAAATATAATGCTGTTTATTGTGGGTCATTGTACTGTTTTTATTGTGGGTACTGGGGGTGGGGTGTTTCCCCAACGGTATGTGGGTAGGCCTCCCTTGTGGGTACTGACTGGGTGGTTAGGCCTCACGGGGGGGGTTAGTGTGGGAGGGTATGTAGGCATCCCGAGTGGTGGGTGAGGGTGGGTTAACCCCTTCATGACTGTAGCGGTTAATAACCGCTATGGTGATTAAGGGGTTAGGGGACATTACTTTGTATGTTTTAATTTTTGTGTCTGTTTTGCAGAAGCGGAGGGGCCATGGCCAGGATGGGGGGGGATAATGGTATGTGGGTAGGGTGTGAGGGTGGTTAGACCTCACAGTATGCACATTGGGTCCCCCCCCCTCCCCACATTTACATACACTGCACTGACAGCAATGCAGGGAGGGAGATTTACTAGTAACAGAAACATCTCTCTGCCTTCAGTGTAATCTGTTTAAAGCCCCCTCCCCCCTTATGTGTGTTTCTGTAAAATCTCTCTCCCTTCAGTGTAATCTGTTTAACAGAAACATTAGGGGGGAGGGGGCTTTAGGCCTTTACATCTCTCTCCCTTCAGTGTAATCTGTTTAACAGAAACATTAGGGGGGAGGGGGCTTTAGGCCTTTACATATCTCTGCCTTCAGTGTAATCTGTTTAACAGAAACATTAGGGGGGAGGGGGCTTTAAACAGATTACACTTAAGGCAGGGAGATACAGGGAATGTACTGTATTGTTCATCATGTACATTGCAATGCTGTGTATAATGTATAAGGTTTTTTACAATTACTGTAGATAGATGTAATCCTTGGTATTGTAAGGGTTAGCTTTGGTTTTAAATTGTGTTTTCTGGTTGGTACTTACAGTATATATTGATTTTTGTTTACTTGATTGGTCTAAATAGTTGACTTGTTTGGAAGTGTTTGTATTTACTGGTAGAGTAGCTTGCAATTATATTGTTAACATTCATTTGCAGAATGTATATGGTGCATAGATTTTATGCATCATTTATACAATGTAAATGCAATGTACTGTGTGGATTGGAATGTTATGTTTTATATTGTAAAATCAGTTAGGATTATTAAATGGATTATTATTATTGTCTGTATAGAGAAGCGTTATCTGTAGGACAGTATGATTTTGATAACCATTCTACATGTATTTGTATATTGGTTCATCATCTGTGTGTATATATACTGTATACTGTATACGGTATATATATATATATATATATATATATATATATATATATGTATACAGTGTATATATATACACAGTATATACTGTATATGTATAGGGATTGTTATTATATATATAGTGTATATATATCCAGTATATATATACAGTATATATTTATTTCTCTTCGTGTATTTATTTATTTATTTAGATTTATTAATTAATTGTGGGGCTGCTGTGCGTGAATTTTTTTTATTGGGGGTGAGGGGGGTGTTTGGCCCTTGGTGTGAGTTTAGGACTTGCAGCAACAGCACAATTAATAAATAAATCTAAATAAATAAATAAATAAATGAATATAAATAAATACATTTAAAATACATTTTTATTGATAGTATAGATGTGCAGAGGGTCTCCAGAGCAGAACCGCACTGGTTTCAGGTCTGGGGACCCCCTGCTCCCCGAGATACAGGCCCCTTTAGGGGGTGCCGGTATCCCTCTGCTCTGCTTGGTTTACAGGCCGCGATCACGTGGTCGGGCCCTTTAAACCAAGCAGAGGGATACCGGCACCCCCTAAAGGGGGCTGTATCTCGGGGAGCAGGGGGTCCCCAGACCTGAAACCAATGCGTTTCAGCTCCGGAGACCCCTGCACATCTACACTATCAATAAAAATGTATTTCAAATGTATTTATTGTCATTTATTTATTTATTTATTTCGATTTATTTATTTTTTGGCGGCTGCTGTGTGTGTGTATTTTTTTTATTGTGGGTAGCGGGGGTGGGTGAATGGGGTATTAGCCCCAACGGTGCTTGTTTAGGGCTTGCGGGGGGGTAGCGGGAGGGCTTAACCCCTTCATGACCGTAGCGGTATTAACTGCTACGGTCGTGAAGGGGTTAAGTGCACCCGCAACCCCCCCGCAAGTCCTAAACTCACACCAAGGGCCAAATACCCCCCTCACCCATCCCCACTACGCACAATAAAGCGGGCACGGTGGGTTAACCCCTTCATTGCCTTAGCGGCTATCCGCTATGGTAATGAAGCAGCATTTCTGTATTTTTAATAATATTGAGCAGGAGCAGGGGGGGTCCCTGAGCATTAATTTCTGGCTCAGCGAACCCCCTGCTCACTGTACAATATTATTAAAATACAGAAATGCTGCTTCTTTACCATAGCGCATAGCCGCTAAGATAAAGAACGAGTGTTTATTTATACTGTATACTGTATGTGTTTTATTGATACTGTACATGTGCAGAGGGTCTCCAGAGCAGAACCGCACTGGTTTCAGGTCTGGGGACCCCCTGCTCCCCGAGATACAGGCCCCTTTAGGGGGTGCCGGTATCCCTCTGCTCTGCTTGGTGTACAGGCTGCGATCACGTGGTCGGGCCCTTTAAACCAAGCAGAGGGATACCGGCACCTCATAAAGGGGGCTGTATCTCGGGGAGCAGGGGGTCCCCAGACCTGAAACCAACGCGGTTCAGCTCCGGAGACCCCCTGCACATGTACACTATCAATAAAAATGTATTTAAAATATTTTTTAATGTGCCGATGTTTGCGCAGAGAGAAAGCAGCGGATCTCTCTCTGCTGCAAACACATCTCGCCCCCGCCGCCCATACAGTAGTATCATTTATGTATGTGCATATACAGTACTGTATGTGTACAGTACTGTATGTTAGGGCTTATAGGGGTTGTTGTTATACAGTATATATATATACAGTATATATACTGCATTACAATTCATTATAGGGGACGGTTTCAAAGAGAACAGCTCGCAAGCGCCCCCATGTGTATTTACACGGCATTGCAGTATTGCAACAAGCCGGAATAAAATGCTTAAGTCCCTGCCGGGAAAATAACGCAATGCACTCTGGCAGAAAACGATCAGAAACCTGAATACACCCGGGTATACCCGAATTCGCGGGACTAGCTGAGCGAGAATAAAGTGTGTCGGTACTGTATGTAGTCATTTAGCCCTTTGGGATAAACTGTATCCAATGTGTATGTCCAGTATGTCTCACGTTGTAATAAAAGCGTATCAACATCAAATCCTGTGGACTTTCTTTTTATTAGTTCTATCCCCATTACACGAAGGGATGAGACTGGGTGTTTGTGGTCTGTACAGTGGTTAATAAAAACCGTATTCTCCGATTTATTATTGATCCTGCTTTTATGCTCAATAAATCTGGTTTTTAGACTCCTTTTTGTCTTACCCACATATAAAAGTCCACAAGGACATTTGATAATATAAATGACTTGTGTGGTAGTGCAGGTGATGCGTTTATTAATTGTAAATTTCGCACCACTTCTCGGATGACAAAATACATCACCTGTCATTAAGCTGTTACATACCGAACAATTAAAACACTTATAGCAGCCTGCTTTTGGATTACTTAAAAAATGTGTACTCATATAGTGCTCCTTTTTATCTGCTTTGATAAGAATATCCTTGATGTTTTCTCCTCTTTTGTAGGCAAATGTAGGTGTTTCTTTACATATGTTTCCTAATATCTGATCTGTTTGAAGAATTTTCCAATGCTTTGTATGGTTTGTTTGACAAATTTACTTGCAGTGGTGTATTTGCTGACAAAGGTCATTTTGTCCTCTTTGGCTATTGGCCTGGTCACTATTAGTGGTTCCTTATCCAAAGATTTTTTCACTTTAGATGCTTTATGTCCCCTTTCAGTGAACCTAGTTTTTATATCTTCTATGGTTCTAGCTAAATGTATAGGCCTGTCAACAATTTTTCCCGCTCTGATTTAGCTAGAACCATAGAAGATATAAAAACTAGGTTCACTGAAAGGGGACATAAAGCATCTAAAGTGAAAAAATCTTTGGATAAGGAACCACTAATAGTGACCAGGCCAATAGCCAAAGAGGACAAAATGACCTTTGTCAGCAAGTAAATTTGTCAAACAAACCATACAAAAGCATTGGAAAATTCTTCAAACAGATCAGATATTAGGAAACATATGTAAAGAAACACCTACATTTGCCTACAAAAGAGGAGAAAACATCAAGGATATTCTTATCAAAGCAGATAAAAAGGAGCACTATATGAGTACACATTTTTTAAGTAATCCAAAAGCAGGCTGCTATAAGTGTTTTAATTGTTCGGTATGTAACAGCTTAATGACAGGTGATGTATTTTGTCATCCGAGAAGTGGTGCGAAATTTACAATTAATAAACGCATCACCTGCACTACCACACAAGTCATTTATATTATCAAATGTCCTTGTGGACTTTTATATGTGGGTAAGACAAAAAGGAGTCTAAAAACCAGATTTATTGAGCATAAAAGCAGGATCAATAATAAATCGGAGAATACGGTTTTTATTAACCACTGTACAGACCACAAACACCCAGTCTCATCCCTTCGTGTAATGGGGATAGAACTAATAAAAAGAAAGTCCACAGGATTTGATGTTGATACGCTTTTATTACAACGTGAGACATACTGGACATACACATTGGATACAGTTTATCCCAAAGGGCTAAATGACTACATATCTTACAACTGTTTTCTTGATAGGAGATAAAACTGTTTCTTACATGGCATGGCTGCTGTTGGTGAAAAGCCTTTAAAGTGAGTAAGGGCCAAATAGATTGATAAGCATTCCAAAAGCTTTTATTAAATGTTGATTTTGCACATTTTAAATTTTACACTGGAACACACTATATACAGCTACCTGTGATCACATACTAAGGTTCATTCATGCATAGTAAAGGACTTTTATTGCAGGAAGAGAGAGAAAGAAGGAAAGCCCATTTTTACAGGACCCAAGAAGGACTACAAGATTCCAGTAATGACACAGGACGCAGGAGCACCTCCCACATCGAGACGCAGAAGGAAGGAAGGCTTACAGCTCATAGAGCAAGCATACAGCCCCCACAGCATCAAGAGGGAAGGATAATCCATCCAGACAAGGAGACTGACGTCATAGCAGGTCGACGGGGAGACGATGACGACGCTGGAACGCATGCACATGCGCAGAAGAGGATCGTGACGTCACTGGAACGCACAGACCGGAAATGGACACAGGAACCGGAAATGAACTCTCATGGACTGTTATGGCTATGCATGAAGGTAGCACTGACCGGGGGAAGCTGACTGGGAGCAGCTGGGGTGATTATGTAAGTGTTTTCACTTGTTTTCACTTGTTTTCACTTGTTTGATTAATGTTGGAGGGTATATATACTGGGTAGATCCTCATTTGAGTATGCCTAATCACTTGAAAAAGACCTGTTGGTCGAAACGTCGTGTGGCACAATAAATTCATTCATCTTGAAATCCGTGGAGCGCTGGATCTCTCTCTTTTTTCCTCAGCTCTGTTACCCCAGCATCCCTCCTGCTCCTTTCAGTCCTTCAACATTTCCGCTAGCCGCTCACTCCCCATGTATATAACCGGTCGCCATCTGCCATCCCTCCCCCAGGCAGCATCCATTCCCCAGTTAGCTGTTGGGCCCAGTTTTTCAACTGTTACCAGATCCTTAACACACCAGGCAACTCCCCAACTACCCAGTCTGCACCAACCTATTCGATCCCACCTCATCCACCTGCTTAACAGCCAATTGGTACGACCTGCACTCCTCAGACGCCCAGTCAGAGGCCTCCTCTGCTCCTCAGCTGCTCCCCCTGCTCATCCTCCAAGCTCCTCATCCTCCCAGCCCTCCATCCTTCCCACTCCTCATCCTAAGGGGGTTATTGCAGTGTGCATGTGTGGGGGGTTATTTTGTGTGCGTGGTTAATTGTAGTGTGTGTATAATTTAATCATAAAAAAAGAGTTATTGTTTGAAAGACTTTCAGCCTCAAACCCATTTATAGAGAAGCCGTATAAAATTTTTAGTGTGTCCCAATTAGGTTTTGTTCCTAAGAAGGATCTTGGTACATTTTGCTGAATTCGCAATTTGTCTTACCCAAAGGGCTTATTGGTTATGGTGGTATTGAAAAAGATATTTGTCATGTGTCCTACGTAACATTGGAACAGGCTGTTTGGTTAATTAGAGAGATCTGTAAGGACGCTCTTTAAGCATAAACTGATATTGAGGCTGCTTTTTGATTGTTACCTATTCACCTTTTATGTTTTCATTTACTGGGTTATAAGTTTGACGGCTTTTATTTCTATGATAAATGTTTGCCTATGTGTTGCTCCGTATCTTGTTTAATTTAGAAGTTTTTCTCTCGTTTCAAGAATGTTTTTTTTTTTTAGACAAATACAAACTTTATTTTACACTATTTAGATGATTTTTTTTTTGTTTCAATCTTTTTTATTTTTTTCACAACTCAGTAACATCACTTTAGACATTGATCTTCGCATCATCAAGTATATGTTCAATGTAACATTTGTAGATTTTTTTTAACATAATAAGAAGCATTGCAGTTCTAATACAGAGCATGTGTTATAGCAGCTTTGTGAACACATCCTGTGGGGCGTGCTTATAGTACCTATAAAATAGGTAGAGTTAAAGAAAAGGTAAGGTAAGGAGGAAGAGGAGAACTTGAGAGGGGGGGATTGGAGGGGGATAAAGGGTGGGCAACCTAATTCCTCAGAGCTAAGGTTTTTAGAGGGGATTCTCTAGATATCGTTCCACTTCGGTCATCTATGTATTGTCTTATTTCTTTCTCAAGGGTAGTGGGTACAGTATTTTACTCTAGGGACCAGGGTTCCCATATCTTGTTGAACTTGTCAAGAGAGTTGTTTAATTGGGCTGATAGCTTTTCCATTAGTTTAGCATTGTTAACTCTTACGATGACTGCACGTCTAGATGGGGGGTTTATATTTTTCCAAGCGGCTGCTATGGAGCAACGAGCCGCTGTGAGTATAAATGATATAAGTTTGCATACTGGAGTTTGTAATTCCTCTATTGGTTTTGCTAGTAGGAATGTCAGCGGGTCTATAGGTATCCTCAGATCTGTGCTCTTGAATATCAGGCTTTGAATCATGGTCCAGAATTTCTGTATTCGTGCGCAGTCCCACCAGATGTGAACCATGTCCCCTCTCATACCACATCCTCGCCAGCAAAGTTCTGGTGTTCCTGGGAAAATCTGGCTCAATCTACTCGGGGTAAAGTACCATTGAAATAAAATTTTATATATATTTTCTTTCGTGACTGTACAAATTGATGTTTTAGATGCAGATTCCCAGATATCCCTCCAGTTGTAGATGATTTTTTTAAATGTATCGGTCCTCCCAAGAGTGACATTTGTTTTAGGTTATTAAAAACTTTTGAGAGGTTAGAAAATACGTTTGGGGTACCATTGGCAAAAGAAAAAAACTGTAGGCCCGGTTTCAGTAATTACGTTTTTGGGTACTGAATTTGACACCAAGGCTTTTTAATTTAGGCTCCCTATTGAGAACGTTAAGAAATTACATGACTTAATTCAGTTAAGAAAATGCAATTGAAACAGTAACAATCTTTGATTGGCAATTTAAGTTTTGCTTGTGAAATTATGCCTATGCGAACGATATTTGCTAGGCGCTAGCAGCGGCTTCAGCAGGTGTTAAACTTCCTCATCATCATATAGGATTATCTAAGAAGATTAAAGAGGATTTGTTAGTTTTGGATGTAGTTTTAAAGAATTTTAATGGTCATTCTTACATGCAGAAGGATTTAATTACTAATTGCTACTTTAAGCTTTTTACAGATGCGGCTTGTGCAATTGGATTTGGGGTCTTTTTAAAGGGGCATTGGTGTGCTGAACCATAGCCAGGGATTTGAGAGCAAAAGGGTCGGACTAAGAATTTTTTGCTTTTGGAGCTATTTCCAATTGTTGTGGCTGTAGATATTTGGTGAGATTTATTAAAAAACAAGATAATTATTTTTCGTTCTGATAATTTGTTTTTTTACTAGTAATAAGTTTTGGCGTCCTCGCCTCCTATTATTCAAGTTTTAAGACATTTAGTTTTGAGATGTTTAAAATATAATATTCTATTTAAGGCAAAACATGTTCCTGGCAATGCATTGAAAAAAATTGCCTTTTGTTTCTGTGTGATATGGTAATGTAATTGGGAGATTGGCCAAAAACTCTTTGGCACCTTCTTCTTATTTTTTTATTTTATTGTAAGGCTAAGGCTGTGGAACCGCTGGCGCTGACCACGCTAATGCTTGAGAGCGGTGACGTCACCAGCTCTCCAAGCATGAGTGCCGGATGTCCTGGCTATTTTGCAAGTGCGCGCAGGTGGCATGGCGGACAAGTTGAATGCACTTGAAAGTCAATTTTTTTTTGTTTACTCAAGCGCCAAGCTTGGGTGAGAATGCATGCCAGCGGACGAGCGCGTGTGCACTGCGTGAGCAGGGATGGGGCAATTTAAATTGTCGAAACTAAACTCAACAAGCACTGCACGCTCAGCACGCTCAGCGCGTACATGGCCGTAGCCTTAGAAGCAATGGTGCTTATTTTGGATGAGTAAAAAATCCTTTGTTGATGATTCCTTATCTACTTTTACATCTTTTGTTTTACAGATGCAGCGGCCATAATTTTACGCAATCACGTGGTTTATACCTCGGAATACCCATGTCATGGCGCGGGATTTCTTCCAACCGTACCGCCTTAAGACGCAAGTGCAGGCGAGTGCAGAAAATGGCATTTTAATGTTCTGGCTTTTAAACACCTGAAATTGACACAGTAGCCCAGTAAAACAATACTGTACACATTACAATTCATTCATTTCATTGCATATAATTGCACACAATCCATAAAATTCAAGCAAGCAAGCGCGATAAATGCGCGTGCCTGGGGCGATTGGCAGTGTTCATGCCGCGTGGAGTACAGCAACGCACACGAAACGGCGCCATGATTTGTTCGAATAACAGCCGCTGCATCTGTATGTAAGGGCGTGAATAACATTTCCGTGTTTTCTTGTACTAGGTATATAGCAGGTATTTTCTTTTCTGGAAGTTAGATGGTTTTCAAGATTTAACTATCAGTTTTTTAATTAGACAAGTTTTCAAAGGTTTAAAAAAAAGTTGTTTTCTTAAGGAAAGAGGAAGCCAGTTACACCTGGTAAATGAAAAATAATTATTTTCCATGTTAGAAATGTTATGTTTTTCAGCCTATGTTGAAAGTTAATTTAAGGCTGCCTTTGTTTTAGCATTTTGCTGGGGCTGTTAGGATAAGTGAGTTTGTTACTCATAATAAGATACTGGAATGGGGTTTCAGATTTGAAGACGTTTTTCTTTTAGATAATTAAATTAAGTTATTTATTCATAAATTTAAAACTGATCAGTTTGGTAAAGGTCACTGCTACGGTTGTGTGCTTGCGCCATAGAGGGTTATGGTGGGGTGAAATTCTCCCTTGGTTGTAAGCCAGGAAAATTAGGTTTGGTGTTCCGAATATTTTAATAATTCATGCGGGTGGGAATGGTTTGGGGAATATGAAGTTGAAGCTAATGCATCAAATTAAACGGGATTTGGCGCAGTTATCTCTGGCTTTTTAGAAAGTAGAAAAAAGTGCGCTACTGTATGTGATTTCTTGGGATATCAATATATATCAACCGTGACAAATACTTAAACACTGAGTGATTCAGATCCCGAATACCCAATTTATAATATAGTGAATACTTAAACACATACCCTTGTGTACAAAAAATACAGTGTACTGTACATAATAGGTAAATATAGAGAGCGTCTGCAGCTGTACAAATGGGGTGGTACAGCACCCCACACACACTAAAAGAGATGCCTTAAAGATTTGATCTGATGTACGCAAATTACTTACCCCCTTTTTAATTCATAATTGTTTTACTAAAGTTACTACACTACTACACTATGAGCGTTGTGCTCTGTTTTTCTATTTCCAATCTCTGGCTTTTTGTAGTTCCTTAGTAATTTGATATGAGGTTGTGCCTAGTTTTACTTGACTTGTTTAAAAAAAGTTAAAAACCTCTTAAGAGATGTAGGAGAAAGCTAAATAGGGCTCTTTATTATTAAATCTTTAAATAGTTTCTCTATTCCCTAACTCGGATTTGGAGAATGGTAGTAGATGCCTTTGCAGGAATGATTACATTGGAAATTGGTCTGGATATTTTTAATGGCAGTTGTGCTGCAAGGTTTAACCATACTACTTGAACAATATACATGGCTAAAGTGGGAAAGGTACTTGTCAACATGCAAATTAGGCCAGCATGACAAGAAAGGCCACAACACCCATATGTGAAACACACTAAAAATCAATAGTTCTCTTTCTCCAGAAGCTAGATTGTCCCTGGGATTGACAGCGTTCAGGAAGACAGAAGGTGCTAAGAATCCATGGCGGTTAAACAAAAGCTGTCATTCAAACCTAAACCTTGCTACCAACAACTGATGGACTCTTTCCAGTGAAGAAGCACTGAAAGAACTGGAAGACAAACTTGAAAAGATAAATTGTGATATTGTTGGTCTAAGTAACGTTAGAAGAAAAGATGAAGGCCTCATTGAGCTTAACAGTGGGCACCTGTTCTTTTACAGAGGTACAGATAATGGAAGAATCAGTTGAGTAAACTTCATCATTAACAAGAGATGGAGAAACAACATAGTGGAGAATGAAATCTCATCAGAAAGAGTAATGAAATCTCATCAGAAAGAGTAGCCAGAATAGTCAGTCATTAAAGATATAGGCTTCAAATAATTCAACAGCAAGCCGTGCAGACAATGAAGTGGAAGACTTCTACCATGAAATCAACCTACTTAACAAGAATGGAAATTGTCACCTGAAGATCATAAAGGGAGATTTCAATGCAAAGATTGGTGCCCATCAGAAAGACGACGCAACCGTTGGTAAGTATATTTATGGTAAGAGGTATGAACGTGTGGACAGAGTGGTTGGATTTGTAAAATGTGAAAACTTCTACATCATGAATTCCTAAGAAGAATGCATATAGAAAATGCACATGGAATGGACCCAATCGATCCAGGAATTAAATTGACTACTGTATATCCTAACTATACTAATTACTAAGAAACATGGGATTGATGACTGCACAGTCCTTAACTTTTTTGACACAATTAGTTATCACTGTTTGGTTTGCTACAAATTACATCTGAATATGGAGTTGGAAAGAAGAAAACTGATTAAAAAGAAGACAAAAGCAATCAGTATCAATAACCTCAAGAATAACAGCAGAGAATTTCAACTAGAACTGAAATATCATTTCTGCATGCTCAAAATGCATGGGGACACTAACAAACGATAATGATGAACTTTAGAAGATTGTTGTTGAAAGCGCAGAAAAAACGGGAGGAATTGCTGATAAAAAAAATGATAAGAAAATGTCTGATGAGACAAAAATAATTAATGAGGAAACACAAGAATTGAAGTAATACCATACTGTATTTATCCTCATCCACAAGAAAGGAGACACAGAAGACCTCAAGAACTACAGACCAATCAGTCTTCTTCCAATCACTTGCAAGATTTTTTATAAAGATACTCACTAATCGGCTGCAACAGACCCTGAATTTTACCAGCCTAGAGAACAAGTGGGATACAGCACACTGGACCAAATCCAAATCACACAAGGTGATTTCCCGAAGTAATGCATCTAAACTACCACTCAGTTTAGGATTTATAGATTCCGAAAAAGCATTTGATTCTGTCTACTCCTCAGTGGCCCTATTTACACTGAAAAGATAAAATGTTGAAGAAGCGTACATTAATTATATAAAGAACATTTATGAGATTGCCACATCAGCGATTAGATTACATTAAGAAACAACAAGATAAGGATCAGCAGGGGAGTATGACAGAGAGATAATATTTGACCAAAGCTTTTAACTGCAATACTTGATGAATTGTCCAAGACATTAGATTGGGAAGAAAAAGGAATCAAAATCAATGGTGATTGAGGCACCTACAAGCCCAGAAGACCATCAGAAACAAATTGGTTAACTTGCCGAAGCAAGTAAGAATGTGGGGCCTCCTTATAAATATAAACAAGACCCAGTGAATATGTCAAGTTTATGAAGATTGAAATAAATGGAACTAGAAGAAGTTGAAGACTATGTCTACCATGGCCAGCAAATAACAACGGATGGGAACCTTTTCAATGAAATCAATAGGAGAATGAAGATTGGATAAAGTGCATTTAGAAGAATAAAGACAATATTTCAAGGTAACCTTCCACTGTGCCTCAAGTAGAAAGTTTTTTTTATCTGTGTATGGTACCCGTGCTCACTTATGTATGGCAAACTTGGACCCTAAATGCGAAAATAATTCAGAAATTTCAGACAACCCAAAGAAGTATGGAGAGATGTATGATGGGTATTACCCAAAGTGACCGTAAAAAGAATGAATGGGTTTGAAACCAAACAAAAGTCTGTGACATCATTAAAAGGATGAAGGAATTAAAATGGCAGTCAACCGGACATATCGCAAGAAGAAATGACAATTGTTGGACAAAGATGTTACACAACTGGATTCCAAGAGAGATTAAAAGACCAAGATGATGACCGAAAGTAAGATGGGAGGATGAAATCAGAAAAATTGTTGGAGCGACGTAGAGAAGAGAAGCTTGCAACCGCACAGTACCTGGAAGATCATTGCCTTCATCTACCAGTGTTTCAACAAGGGTTGAAAATGATGATTACGGTGTGTGTATATATATATATATATATATATATATATATATATATATATATATATATATATATATATATACATTGATTCAGTGATTACCAGTTCACGATCCATGTTTTATAAACATTATTGTTTTTTCACATCACATAAAACACATTTAAGTTTGTAAAAAAGGAATTAGTTTCATCATACTGCATCATTAAATTCCATTGGCAATTTGATTATGTATTTTTATCACCGTATCTACACTACAGTATGTTGGTATAGATATCTTGTGTATGTATATAGTAGCTGTTATACACATAGTTAAGATAGGCCTAACACCAGCCTTGAATAGGTGATAAAAAAAAAGAATGATATATTTCGGCAGTAGGAGAGCTACATTTTTTGGAATTTACTAGATAGCATCTGAATATCATAATGTGTTGTTGTTATTATTCATTTTTAAGCTCATTTCCATGTTTGCTGTTATTTAAAAAAGCAATCCACCTTGTCCCCTAACACTTTTTTTTTTTTTATTTACATTTGCCAAATGTTCCCAAAATACTTACCAGAGAAGGTGCCACTGGGTACTTCCTGGCATATATATCCCATGTCACACGGGCCCATAGGAGGCCACGGTGGATGATGTTGCCGCTTCTTATTGGCTCGGGTAATGTGAGAAATGTAAACGCTATTTTGAGGCTACTAGCTGTGCCTTCACTGGTAAATATCTCAGAAACCAGGGGGTCCCAGTGCTAAAATTAACACCGTTCAGTTCTGGAGACCACACTCCCTTTTCCCAAAAAAAATAAAATGAGCAGGTGGAGCTGCTCCTCTAATTGGATAGCACATTTATAATTGCCCAGTAAAAATAGCATACATTATTTTTCTCTAAAGCATATTTTTATCCTTATCAGGGATTAGTTAATCTTACATGTGTAATATTAATTGTTAACCAGTTTATATATTGTCAACAGGACCCAGTACTACCTAACATCTTCCTCCAAAAATCAGTTCACAATTTATTTTTAACACCAGGTCTTCACATTTGGAAAGGGTTGATGACTATTCAGATCCAGGTTTGGAGCATTGTCACACTTTACACGTTTGCAATATTAGCCATTAATTCAATGTGTTAAATGGTTTTTCTATTTCCAGTATTCTATCATAGGATAGATAGAAAATAGATATGAGCAGTCTTTTAAGAACATATTTACCAAGCAGTATTGCGCAATAAGACACCCCCAGTGCTAGAAGACACCTTACAGACCATTCAAGTCAAAAGACTGTAACGTGTCTTCCTGCATAGGAATGTGTCTTACAGCAAAAGACTGCTTAGTAAATATAGGCTATTGTCTCCCTCTAGTGTTATAATAAATGTTATAATGTTATACAGTACACCCAGTTCACATTTTTTTTAGATACTGTAGTAGTAGCAGCTTAATTGCAATACACATAAAACACAACGGTAATATTTTATTTTCTCAGATGATTCCACGTATATATTGTGTTCACATTACGGGGGACTTTTATATGTTTTTTTAAATAATCTCTGGACAATTTATTTCTTTATTTAAAGCAACATTTCATGCTGAAATGTTAATATACACAACTTACCCTACAAATCTTCCCATGGGTGTTCTACATACTACTGGTATACTCCAGCAGCTGTTGTTTTAAACCACTCCCTCAAAGCCACTTAGGAATCTTTGTGTCATACAGTAATTGCATACTGTATATTGTAATGAGCCACTTTGCTCATGGCTGGCACTACACTGTATAAATAAATACATATAAGCAGCATACAAAATAATGTATTAAGTGGAAACAGCCCATATACAAGTAAGTGATTATCAGTTCTGGCTCAAGTGAGTTCACAATCTGAGTATTACTCGTGATGCCAAGGGTACATCAGATTAAACTGAAATCTCTGGATTTAAATAAATGTTGTGGTGGTGTGAATGGTTGTAAAGACAGTTTATTGTTGTGTGAATGTAAATAGTGACATTTCACTAATTAATCTAGTTGAGCCCACAATGTACCAATTGATTGAAAGGCAAAAATGTATCAAGGGGGATCCATATCATACTGTAATTTACAGAGTTACGGTCACACCTGAAATAATACTATGTATCTTTTAAAGAAACCATGAAGAAAGAGATATGTGGGGAAAAAAAGAATGACTAAATAACTAAACACGCATTTTAAAGCTGCTTAAGGCTTGGATAAACGGGTAGCATTGTAATGACCAGTCATTACACTGATCATAAGAGAACTGATGACAGCAACCATTCAGTCCTTGCTAAATCCCTTCATTAAGGCCATCAAAGGTGACATGGAAACCAACATGTGCAAATACGTTGCAAATTGTATTGCCACTTAGGACCAAAGTACTGTAAATGAATGGTACAGTAGTAAAGTGTGCAAGATTTAATCTTGCTGACTGATGCCTTTTAAAATAAATCAGAAAAGTGTTTTAAATTACTTATGTAGCCATGTAGCCCCTGGCTACTTAAAATCCTCTGCCCTAACATATAAGCCCTGGTACCAGTGCAGGCAGTGTTAGGGTTACTCCCTTGTTCTTGCTGCAGTAAGTACCGCCCAGTAGTTACATGGGGGGTGGGCTCACGGCCGAGGTGCTGCTAACATACCGGGGCTAAGACCTGGGACCCTCCCCTGGTAATAAAAAAGGGTTGCAGCTCAAATTAGAGGTGGTGTGTTGTTTTCAGCCAGGTCTCTGGTTCATGTTCTGTCCTTCCCTCCCTCCGGGGAGTGGGAGAACCTACTCCTTATCCCATCAGGGGGTAAGGGAGCTAAGGAGGGACTCTTGGGGCCTCAAGCTCCTTCGGTTTTTGTTCCAGGGATTAGGAGAAGATATGATGTGAGAAATAAAGACACCATTGTTTTTCTCCGGCCTGAGTATGCTGTTATTCAGGGGGAGAGAAGAGAGATTTCCTGCAGGGACTGCTCCTATCTATGATAGGCCCTGGAGGATGAAGGCGCTGCATCAAAGAGATGAGAGATGAAATACCAAAAGCCTGACCTGTTGATCCCCAATACCATTAGCGGATGCTCAGAGCTCCTGAGAACCTACACAGGAGCACCACAAACACCAAGTCAAATCTCCCTTGGGGGAAGGGGCTACACTTATGAGTTTGAAAGTGTTTATTTGTAGAGGGGACTCATTTCCTCTACAACTTCTTGTCAAACAGCCAACTAACCCTCCTATCCAATGTAGTAGTAGTAGTAGTTCGTTCTTGTCTAACGCTGCTAGTTTTACATAGCGTTTTGCCG
Organism: Ascaphus truei; assembly: GCF_040206685.1. NCBI lineage: Eukaryota > Metazoa > Chordata > Amphibia > Anura > Ascaphidae > Ascaphus > Ascaphus truei. Next base: position 258,117,916 of record NC_134486.1, read on the forward strand.
ATATTTTGCAGACAAAGTCCCTGCCCTGTAGAGCTTACAATCTATGTTTTGGTGCCTGAGGCACAGAGAGATAAAGTGACTTACCCAATGTCACAAGAAGCCATCACCAGGAATTTAACAAGATTCCCCTGCTTCAAACTCAGTGCCAGAGTCAGTGTCTTTACTCACTCAGCCACTCCTTCTCTCTCTCAATATAGTGATTTTTTTGTGTGGGATAATTTCATTATATTGAATAGGAGCGTAAATAGTATACAGGTATATTCTATCTGGTGCATTCAGCCTTCATTTACCCTAATGGAAGTTTATGTAGTTTTAAAAGTGTGTTCCATCCAATTGTATTCTTATAGGAAGAAAGGTGTTGAATCCCAAGCACAAAAAAAAAAAATATCTGAGCAGTGGTCATGTTTACGGTTAGATAGGCAACTTACATGTCTATAACATCTCTTGGATGCCTCCAAATAATCTCCATGCATATTTGTACACAAGAGGCTTTCATACAGAAAAGACAAATCGCGCACTTGTAATCCCATCAGAGGCCGAGCTGCGCAGTCTAGGACATTTGGTTGTGGCAATTTCGACGTGACAAAATGACGGCAAAAGCTTTGCCACAACTCACCCTGCTGCCAGGACCTGTAGTCACTGTCCGCTAAGGTAAGTGCCTAAGCTTAACCCTTGCCCTAAAACCATGACCCTAATTGCTAAAAACCCTTAAATTAACCCCCTAACTGCTAAACCCACTTAAATTAACCCCCGACCCTAACCAATAAAATCCCTTAAATTACCCCCCCTCTTAAATTAACCACCTACCTTAACCGCTAAAACCCCCTATCATAACAAGTAAAACTTTCCTCAGAAGACGTCGGCGGCGGTAGTTCCAGTGGTGGATCGGCTGCGGTGGAGAGCCCGTCTGTGGCCGAACTCTGGCAGTCATTTGGTCGCAACAAAACAACAGCGACCAAATGTCCCATTCCGGACTGTCAGTCACGGCCCTGCTCCGCGGTGGCACCCCAGAATGCATTGTAAAGCACTATGCAAGCCATTGTGGTGCGTGATCTAAAAGAGCTGTGCAGGGACTGACACCAATGCCTTCAAAATGATGACATGCGTACGGTCTTTCCTGCATAGACCCTCCAGCATCACTTACAACACGGAGGTTTGTTAGTCGCCACAACAGCTATGCCATATAGTACAAACATGCAACAAATTGCAAGAAAGAACAGAAATTCCTGGTTGATTTACTTCTGTGGTTGTTGGAAGACAGGAACTAATAAGTAACAGGTACAAATTTAAAAATCTTATTTTAGTCTTGTAAAGTGACATATCCTCCTGGGACGCAATCGGTGCGGTTACGGTTCCGCGCGTGATCCCGGCGCCGGGAACAGTGAGTCTGGTACTTATCTGTACGTTTACTAGGGTGCTGATTTTCTATTTTAAGCTGTTTTACAAATTTGCATCATAATTAAAGTAAATATAAAATAAGTAAATAAAATATATTTGTATCCATACACCTCTAAAATCAAAATACTCCTTCAAAATGTTTAGAGTATTTTTACTCCATAGTAAAAGATATAACGCAACCCTCTGTATTTTATGTAATAATAATTACTGTATGTTTTAAAAAAGATGTAAAAAAAAAATCATAAACCACTCACAGTCCTCAAAATTTCATAATTATTGTTCAATTGTTGTTCATAATGTCTTATTTATCTGTAAAAAAAAATGACAGCATACAAAACAAAAGTTATATTTGACTTCTTTCAATTACCCCAACAAAGACGGCCCTGATTACTGTACATGGTTTCTTACCATATTAAAGAAGGGCCTAAAAGTCCTTTCAATACTTTGAAGATATGTTCGAGAATATTGTAATTTCACACATTTAAATGGAGATGAGGTAAGGATATTTTTGAACCATATTTACTAAATGGTGCTCAATTCTAGAAGACACATTCCACTCACTTCTATGGACCACAATGTGTCTTCCGATGCTGGGAAGTGGAATAGTATGGATTTGAATCCTACTCATTTGAAGGAAGCTGAACTCTTGTTTTGCAAAGAGAAGACATTTTCATAGCGTATTGAATAGCGACCGATGGAAGGGTAACAGCATTAAATGTGTTAGAGGGGAAACAAACAGCAAAAGATGAGCAAATAAAATGTTGACAATACTGCTGTACCACATCAAACTGTAAATGGAATCATGTTATTTTATATACAAAATATTTAAAATGTGGTTTAACATTCTTATTTTAGCCGATATAGGAGACAGAAAAGTCCAAGAAGCAGATCGTTTCTAACTAATTCTCCTTGAACATGTACTTTAAGGATGGAGTTCTTTTGAAAAAGTACTTGCTGTATAAAAGTACAGTCTGTGTAAGACAGACCTAATTCACTGTAAAAAAAAAAAAAAAAGAAAAGACGTGTGTGAAATGAAAACAATGACGAGCGCAGGACATTGTCTTACTCAATCTGCAGATACTTAAATAGCAGCTCTGGGGTAAAGAACGTAAACAAAGATTATCCACAGAACAGCTTTATTTTTTTGTTTGTAACAAAAAACAAAGGCAATAAAAAGTGTGGTTGACGTAAAAGGATTTAATCAGTTTCCCATGCCAGAGATTAGCATTGATCCCAGAAATCACATCATGCGGAAGTTATTCAAGCTGCACTAAATGATCGCTCCGTATGACTATAGTACACTTAGTTCTATTTTTTAATTGGGAAAGGAAAAGATGGCGGCCCGAAAAGCTCCAAATGGAAAGGCTCCAAGACCAATGGGTAAGAAGATAGCTAAACCCATTGCAAGTCGTGTAGCCAGAAAAGCTGATTCTGCACAAGATACCTGTACCCCAATACCAATCACTCAAAGATTACATCACCTTGAACCATGCTCATCTCACCTTGAACCATGCTCAGCTCACATTAGACCCAGCTCAGTCTATCTCAGTCCCTGCCAACCATGCCCCAAACATGACCTGACGAAGCACGTAGTGCAAAACGCGTAGAGGTCACGACAGGTTACTCTGCGCGTATGCTGTTAGGCTGAGACGGCGCTTGCAGGAAGTTCGTGTGGTGGCAACATCTCTACCGTGGCGTGGTCCGGACCCTTGTACGCTTACCAGCGGGACCCACTCGGCACTTCAGTGTAAGTTTCCGTCTCCCCTTTCAGACTCAGGCAGTTATTCAGCTTTATTATTAGCATATATCTGGGTCCATGTATCCTTTATTTTAAACATTCATGTCTTTTTATTTATTTATTTTTATTTTTTGTAATATTGTGTTTAGATCTAGTCTAAGTAGATACACACTATTTTGTGTGTGGGTATTTTTGCTATTTTTACCCGGATCTAGTGTGCATGTGTACTGAGGTGGGGTTGGATCCCCTCAGTTATCTTTTTTATTAATAAATATTTTCTACCCAATTTTAATCCCTGGTGCGCATTGTGTCCATTTTTTTCTTGTCATCACAAGGTGTCCCCCGTTCCCGGGGGTCACCTTGCTTTAGGAGTCAGTTAGGGAGACGCTCCACATACATGCTGCAAGGGGATTAGAGCTTCCAGCAAACTTTACATCTGCAGCAAGAGCGCTGAATTTCTTATTCCACTGCTTTCATGTTATCGAAGCTTTCTGAATAGCTACACATGAAAATCGCTTGGAAAGTGCACTTAACAAGCGGTAAGTCGCTTATCGCAGCTACCTGAATTGGACCCAAAGGTCACATTAATTTACTGTACTGTAAAAATCCCAGGTTCTGTTTAGCCGCGTGTGCCTTGCTTTGCACTAAGTTGAAGACGCATCTCATAGCTTAGCCAACATTAGCTGTTTCCTTAGCTCATTTTTTTCAGGCTAGCTACAACACACCCCACACCCCAAACAGCCAATCTCACTACAGTACATGCATTGTGGAGGATTGATGTACTTTTGTGATGTTTTTGCTTACAGGAAACTCTGGTTTTGAATTTGCTGGAATTATAGTAGAAAAGTATTGTGAATTATTGTTTTAATGTCTCTGTTTACCTAACCATGTAGCATGGTTATTATATAAAAAGTAAATTAATTACAACACTGAGGTATGGCTTATTCTGGGAAGTAACTTAATATGACTTCAGGAAAAGAGTGCATACCCTCCACCACCCATTGTGTGTGAAAACAGGAACCTAAGGCTGTGCTTATAGTGCCCGCGATGGCGACGGCCACCAGTTACCATGACAATATTTAATAAACAACCCACCCCCTATGCCCCCACATAAAAAAAATATTAATTTTTATACACACAGGATTCATACCACAGGCCGACGGGGGTCCCCATGTGGTCCCTACCCGGGGGGTTCACACAGGTGTCCGGTGGCCTTTGAGTGTTCCCTGCTATGCTCTGTGGGCCACCAGGTGGTCCCCGCGGGTGTCCGTGGGCCCCAACGGGGTCCATGGGTAGTCCCCGCGGGTGTCTGGGGTCCCCGGGTCATCCCCACGGGTGCCTGAGGGCCCTAGGGCGGTCCCCATGGGTGTCTGTGGACCCTCGGGTGGTCCCTGCTGGTGTCCGGGGGCCCCCGTGTTAGAAACACAACTCTGTATTTCACGTTCTTTTTGGGGAGGTGTGACATAGGAACGCAAATACAAGTGAATATAAAAAATTGTATTAATGAACAAATCAAACTGTTGTTACAATAGGGTATATATAGCAATAAGATAACAAATTATATTACAATGTTACCATTTACTCAAGTTATAAAATGAAGTTGCATATTACAGATATTTATATATTACATATTACAGATATTTATATAAAATATATATATATATATACAGTGTTCGACAAACCTATACATTTGCACGCCCTGGGCGAGTGGATTTAACATCGTAGCGAGCTCCTATTGGCCCAAGCAGCACACGTGTGGTACTAGGTGGCGAGTAGATTTTTTTGTTCGGCGAGTAGATTTTTTGGTGATTTGTCGACCACTGTATATATATATATATATATATATATATATATATATATATATATATATATATATCCAAAAAAGAAGTGAATAAAGTAGCGCCACTCATAAACCAGTGATAAAAATATAATAAACCCTTTTAAAGGTCTAAATACAAATTACAAAACAATCCTATAATGAGTGTTAAATAAAAAGTTAATACTGACAAACTAAAATATACACTCTATTTTTATACATTAAAATAAATAATAAAATAATAAACAGTCCAAGTGTAAAAGTCCAAACCCCAAAATGAGTCCTGATAGGTGATACAGGAAATAATACAGAATCCAAGGGTCCACGGCAGCTCTCAAATGGAAGAACCACTTCCAAGGCAGAATCTATAGATACAAAAATCATCGGTGGTGATGATTTTTGTCACAAATTGCATTTATATCAATTATACTTTGTAAGTGTTTAAAATCCCCCCACCAACCCCTTCCCATCATTAAATGTACAGGATCACACTATGGGGCGTACGCTCTCTGTCTTCTTTTTATATATATATATTATATGTAGAGGTATCAGTACCGTGTTAGCCGAGCTTCAATAATCAAAAAATAAATAGATGATACCGTTCTGTGGCTAACAAAATGCTTTTATTTGTGCGAGGTTTCGAGATACACTGATCTCTTCTTCCGGCAATGTTACAATGAATGAAACAAGCAAAAGGTATACTTAAAAACAGTGTCTCTTGGAATGTTATCTGTGCTAGTCCTTCCCTCGGTGTGGATGTGTTTTATGGCTAGAGGTGTCAAAAGGTTCCTGAAAGCAAGTGATGTAAGAGTGTGTGTGTATCTGTGTGAATATAAATGAATGGAGAGCCCACAGTATATACAGTGCTTCACAAAAGGTGTGTGTGGAGTGGGAGTGGATATAAATGGTGTGGGTAGGTGTGGAAATGTGAGAGATTGTAGCACAACTAAAAGTGTGTGTGGATACTATGTGGTCAATATAGGTGTATAGGGATGGAAAAACAAGGAGTATTAGTATAATGTAAGATACAGCTGTGTGTGCATACATATAGCACAGTACAGTATGTACAGACATGGCCTATAGCGCTCATGGGAAGAGAGTTCACTTGTGTCAGTAATGACTCATAAAATTTCGATCTCTGTTTAGGCCACTGCTAAGTGTCCCGAACAGTTGCATAAATTTGTATTCATGCAACCGTCTCTCTTTCGGTGTTTTAAGATTACCTTTGAGTATGGCAACCCTCAGATCGTTCATCTTATGGCCAGAGTAAGAGAAATGTTCGCCGCCAGGACTGTCTCTTGTTCCGCGCGTGATGCTGTGGCGATACAGGTTAATTCTCTAGTTTAGCCCCTGCCCTGTCTCACCTATGTAGTAGCAGCCCCCTGGGCATTTCATGCACATGATGAGGTACACGACATTGCTGGAGGAACAGGCTAACACGGTACTGATACCTCTACATGAAAATATGGAAGATACCACATTGTATCGCACTCAAATGAAGCTAAAGGATTTACTGAAAAAACAGGCACAACTAGACAGCGATATCATCTTCCTCAGCAAATGCAAAAAGGAGCATCTGATCCCGAAAGGACTCGTCCTCAAAAACCCTCTTGCCAACACATACAACACAAAATTCTCCCAACAACTGTGCACCAGGAACTCAGAAAGATTAAGGAACCATCTGATCAGCATATGTTACAGCAACAGGAGAAAGACAAAAGAGATGATAGACTGCATCCTGGAGACAGGTGAATTACACACAGACACATGGAGAGGACTCCAAACATTCCATGAAAAACTCCTGAATGGTCTAATTAGCAATAAGGAAAAGAAACTGCACAGACTGAGACTAAGAATGAGACACACTGCAGCAGCCAGTACAACAACTAATAATACAAACATTGACAGTCACTAACAGCAGGACTGCACTGTTAACCTCTCAAACTACACACCTAATCAAGCCGAGTCCTCAGTATTATCAAAGGGTCTTACATTCTGCCCTACCAAGCCTATGGACAAGATTGAGCTGTGCAGTGACCTGGAAGAATTCTTCAGAAGGCTGTGTCTTAAGGAGTTCTTCCACAACAGACACAACCAAGATTATGCCAACACGGCAGAAGGAGAGCCGCTGCACATGAGCAGGGAGAAGCAAAAATCAAACTGGATCCCCCAAACTGGGCGCAACCCCACAATGGACCGGTACATTGAAAGCTTCAGACACAGCGCCAAAACCACCATCCTGGACAAAGCAAGGAAACAAACATATAATCTGACACTGATGGAGAGGAGAGCCATAGAATCGCTAAAGGCCAACCACAACATAACAATCAAACCTGCGGACAAGGGAGGAGCAGTGGTCATAATGAACACCACAGACTACCTGCGGGAAGCACACAGGCAACTCTCTGATTCAAAGTATTATACCCAACTGCAGGAGGATCCAACTAAAAAATACATGAGAGAACTCAACAGGATCATTAAAACACTCCCAATCCGCACAAGAGAACAAATTCTAGACCTGATACCAGCTAACCCAAAACCTGGCACATTCTACATGCTCCCTTAAATTCACAAAGAGGGTAACCCTGGGCGCCCTATTATCTGTGGATCTGGCACACTTACCGAGAATATTTCTGGCTGGGTGGAGGGCATTCTAAAACCACTTGTCAGGAACACACCCAGCTATATCCAGGATACCACTGACCTGCTAAACAAACTGAATGCCATTGGCCCCCTCCCAACAGGAACACTACTAGCAACTATGGATGTAGAGTCACTTTATACAAACATCCCCCACGAGGATGGGATTTCAGCCTACAGATACTTTCTGGGACCGCAGGAGCCACTCACAGAGACAGTGACTAAATGCATCGAATTTATTCTGACCCATAACTACTTCACATTTGGAAATGACACATACCTCCAGACAACCGGGACCGCTATGGGTACTCGGATGGCGTCACAGTATGCCAATCTGTTCTGTGCAAAACTGGAAAGTGACTTTCTTTCCATCTGTCACTTGAAACCCCTTACATACCTTCACTACATCGATGACATCCTCCTGATTTGGACCTGTGGTGAACAGGACCTCCTATAGTTCTATGACAACTTCAATACGTTCCACCCGACCATCAACCTCAAACTCACCCATTCCCTGGATGAAGTACATTTCCTAGACACCACCATTACTATAAAGAACAACCAACTACAGACTTCTGTATACCGCAAACCTACAGACAGAGCCAGCTATTTGAGGGACAACAGCTTCCACCCGACACACACCAAACATGCAACCATCTACAGTCAAGCCATACGATACAACCGGATATGCTCCGACACAGCAGACAGAGACCAGCGGATTAAAGCCTTGAGATCAAATTTTATAAACCGTGGATATAACCACAGAATTGTAGACCAGCAAATTCAGAAAGCCACCAGAATACCAAGAAGTGATCTCCTTGAATACAAACAGAAGGAGACAAGCGACAGGGTACCTTTGGTGGTCACATATAACCCACACCTAGGAGCCCTACGCAAGATCGCCAGGAAACTACAACCCATCCTCCAGGAAGATACAAGACTGCAACAGTTCTTCCCTGAAGCACCCTTATTATCATACAGACAACCCCATAATCTCAAGAATATTATGGTGAGGAGTAAAGTATTCAGCAGTACAACTGAAGGCGGTAAAAAACCATGCCAGGACCCAAGATGCAAAACCTGCGCAATGCTCTACACAGCGGACACAATACAAATACCACACAGGAATCGGGAAGACAAAATCAGAGGAAGGTTCACCTGTTCCTCCAGAAATGTCGTGTACCTCATCATGTGCATGAAATGCCCAGGGGGCTGCTACTACATAGGTAAGACAGGGCAGGGGCTAAACTAGAGAATGAACCTGCATCGCCACAGCATCACGCGCGGAACAAGAGACAGTCCTGACGGCGAACATTTCTCTGACTCTGGCCATAAGATGAACGATCTGAGGGTTGCCATACTCAAAGGTAATCTTAAAACACCGAAAGAGAGACGGTTGCATGAATACAAATTTATGCAACTGTTCGGGACACTTAGCGGTGGCCTAAACAGAGATCGAAATTTTATGAGTCATTACTGACACAAGTGAACTCTCTTGCCATGAGCGCTATAGGCCATGTCTGTACATACTGTGCTATATGTATGCACACACAGCTGTCTCTTACACATACTAATACTCCTTGTTTTTCCATCCCTATACACCTATAGGGACCACATAGTATCCACACACACTTTTAGTTGTGCTACAATCTCTCACATTTCCACACCTACCCACACCATTTATATCCACTCCCACTCCACACACACCTTGTGTAAAGCACTGTATATACTGTGGGCTCTCCATTCATTTATATTCACACAGATACACACACACTCTTACATCACTTGCTTTCAGGAACCTTTTGACACCTCTAGCCATAAAAAACATCCACACCGGGGGAAGGACTAGCACAGATAACATTCCAAGAGACACTGTTTTTAAGTATACCTTTTGCTTGCTTCATTCATTGTAACATCGCCGGAAGAAGAGATCAGTGTATCTCGAAAGCTCGCACAAATAAAAGCATTTCGTTAGCCACAGAACGGTATCATCTATTTATTTTTTGATTATATATATATATATATATATATATATATATATATATATATATATATATAAAACAAAAACTGTGAGCGCACACTCCTATAGTGTATAATATAACATATCAATTTTATAAATGGTTGGCAAGTGATAGGATAAGAAAGGTGGAATTAATGATCCTATAATAAAATAAACATATAAACAATATAAACAATGTGTATGGTGGAGGTTGCTGCAGCATATAAAGGGTTAACCCTGGGAAGAGAATCAGTCTGTACTGTATTTATGTCCAGTAATTTATCGTGCCAGATGAATCCTCCTTTTGAACAAGTGTCTTAGAGACTCCAAACTCTTGTAAATACAATTAAGAACAGTTCCAATAGATAAATGGAAAGAACATTCTCATGACAATAAGCCCAGATAAATGCTGATCAGGGAATTCACGCTGAACAGCGCGCCTGTCAGCTGGATGCCTCGTGTCTATGAGTAATGAAAACCGGATGAAATCCAATGCATAGAGGGAGTACCTTACCGGTCGGCGTCGGGACCCGCGTGTGTCACAAAGAGCACCTCCACGGTGTTCAGCGGGTGGAATATTCCCAGCACGACCGGGGTAAATGAACCACACTCCTTGCAACAATGAAGGTAAAGGTGAATTGGCACAGAGTAGCCTCGAGTAGCAGCCCGATGGTACGGCACTTCCAACAGAGGTAAAACAGGAACAGCTAATCACGTCTCAGGGACCTCTCAAAAGCGCAGCCTCCAATGTGATGACGCGCCCTACGCGTTTTGTCAGTGCTTAACCGACTTCGGGAGGGGATATACCAGGGGGCGGGGCTAGATAAATATTTATAGCCCTTCTATGAAATCCAATAGGTGAAAAAGATAGATAGCAGCAATAAACAATTAACAACTACTTAGTGCACAAGTGTATAGACACATCCTCCTCATCCTCCTGCTCATATCTTGTGTTGAGGAATTTCTTCACTTCATGATTCAGGTCATCCCTCTGGAGCTGCTTACTGTACCCTTTTGGAGAAAGCTAACCTAACTTTTGTCACAGCTCGCTGGGCTTTAAATACCAGTTTGGGGGTCTTGCTTTCTGAACCATTCATTAGGAATATGTTAATCGAATCTTTGATACATTGTTTGTTTCTTGCATACAGCAACAAATGGAGAGGTCTCCTTGAATTGTTAATCAAATCTTTGTCTGAGTTTTACCTGGTATCCTGCCATCTGTTCAGACAAGGCAGGTAAGATACAGACAGATATTGTACATACATAGAAAATATATATGTCAGACTGGTTGCAATTTAAAATCACAGTTTAGGATAAATGACTGGATTCAATTCTTACAAGTCCCCACCTAAAGGGCAAACGACATATAAAGGAGAGAGCCCTCTCAATTACATTCTTCAAGTATCTCAAATAACTCTAACTTGAAGTTAATACATACACATAACTTATGGGATGTTATACACTTGATTATTTATTGCTAAGTTACCATGTAACCTTCAATTGATTGTATTCAGATTTGAATTGTATTATGGTAAACTGGGACAAGAATGATGTGATACCGGTCAATTTAAATGAGGGGTACTGTGAGGAATAATTTGGTGAAATCATAAAAGCAGTCACAGTTAAGTCAATTTACATTTTAGAAACCTTCAGCCACTTATTACATCACCCACACAAGTAACTCACGCCCGGCCTTCATTATCTCTGAACTTCATCTCACCACAATTTGATGTGTCATCTGTGTCATTGTCACTTTATCCTTCCCCTAACCCATGTCTGGAACGGGTATCAGGCTGCAAGTGGCCTCCATCACACCTACCACATGGTATTTTCTTTATTAGCACAGTGTTAGGCCAGGTCCCTGCTGGCTACTGCAGCACCCGCTGTGGCGGACACTGCAGGGACAAGAGCCGCCAACAATGGGGCCGGGCCCGCTACGCCGACAGTTTCTCCTGCTATCAAGAGCGCTAGGCCACGACCCCGGCGGTTAAGCCAATGAGGGCGAACCTGACGGGTGACGTCATGGCCGCATCCCCATCACTCCCCTGTCACTCCCCCCCCTGTCTTTTACCCTGCAGACTGGGGGTCTGGGCTGCATACGCCACCAGCCTGGCAGACGCACATGCAGCGCAGGCAGAGGGCCGTAGCCTTAGTGTGTAATGAGGAGGCGGCTAACCAGAGAACAGATAATGCTTTGTTGTGGTGATTTAAACACTTGTAGCACATTTCCAGCCAAGTTTTAAAGGCGCACACTTCAAGATGATTCCTTTCTTCAAGATCTGGGGTGTGTAAGGTAAATAAGTGTAACGGTATTTCTGGCCCGGCCTGACCCACCCAATCTCACATTGGCCCCTGTGGTCTAACCAGTCCCCATTACAGTGTGGTAGTGTCTGGTGGTGCACCTGTTGGCAACAGGACTCCTGAGTCTCCCGCATGATGGTGTGTGGGGAGGACCCATCCAGACAGGCAGCTGAGGTAGTGTGCGGAGTCCTACCTAGTTCCAGTGCAGCGCCTCCACCTCATCAGGGTCCCTTCGGTCACTTGGGGATGGTCCTGGCGAGGAACTCCTCTGTGGTGCTCCTCTCTGTACATTCACTCCACACATGTACACGAGAGGGTTTGTGATTAAGAGCATCTTTATTGGTTGAGGTGGGCTAACTGCCCCTCGCAGTAGTTTCTCTAGCCACTCATTGTCCCTCAGTGCTTCCCTTTGAAAGGTGTAATTCTCCTTTAATAGGGATTCCCTATCCCAGCCGGGATATCTTTACCCTGTGCCAGGTCCCTGGACACAGTCTTCCTGTTCAGCAACTAGAACATAACTCTTGCAGACTATTCAGAACTCCTGCAGAACTCAGGACTCAGATAGAACTAAAATTTAGACACAGTGCTGTGCCTTATGTATACTCTGGAAGCTGACACACCTCTGACATCACTAACCATGGAGTCAGAGCATGTAACCACTCCCATCCATACACAGGGCACCCCACCAGGGTGTGAGGGCAAACCTCCATAATTACTGCTGGCATGCCCACAACTTAAAAGGCCTTACTGTCAGCAGGAGAGATGACTGTAGCCATTTTACATGACCGCTACATTCTCCCCCTGGTGAATCCCATCGTCCTCGCTGGGACCTAAATTTAAATACTTTCTTCCAGGAAGCACTGTAACACATAACACATAATTGTTAACATCACAGATTGTCCATTATACAAAAAAAAAATGACCACAGTAACATCTCGCCAAGCTCGCCCCGACCAGCAGCCACGAGCCCGCAACATGCCTTAGTACCCCCTAATAATAGTGGCTCGGGTCAGGTTTCTTAACCTCTCTACCACCCATGTCCAGGACCGTGACATGATAGTGCCTAGGCAGTCCCCTCTCTGGCCTATAGGTCACCCTGTGTTTGTGTATATTCCTCCCTATACTCCACACTCGCATCAGGTGATCTATTCTGTCCTCTGCCCTCCTTCCTGTAACTTCACTCCCCTTATTGACTAGGTACATCTCGATGGTTTCCCTAAGCCACCTTTCCCTGTTCTCTTCTATCTCCTCCATGAGGGGTTCAGGGACATAAGGGTACTCCAACCCGTGGGAAGACTTGTATCGAGCCATTATTGCCCGTTCCGCTCTACTGATCCTAATTAGGTCAGCTCTACCTGCCCTCCCAGGTAGCACCCATGACAGGGGTTCGTCAGGATCCACAGGGTCTGACAGTGTGTCGGGACCCATGGGCTCTATCTCCCTGTGCTCAATCTTATACCACCGTTCCTGCAGCTCTCTGTCTCGCTGTTCAGGGGTGAATTCTCCCTTGGCCCACCAAAAGTCAACTACATCCTCCCTTCTAATAAGGAATCGCGTACGATCCATCCAGGCCGCATAACCTTCAAAGAGGGGGGCCCACCAACGGTGTTCCTTAAACCTATGGGAATCCCCTGAGTCACTCTCTTCCGCATCCCCCCAGGAGAATACCCCCGATGTCCGTGCTGACCGTGAAGACCCCAGGGCCTTGTCCTCTGTTTTATTGGTCACAGGAGGCAACCACCGGCCTACCGCGGCCTTGCCTAATTCTCCCCCTCCCTGAGAAATGCCCTCCGTAGCGCAACTGCGCTGTCGTTCCCCAGTCCGTCTCTCCTCCCCCCCCCCAAAGGTATGTCCACAAGTTCCAGACTAGGCGGGGACCCCGGGGAACATGTGATGGGGGCAGGGGTTTTACCTAGGGCGTGGGGTTGGGCGTAGGGGCAAGATAGGATACGCCACGGGACTACGACCCGTTCCCGGCTGTCCATGGACTGCTCCAAGGAGGATAGCTCACCCTCATCCGTCTGCGGGTCTCCCATCCAGCTCTTGGACCTTTGAGGTGATCGGGGACCTTCACCCGATCGCCGAAGCGTTGCTGCATCTTTCCCGTCTGTTCCGCCGTCGCCACCGGAAATGATGTCCTCACCGGAACCGGAAGCGCCGCTATTTTAGGTGGGACCCCCATGCGGGATCTCTTCCTCGATGACGACATCCGGAAGCTCCGCCGTCGTCTCCACCGGAAGTGGTATCTCCTCCGCACGTGCGTCTTGGGCCTGGCACGGCCTTGTTTCCGCTACACCGTCTACCGGAGCAAGGTAAGTGAGTGGCTTTCTCTTACCATTCTGCAGGGGTGTAGGCGTCTCTCGCCCGTCGCCACCATGTCCTGAGGCGGAGGGACTCCGTCTCTCGGCTCGCCGATCTGCGGGGGACGCCATGCTTTCCAGACTGCTACTCACGCTACGGGGTGTCGTCCTCCCCGGTTCTGTCCTGGGCCTCGATTTCACCTCCGCTAGCTGGCGGACTTCTTCATCCGAGTATTCTGCCTTCCCCGACTTAGGGGTCACCGATCGGGGCGATAGTCTTTTCTCAGTGCGGTCGGGGAGTGACCCGACCGTCTCGGTTGCTGCTGACCCAGCCGATTTAATCGACTCCAGTCCCCTTTCTCCGGGACTTGCACGATTGATCCACAGAGCACCAGGGGACTCGGCGGAGCGCCTAGCCGTATCCCCCGGGGGGTCAGCAGATTGGATCGGAATGAACGTCGGCATTGGCCATAAGTATAGTGTCCCGCATTGTGGGCAGCGTGCCGCCGTATTAACAATGCCTCCGGGCAGCCCGCATTGTAGGCAGAGTCCGACCACCGTCTCGGTGTTAGCCACCCTGACTACCAGTACCCCGCCGGGTACCGAGTAGGGCTGGGTGGATACCATAGTTCCCACAGTGGAGGAGCAGGCCATTCTTTTGGTAGGGACCACTTTCAGTATGGGTCTCTCCAGGTCAGTGGTTCCTCGCAACTGACCGGTAGAAGCTTCTGGGCCAGCCACTTCCTGCTTCGGCTCCTCCTTCCGCTGGCATAGCTGGAACCCGCCCCCAGGGGTTGCAATTATGGGCGGATCCCACAGGGGAATAGCATGCCCCTTAATTAAGGCCGCGCCTTTCTCAGTCCTGGTGGGCGCGGTCTGCGTTTTCGCGCCAATTTCCTCATCAGAGTGGGATTCTTGGGCCGCGGCTAGTTCCCGCCTTCTCCTGGCAGCTGCTTTTCGTGCAAAATATCCCTCCTTTTTGCACGTTACCTCCGCGGCCGGAACTACATCTTGTAGTGGCGCCGTCTGGATATCAGTCCCTGGGCCCAGTGGGTGCATTCCCACAGGCCATAATTGAAAGTCACTCCCCCTGGTGGAAATCAGGGGAGGGTCCCATAGACTAAGCGGTTGACTCAGCACAGGGGCCGAGTGAGTCACTGTCCATGAAGGCGCAGCCGTAGCTTTCGCGCCATACCCCCCATCAGGGCGGGGCTCTGCTGTTCGCGCCATTCCCGGCCAGCTTTTTGCAAGTTCTGTATCAGCCATTTTCTCTGCGACTGGCCCATGCGGTCTCCCTAGCAAGCGGGAACCGCCATTTTGATTGGCTTTTAAGCCCGAAATGTCAGTTTGTTTGCTCTTCTCACTGGGTTCCCCCCCAGTTATCACAATGTCCTCACACTCCTCAAGGGTGGCCCCTCGGTGTCCCAGACAGGATAAAAACGGGGCAGCCATGGCCTTCGCTCCACTCCAGAGCAGATTAGTTAAAGACAGCTCAGCGACAGTTTGCTCTTCAGTGGGGCGCACGCCACGGGTGCCTTCCCCATCAGCCTCTGGTCGCCATTTTGGGCTCTCCGCACCACGCGGATCCTCCATTCCTTGGATTGTCACGCTCTCGTACCAATTATCGTACATGGGGCTCCGCTCTGCGGGGCAGCCACCACACCAGTACAATAAAGATTGCTCAGATGCACCACCACATGTGTACCTGATCTAGGCGACGAAAGCCCTACGGTGCAGCTAGAAGTCAGCCCACAGGTGTACCTACCCCCAGCTGTCCCATCAATAACCAGAGACCCTTCGGCACGCCGGAGTGAGTTTCTCTGGGGAACCGGCATTTGAGGCGGGCTACTATTCACGGGTCCTGCGAGAAGCTGCAACCCGGAAGTAAGAACTATATGGTGCTGAGCCAGGCAGCCCCAGCGCGCAGGTCTACCTTGTAAGCCTCTGCACCATCTCTTTATGCCCAGGACACCACCAGGACTGTTTCCTCTGCACCTGAATACTGGATGTACTTACCCTTAATGTAAGTTTTTATTGTTACTACTACTAACATGTTTTAATTAAATCTTGACCCTCGGTGCGCTTTTGTGTTTCATTCCCTGCTATTGCCCGCGTTTGGAGCCATCCTGCGACGGGACCTGTGGAGGAGGGGTGCCTTCACATCACATCAGCTGCAAGAGGGAAGAGTTGATCCACTACGAGATCCTGTTAGGAAGCAAGAGCGCGGTTTGACTTTCTTACCTAGGCTGGACTCATGTTGCACTACCTCAGGCTAGGCTCACTCTCTCAGTGTCTGCTGTAACTCCTTCCTCCCAGTCTGTGCTCCCTATGGTAAGTGTCTGGAATGGGCTAGAGTACTCTGGCTCTGCCATGCAGTACTTGGGGCGTCTACCTCTCTTGGTCAGCCTAGCGCAGACCCTCTCCAGGATTCCTTACCACGTTAACAGGCTATCCCTTCTGGCGTCCTACCAACTAGCACTACCTCAAAGTGACTCGGTCAGCTATAGCCCGGCTCCAAACCCCTCACTCCCTTCAGGCTCCTAGGTCGTCCCTGCGAACTGACAATACCCTGTCAGCCCCTGACCACCCCTAGGTCCGTCCCTACGCAGCACAGAGTGGCAGCAGACGCTCTCCCTGTTTCCCAGTGTGCCTAGCTAGAGCCTGTCCTGTTGACAGATCTGATCTCAGCAGCTCGCCTCCAAATGTAACGGTATTTCTGGCCCGGCCTGACCCACCCAATCTCACATTGGCCCCTGTGGTCTAACCGGTCCCCATTACAGTGTGGTAGTGTCTGGTGGTGCACCTGTTGGCAACAGGACTCCTGAGTCTCCCGAATGATGGTGTGTGGGGAGGACCCGTCCAGACAGGCAGCTGAGGTAGTGTGCGGAGTCCTACCTAGTTCCATTGCAGCGCCTCCACCTCATCAGGGTCCCTTCGGTCACTTGGGGATGGTCCTGGCGAGGAACTCCTCTGTGGTGCTCCTCTCTGTACATTCACTCCACACATGTACACGAGAGGGTTTGTGATTAAGAGCATCTTTATTGGTTGAGGTGGGCTAACTGCCCCTCACAGTAGTTTCTCTAGCCTCTCATTGTCCCTCAGTGCTTCCCTTTGAAAGGTGTAATTCTCCTTTAATAGGGATTCCCTATCCCAGCCGGGATGTCTTTACCCTGTGCCAGGTCCCTGGACACAGTCTTCCTGTTCAGCTACTATAACATAACTCTTGCAGACTATTCAGAACTCCTGCAGAACTCAGGACTCAGATAGAACTAACTTTTAGACACAGTGCTGTGCCTTATGTACACTCTGGAAGCTGACACACCTCTGACATCACTAACCATGGAGTCAGAGCATGTGACCACTCCCATCCATACACAGGGCACCCCACCAGGGTGTGAGGGCAAACCTCCATAATTACTGCTGGCATGCCCACAACTTACCAGGCTTTACTGTCAGCAGGAGAGATGACTGTAGCCATTTTACATGACCGCTACATAAGAAATAGTGGTGGCTTCAGGAAATTAGAAGATACACTACACTGAAAGCGTGCAGTGTGATCTTAGCTCAATCATAAATGGTATACATTCTCATCCCTTTCTCAGTATTTCCATATCACCTCCAAATCTGAGCATTTTAAATGAATTAAAATAAAATAAAACACTAAAACAAATGTACATAGGAGTAGGAGACACTCTGATTACATGAACAAAAGGATTTGAGAGTCACACTTTAAATGTGAGGAGAAACAGTCATAACATTTACATACTAAGAAATCCATTGTTCAGCTGTAATAGCTCATAAAGTATACGGCAGCTCCAGAAATACTTACATACAGGATATATCACACCTGCTTTAGCAATGCAATTTGTTGGTTGTCAGAGTGAGGTGATTATTATTGTTATTTTGTAACACCCCACCTGGAGAAAGCATAAAACCCAATTGACATAAAAATAATTATTTGGTCAAAATCACGACAAAAAAATAATAATTTTGCCATTAAAAGTCACTTTAAAAAAAAAAACTTTTAAATCAAAGTGGTTCCTGTAATCACACTGAGCTAGTGACCACTTGACAAAATCCATACAGATTGAATGCTGCCTTTACATACAAGACCCATTTCTGGTTTACTTTACATGTATACAATAGCAGCATGCAATCCATGTAAAAATGAAATAAACACTTGTTGCCTTTTCAAAATATCTTCAGGCAACAGTTATACATCAACGTCCAATAATTCTGGACTCAACCTGCATTAATTGCAAGTTAACAGTGCAGGCGTTTTGGAATAATAATAAAAAAAAATATTTAAAAAAAAAAAGAAACAATTTTGAATTTGGCCCACCTGACTGTATTTAATACATTTAGAGGCTTTTCCTTTTAAAAATAAAATAAAGGTCCTCTCTACTTGAGTTAGCACCTGCTTCATTTGAAGGTTTGTAAATGATGTGTTTGGTACTCAAGCAAACACTTTTTCGTAAGCTTTCTGCTTATTTCACTTGCAGCTTCTTCATGTTATTTTTCCTGAAAAACAAAACTTGGGAAAAATGAAACCTTAACATTCAGTTTTACAAATATTTTAAAATAAGTTGATTAGGAGATCTGCATTTTCACCTATTCCTGCTGTAGATTCACTAATTCCTCTCACTTTTATTTTAGACAATTCTGATTTCAGAATGTCTAATTGTTCCCTTAACCTGTCTCGTTCACTTTTGATTTTGTTATAATCTTCTTCTAATTTGTCTCTCTGACCCTTAAGTTCATGATAGGGAATCGAAACTTTAGAGTGAAGTCTCTTATTGTAACTCACTCTTCCTTCTGTGTCCCACATTCTTGAACCTTGTTTCTGAGAATGTTTTAAATGACAATTTCTCGCAATGTGTCCCACCTGGCCATGAGAACCATTTAAACTGTTCATCTTTCTGTAAATTGTTAGAGGGCTCGTGGTGGCCATCATGTGTTAGAGGCGGAGGTTTCTGCACAGCAAACACTTTTCCTTTGCTAATTCTGCCTTGTTCCTTTAACGTGGACTCTGCCCACTTTAGACATGACAAAACAGTCTCAAAATTATCATTAGCTGACACAGTTAAACTAATCAATGAGCAAATATCAGGGAGCATTTTCTTCAATAATGCCCTCTTGTACTGTACATTCTGATTTCCCTGAGTTCCAGTTGGCAGTGTTAATTTATATAGAGCAAACAGTCTGTCAGTATACTCTTGTACAGATTCACCCCTCTTCTGGGTACAATTACCAAAAGATGCATGGTGATCTGCTTCCTCTATACCCAGAGCTTTCAACAGCTCTTCCAGCAGCAGCTGCTTTGTTCTTGGAGCAGTAAACACAGCAGGGGGTAGACTTGCCCTTAAAGCAGTGTCCATACTAGCCACAATCACATCACATTTATCTGTATTATCAGTTAAACTTCTATGGACTTTGTCAAACTGATCTATTCTCCATATAACATCCACTGGATCGTTCCCAAACTCTATGCGCCCAAGTTCCTTGCTTAAATCAGTGCTAGATAGAGGCCAAGACACAGTGGTTTCTGAAATTGGAAGTCCCTGTGCATCCTTCTGGCACTTACTGTAGTTGAAATTGACGCCATTCTCAGACGCATATCACAGTCATCCTCTGTCCTGCAAATATTCTTTCTTTTAGCTTCCTCGAAAACATCCCAATTAATTTCATACCCATCTCTTTCCTCAATTTCAGGCACATTAAAAGCAGCCACAACAGCATTCCTCTTTCCTAACTGTTCTTTTAACTGGTTTATTTCTTTTAAACAGAGTGAATGATCAGCCTCTGTATTGCTGGAAGATGCCACAATAAATCCAATTGCCCCCCTGTGCATCCTTCAGCCTTTCCACAAGCCGCTCATTCTCCCTCATATTTCCCTATTCTCTAACTGTGTCTGCTGGTTCCCTATTCCCATAGCCACAGCAGTTTTAGCAGAAATGTGAAGAGATTCAATTGCATTTTTTAAATCTTGCACTTTTTCTTCTAAATTTAGTTTTTGCATACTTATGATTCTATAATGTTCTGCTATCCAGCAGGCTGCAAAAAATCAGTGCAGTCTTTCCATTGACTTGGAAAGGTGCTTTTCTGTTATTGCCCTGGTCACATAATCCTGAGCCTGAAGCCATGGATCTGAGGCTCCTTCCATACATTTAACAATAACAAAAAGTGAATATGGCGCTCTTACTGTGAAGGAATAATAAATATGTGCTTTAAGTGTAGATCATATATACACAAATTAACTTAATATGAATATTAAAAGTAGTCTTAAATGTGAAAAATACAAACGAACAAATGCAGCTTCCCAACCCTTTGAGGACGGTCAGACGTCTTCCTCAGTGAAATGCTTAGCGGGGAAGATTGGGGAGCGCAGTTGGTCATCAATTATGCAAAATAGAAAAATCACAAAAATTGGTGTAGATAGTATGGATGGCTGGTATGTATTGATTGTTAGTATTTCTGTAAGACATACACTCACACTTTTTTTTAAGACAAAAGCTGTCCAAATTTCTGTTTGGTGTCTGCGAGTGTGTGATATCAGCCGGTGTGGCGGTGGTCGCGTTTATCCTTGGACTTACATACAAGCGTGTATCATCAATCACGTAATGATTAAAGTTGTAGTCAGTTTCTCTGACTGCAGCTGCTCGGTGTCCTCGAGGTGCTTGGCGTTCCGCCGTCTCTCCAGTGAGTGGTGCTTCCGGTTCTCCAGTCGCGTCTCTTCTGGCCAATGGAACGCAGATGGATGGTACGCATGCAGTCTAGACTTCTCTCCGGTGCAGCAGGAAGTAGCATCTTATTGGCTGTGAAAACCATGTGCCCCTTTTTCTTAATGTGACGTCATGAAAGCAACGGAAGCCAGCCAATCAGAAAGGCTGTGCTTCATTCCCCTTTAACATGACGTCACCAAACCCACATGGCCACAGTCACATGGTAGATCAGTGAGAACGATATCCCCAATCTGATTGGTTGTAGTAGACCATGTGACGGCAGCCATGTTTGTTTTTGTGACATCATGTTAAAGGGAAATGAAGCACAGCCATTCTGATTGACTGGCATCAGTCCCTTTCATGACGTTACATTAAAAAAAAAGGGTGCATGGTTTTCACAGCCAATCAGATGGCGTGGTAACCATTTGCCGCCCAAATGTGACGTCACATGCCATATTTAAGGCCGTGACGTCTCATTTGAGCTCAAGAAGCCGTTGGGTCACATCGTGGATTTAACATGGGGTTATTGGATTAACAGATGAAGATAAAGACAGAAGATAAAGAAAAGCAAGAAATAATCACAGATGAAGAAAGAAGAAGATGATGGAAGATTAAAGAAAGAAGAATTTTGTTGCCTGTCGCTCTGTACCCCCACTGTACAACAGAATATGTTGGTGCTTTACAAATAGACAATACTACTACTACTAATAATAATAATAATTATAACGTGCTAATTTTAACAAGGTCCCTTCCCTACAAAACACCTCCCTGCCACAAGCAAGGAAACCTTAAACTGGCCTTGCGCCCACCACCAAACAAAATGCCTACTCCTAGTTGGTCTGCAGATCCAGATTAAAGATATCATACCTAATGCCAGAGAGATGCACCCCATCCCATCTAAACAGGCCCAAAGGATCAGCCTCTAAATCCACATGCCCAATGAGAATTCACCAAAGTAGGTTACATACTTAGCCATATGTTAGCCAATTTATTATTATTATTATTATTATTATTATTATTATTATTATTATTATTATTATTATTATTATATCTTTAATCACCTTCCTCCTAGATCTCTCAATCGCTTTAAAACTACTAACCCCTCTCCATACTATTCTAGGCACAATCTCAGACCACACTAGGCACAATCTCAGACCACACTAATAGGGAGTCTCCCAAGTTTCTTAGCAATTTGACCACGTCCCTATGCATGAACTGACATCAAATCATTGCCCCCAATGTGCAAATATAAAAACCTTAGTGAACCCAAAAACTTGCTTTGGCCTCAAAACCTCTGTTTAAAGCTGCAACACCCTCCTCTAAACCAGAACAATTTAACTGGATCCCCCATATGAACCCGAGAAAGGACAGGGATTAGGGAGTAATCAACTAAATCATACAAATTGTAATATGGAAAATAATAAAAATTGTCCCTGACGAAGCTCCATAGTAGGAGGGAAGCGTGCGTTGGACGCGTGATTATGTCATCAGTTCCCATTATGGGGCTGTTTTAACATAGTGTTTGTTCCAGCAGCTCACTAGCGCAGCCAGTATATATAAAAACAGTGTAGCAGCTAGGGAATGGTTTCACTGTTATAGTGTTGCCAAGTGGATGTTTAGGTATACAGTGACTTATCCCTGCTGCTGTTAGTGGCAACACATTTATTTGCGTTTTAGTGTGTAAGTGCTGAGCCCTTGTGCTCACCTGGGCTGGTTGGACCCTGCTTACTCTCTTGAATTCCAGTATCAATTACTGATTGGAATCTGTATATTAATGTGCTGTATCACGGTGCATGTGTGTTGAAAGCATTTAATTCCTTTTTAACGTTTATTATACCATCCTTTTCGGTAATATATGTTTTAAGTATTTAGCATTAAAAGTTTCATTTGACACCTAGTAGTGTGCATATAAGTGAATTTTCTTTTGGGATACACACATTTTGTACCCCTTATTTCCCATATGAACCCAACTACTCCCCATCTTGCTTCTTTTCTACTCTTCTTGATGCCCAGTGAACATAAGAGTCCCACATATCCAGGCCTCAACCTGGGAAAAACCTAAAAAAAACCCACACAAAATATCCCTAGCTTGCGCAAGGCATCACATAACTTTTAAATCTTGCTGAAGATCACCTACCTACACATGTTATAGCTTCTTTACACATATCCAAATGTTCTAACTCTGATGCCACCCCAATTCTAAACTAAAGAGATGGTGTGTGTGCACTGGTATTTCTTTTCCCAGCCTTCCTGGGGTGTATATTGGTCTACTGGATCTTTGTAGAAAGATAGAAGAGGGAACATGGCATTATAACATTTATTGAAATTCAAAGAACAAAATGCGACTTCAGACTCAAAAATGGTCCTTTAAAATCACTGGTATCAGTCTGTTCTGTCTTGACGCTTGTGTCCTGTAGCACTGCAGACTGCAGGACAGGATATGGAACCGCAGGCACAGGTAGGGGGTCGTAACCAAGCTTGGCCTGGGATCTGAGGCCTGGGATGCCGGGAAAGACAGGTCCGGTTCCGGGAAGGTGCAGGTGGAGGCACAGGCAAGGGGAAGACTCAGAACTCAGGAATAAGGCAGGAACAAGGCAGGTGGTACTTTGCGGCGCGGCGCTCCATGCGTCTCGTGACACAGCCTGTGAGCGCGCACTCTCAGTTTACAGAGGGCGCGCGCACACACTCCTTTTCTAAAGCCTGTCAGTCTCTGAACTCCTCCTCCCATTCCCTGCAAGCAATCTCTCTGTCTGTCTCCTCCTCTTCTCCTTCTGACCTATCCCTGCTGTCTCCCACTTCTCCCTCTGCTCCTCCTCTCTCTCCTATTGGTGTTCCCTCCTTTATAATCCCTGTCTGTCCTCTCTATCGTTGCTCTGCATAGTTCCTGTTATCACTGTGTGTGCAGTCCTATGCTTTGCTCTCTCTGTGTTTCAGCCTGTACCTGCTCCTGCTTATCTTTGGATTCCCCTGGTTTTGACCCCTGATCGTCCTGGACTACCCTGCTCTCTGTTACCCTTGAACCTTGCTACGAACTCTAACTTTGCTGACCTCTGGAACCCTTGGACTTGGCTTACGAACTTGACTACTCTGCTTTCTGGATCCCTGGACTTTGGCACACGAACACGACCATTCTTACGTTATACCACCAAGATGTTGCAAGTATACTAACTATATTCCAACAGGCCCAGCATTGCCATACCACACTCCGGGCTTGCCCCCATTGCTGTGGTTGTGTGGTAATATCGTTCCCACCTCAGTATTGGGGTCTTGCCAGGTCTGCGGGCATACAGGCGTGACAAAGTGTTTATGAATGACCTAACTTATTCCTACATCCAACTGTGTTTATACTACTTGTTTTCTCCTTTTATGTAATTTGTTTAGTCCACGCGCCCACAGACGTCCACCCCCTCTATCGTTCCAGCTACTTTTTGGAGGGATGTGGAAATCCCTCCTCTCAGGACTTTGGCAGCACTAAAAACCCTTTCATCTGGGACTATTCATATTTGGAGTTTTTTTTCTTTCTATTATCTCTTGCATAACATACATAGCTGTCATATGCAGGACATTCTTTGCTATTATATTGGTTATATTTATACCAAGGAATTTTGGCGGTGTAGCACTTTCTTGTGCTATTCTTTCTAAATATAAAAGAGCTTACCTTTAAGTGTCCCATGCCCAACTCAGTTAAACTCAGTGTGCAGTTAAAACTAGAAGGAAAGGGAAGTGCTGTGTTTACTAGTGTATACTAGCAGGGGTGGCTGAATTTGGGGAGTGTGCAGTGGGTTAATTTATGTGTGTGGTAATTAAAAGCCTGTAGGAGAGAATTTTTTTTTCTTAACCTGCCTGAGCCAGCAGTGGGTGTTGTTGGCTGATTGCTAACCTAGCACACCTGGTGGGTGTCCTTATTTAAACAGAGGTTGCTCATGAATCCTGAGCTTGCTTGTCCTCATCTGCATGACTGGTTGATTTCAAGTGCTGGTTGTATTAAGTGTGCAGTTAAAACTAGAAGCAGTTTGAACAAGGAAGGGGTTAAACAAGGTATAGTATATTGAAGTACAGTTTATTGTTACTTCTTATAAACTTCAAACTTGCTACAATGAGCAGGATTGAAAATACCACTAAATACACTGGCGACACACTTTATTCGAGCTTGGCTAGTCCCACGAATTCGGGTATACCCGGGTGTATTGAGGTTTGTGACTGTTTTCTGCCCGAGTACATTGAGTTATTTTCCAAGCAGGGATTGAAGCATTTTATTCCCGCTGGCTGCAATACTGCACAGTATATATATATAAACTGCATTACAATTCATGAATTTATGCCATCTGGTAGACACGCGAAGCATTGCAGCCTATTAAATCCTAATCATTATCATTTAACAGATCAGCCGCCCATCAGCCAGGCATGAACCCAGGCTGGGAAGGCAAATGCAACGGGGCTTGTCAGAGGTTAGTAGTGGCTTATTCCAGGTATCTGCCAGGTACATACCGGGTATTTGCTCGAATAAAGTGTGTCGGTGCAGTACACATCTTGCCACATGTATGTGCACTTGGAGCAGCTGTTCCAAAGAGCATACAGCTGTGAGAAGTGTGAACGGGTGGACTCTTTAGAGTCAGAGATTGCTGATCTGAAGAGGAAACTTGCAATATTGAGGGACATTGATAATCTTGAAAGGGGTTTAATGCTCACTGAGCAGGCCCTTGCATCGACTAGTGGTGCAGATGGTGACGCTGTTAGTGAGGAGCTGGTAGGTAGCTGGGTAACAGTTAGAAAGGGAAGCAGGGGCAATAGGGAGAGGCAGGCCAGTTCTGAGCTGACCCGTCCCAATAGATTTGCCATGTTGAGTGAAGATATTGGGGGTGTCAGAGCAGAAATGGCAAGGCTGGGGGAGACTGATTCCTCTAACAGCCAGGGGAATAATTCCTCCAACACAGAGGGGACTCAGGATTCTCAGATTTAAAGAAAATGTGTGGTGGTAGGAGACTACATTATTAGGAATGTAGATAGGGCAATCTGTTGCCGTGACTGCATGAGCCAAAGAGTTTGTGTCCTCCCGGGTGTTCGGGTTCGACACATTGTGGATCGGGTAGACAGATTGTTGGGAGGGGCTGGGATTGACCCGACTGTCTTGGTACATGTTGGCACCAATGACAAAGTTAGAGAAATATGGAGGGTCCTAAAAAATGATTTCAGGGATCTAGGCCAAAAGCTTACGGCAAGGACCTCCAAGGTAGTATTTTCTGAAATACTACCAGTGCCATGCATTACCATGCATTACCAGAGACAGTCAGTGATTAGGGAGGTTAATGCATGGCTTAAAAAGTGGTGTAGGAAGGAGGGTTTGGATTTTTTAGAATACAGGGACTCCTTTTCTGAGAGGTGCCATCTTTATTCTAGGGACATATTGCACTTCAATGAAGAGGGATATTCTGTGCTAGGGGGGAGAATGCTAAAAAGGATGTAGGCGATTGTAAACTAGGTTGGAGGGGGAGGGCAATGGAACCGATAACAAACTAAATAGAATAGCTGAGGAAACAAGGGGTTATGGAGGTAAAATGGGGGCAAGTGTGAATTTTACAAGCAGTGAGTAACTCATAGTAAATTCAGATAATACTGAAAACTTCTAAAGACTAAACCAAGTTGGCGCAGAAAGGAAGGAGAAGATAAGATGATAGTACACACTGAAAAAAAAACGTAAATGCATGCTTGCTAATGCATAGGCATTACTGAAACATGGTGGGATGAAACTCATGACTGGGCAGTTAATTTAGAGGGTTATTCCTTTTTTCAGAAGGATCCAGCAATTAGAAGAGGAGGTGGAGTATGCTTAAATGTTAAACCGGATCTAAAACCTATTATAAGGGAAGATGTTTATGAAGGGAATGATGAAAATGTAGAGACCTTGTGGATAGAAATTAGCAGTAGAGGTAAAATTATAAAGAAAATGTTTGTAGGGATTTGCAATAAACCACCAAATATCTGTGAGATTGAGGAAGCTAAAATACTTTTGCAAATGGAGAAGGCATCAAAACTAGGTCATGTTTGCAAAATGAGTGCTTTTAATTATCCAGACATAGACTGGGACAATGAGATTAGCATTACAAAAAAAGAAAACCGGTTTTTGGGGGGGCTTACAGACAATTATATGACCCAAATTATTGAGGAACCAACCAGGAGAGGGGCAATACTGGATTTAGAAATATCAAACAATATAGAAGTAATACCAAATATTCAAGTCCTGGAATATTTGGGTAGCAGTGATCATAACATGGTCTCATTTGAAATAAATGATCAAAAAACAGATTACTTGGGTTCAACATAGACATTAAACGTTAGAAAGGCGGATTTTAATAAACTGAGGACTAATCTACA
This sequence comes from Ascaphus truei, assembly GCF_040206685.1. Taxonomy (NCBI): domain Eukaryota; kingdom Metazoa; phylum Chordata; class Amphibia; order Anura; family Ascaphidae; genus Ascaphus; species Ascaphus truei. The sequence goes on from NC_134486.1 coordinate 258,145,202, forward strand.
ACTAATTCATTGGGATGATGCTTTTGCAGGGAAAAAATGTAGAAGATAAATGGGCAGTCTTTCAAAATTGTTAGAAAAGCACACTTATCAGTATATACCCTTGGGTAATAAGTATACAAGAAATAAGTTAAAACCAATGTGGCTAAATAAACAGGTAAGGGAGGAAATGGAAAAGAAAAGGAAGGCGTTTAGATTCTTTAAGTCAGAAGGGATGGAGACATCGTATCAGAATTATAAGGAATGTAACAAAAATTGCAAAAGGGGAATCAAATTAACAAAAATGGATAATGAACAAAGGATCGCAATAGAAAGTAAGATCGACCCTAAAAAGTTCTTTAAGTACCTTAATAACAAAAAAATTAGAAAAGAAAATATACAGTAGGACCCTTTCAGTGTGAGATGGGCAGGCAGATTATTGGAGATAAGGGAAAAGCAGAGATATTAAACACATTATTTGCCTCTGTGTAAACCAGGGAAAAATCAATTCAATTATAGTGACACAGGAGGACGCCACAACCTCCATATTAATGAAAAATGGGTTAACTGAGGAAGACGTTCATTGGTGTCTTGAAAAAATTGAAGTAAATAAGGCACCTGGCCCCGATGGCATACATCCAAGTGTTCTCAAGGAGTTGAATTCAGTAATAGCCAAACCATTACATTTAATATTCAAGAACTCCATTTCCACAGGCTCAGTACCACAAGATTGGCGTATAGCAGATGTGATGCCTATATGTAAAAAGGGAGCTAGATCACAACCGGAGAATTACAGACCTCTAAGCCTGACTTCAATAGTGGGGAATCTACTTGAAGGTTTAATACGGGATAATATTCAGGATTACCTAATGGAAAACAAAATTATTAGTAATAGTCATCATGGATTTATGAAGGATAGATCATGTCAAACTAACCTTATTTGTTTCTTTGAGGAGGTAAGTAGGAATTTAGACCAGGGTAATGCAGTTGATGTGGTCTACTTCGATTTTGCAAAGGCTTTTGATATGGTTCCACACAAGAGGTTTTTGTACAAAACAAAGAAAATTGGACTCAGTAATAATATATGCACCTGGATTTAAAACTGGTTAAAGGACAGACAACAGAGGGTTGTCATAAATGGAACTTTTGCAGGTTGGGCCAAGGTCATGAGTGGGGTACCTCATTGATCGGTACTGGGACCCCTGCTTTTTAACTTATTTATTAATGACCTTGAGGTTGGCATCGAGAGCAAAGTGTCCATCTTTGCTGATGATACTAAATTGTGTAAGGTAGTAGAATCAGAGCAGGATGTAATTTCTCTCCAGAAGGACTTGGAGAGATTGGAAACTTGGTCAGGTAAATAGCAGATGAGGTTTAATACAGATAAATGTAAGGTTATGCATTTGGGAAGCAAGAATAAACAGTGACATACAAATTAAACAGGGATAAATTGGGGGAATCCTTGATGGAGAAGGATTTAGGAGTACTTGTAGACAGCAGGCTTAGCAATAGTGCCCAAAGCCACGCAGTATCTGCAAATGCAAACAGGATCTTCTTGCATTAAACGGGCAATGGATGGAAGGGAAGTAAACATAATTATGCCCCTTTACAAAGCATTAGTAAGACCACCTTGAATATGGAGTACAATTTTGGGCACCACTCCTTAGAAAAGACATTGGGGAACTAGAGAGAGTGCAGAGAAGAGCCATCAAATTAATAAAGGGGATGGACAATTTAACTTATGAGAAGAGGCTAGCTAAATTAGATTTATTTACATTAGAAAAGAGGCGTCTAAGAGGGCATATGATAACTATATAAAAATATATTCGGGAACAGTACAGGGAGCTTGCAAAAGAACTATTCATCCCAAGGGCAGTACAAAGGATAGGAAAAGGAGGAAAGGAGATTTCACCAGCAACAAAGAAAAGGGTTATTTACAGAAAGGGCAGATAAAATGTGGAATTCATTACCCATGGAGACTGTGATTGCATATACAATAGATTTGTTCAAAAAAAGATTAGACATCTTTTTAGAAAGGAAAGGTATACAGGGATATACCAAATAAGTAAACATGGGAAGGATGTTGATCCAGGGATTAATCCGATTGCCAAAACTTGGAGTCAGGAAGGAATTTATTTTTCACCTTATGAGATTTCATTGGATGATATGACACTGGGGTTTTTTGTTTGCCTTCTTCTGGATCAATAATGAAGTATAGATATAGGATAAACTATCTATTGTCTAAATTTTAGCATAGGTTGAACTTGATGGACGTACGTCTTTTTTGAACCTCATCTACTATGTAAATATGTATAGTAACTATGGCAATTTATTCAACATGACCAACATGACATTGTGTCAAAATTAATTTCAAACAACAAATTATTCTATGAAGCATTTATACATAAAACGCACATTATATAAAGGTTAGTAGAACTTTTAAATGCACAAATGTTGATGAACAAAAGTCCAATAAAATACAACCCACTTATTCAGATCTGTACACGGTTTCACTAAAGATGATCACTGTTAATCCTTAATTATAAGACGCTTCATATAATTTGCCAGCAACATGCTTTATTAAAGCTTCACAATTATTTATTAAGACTGTAATTAAACTTACATAATGATGACTAATTTCTTGTAAATGCATGCTTAGATATGCTTAGAAAACCTGTGTGCATGCTGATATTAGTTGAGGAGGAAAAACAGTTGGATAAGTTTGATGTACTGTACATGTAAAGGTCACTAATTGCAATTAACTATAATAGATGCATTTGTCTGTATTCCTATTGTTTAGCAACATGTCTAAATGTTAAAGATTGATGCCCCATTTCCCAGGCAACACAGGTTATATAAGAGTGTCAGAAGTGTCAAAAGTTTTTTTTATAAAGCATCCTGCATTAAAGAAATATCTGAAAATTAATATGTAATGTAATTTTGTTTAAGGAGCCATAGTTCCCACCATCTAAAAGTCAGACCACGTCTCAGGATTTCAAGAGACTACTGTACATTTACACAACTTTTCTCCCTCAGTCTATCCTCCAAAAGCTCTATTAGTGTAATCTGTTTTATAAAGACTTAGTTAATTGCTTGCGAATTCTGACTCATCCCCTGATGAAATCACCCAAGTGTGAAGAAACGCGTAGGGATACTAGTTTTTACTAGTGATGGTCACTGTACCAGACCTGTTCTATAACTGGGACTTTCAATCAGACTCTGGGACTCTGCGACGCTGCCTTGCGCTGACGCGCTGTTTGTTGGGACTTTGGGACACCACCTCATGGTGATACATCAGTGATTTGGTCCCCTTGGTCCTACCTTCTCCCTTCCTCCTATCTGGAACCATTGTTCACCGCAGTTTGTTTCTGGCTGAGAATAGGAGTAGCTGCACGTCCCCTGAGTTCCTACTGGACGGTAGCTCAGAGGTGTCATACAACTTGTGGGAGCAGGACGTGTGAGCGGAGCAGCAGTTTCCAGCTTCTGGAGAATGAGTATTACTCATTACATGCTTTAATATTTTCTATGTTTGTGAGTGCGCATTTGTTGGAGTTTTATGGAGCATTACATTTTGTATCTTAATGTAATACACTAGGATCGGGCGCTTTCTTCTCTTTTTATCATATATATTAATATATATCCAGATTAGCAAAGAATCTCTACCACATGAAGATAATTTACAAGAAGGCCGAGATATAAAAAGATTGACTATCCTTATGTTTAAAAAAAAAAAAAAAATATGAGTGTCGATCATTTCTACTCCTTAAAATAGTATTTATAGAAATATGTAACAAACTTTTCCATTTTTTTAATATATCAGATTTTGGTTGAGCAAACATGTGAGCATTTTTAGAATTTCTAACATCACTTGTTTCTTTGACAAAATAACTTTTTTGACAAAAACAATACTGTTTTGAAACCTCTCCTTAGGTATTCCCAGCTAAAAAAGTTTTATAGATGTACTGTAACGGTGTTTCCTCCACCCTCTGGGAGATTCTGCCATTACTATGTATATGGTGCATGATACCTGCTGGTAACAGGAGGGCTGAGTCGTCCACCGATGGTTGGAGCCTGGTGTAGGCCCAGGCCCGCAAAGGAATTTCGTCGACATCCTGTCTTTGAGTGGGCGTATCGCCGTCGACCTCTATGTCAGATCATGGCCGTCCGAAGCCTTCTCCTGGAAGCCTCTGGCGGTTCCTGCTGAGAGTAAGTATAGCGTCGCTCACCGTTCCGCTGATATGTTGGAACCTTGGGACTCTCCGATCGGGATGCTGTTACACTGATCAGGCCGCTGAGCATCGTCTTGAAGGGGCCGCTCCTCTGAAGCTCCAGACGCACCCTCGTGGCCCTCAGCTCCTCTTTGGCTAGGTCTATCAGCAGAGTCACTTCGTGTGGTACTGGAGTGTGTTCCGGTCTACTGACCTTCTTTGGCACCTTGTCGAGAATCGACGCTGTAACCATCTCGGAACCTGGATCAATCATCGGGGCACATTGACCTCATTAGCAGACTGTAGAGCCTTTAGGCTCTCTCTAATCGCCAACGGCCAGGTAGGCTCACCCCCATACAGGTCAGTATTGGCCTGGTGGAGTGGTGAGAGACAATTTCCATGGACCAAAGCATCATGGACAGGAAGTAGCTGGCCCCACACTCTGGACGTGTGGCTCTGAAGAATAGATCTCCGCCTGGGAATTCACAGTTCGGGCATATGCACTTCATAACTTTAGTATCGCCCTCCGTCACTTCCAAGAATCCTACCGGCAAGGAGTAATATCCCATAACATAGTTGACCATTGTGGACTTGACTAAGGTGCGCGGAGGCAGAAGCATAGGTAGGGTACCTCCTCTGTTGATTTATGGGGACCTTAGTGACCCTCTGTAGGCACACACGTGTTTTTTAATAGCTCATTTGCCTAATTAAAATAAAACATTACCCATCCAGAATAAAGTAAATTAAAGTTGTACTTACCCTTGCCAGGATGAAGGCCATACTCATCTTCCTCCGTGTCCTGATCCTCCATAGGCAGCAACATTAAAATAAAAAAGTAGCTTCTGGCCGTTAACCCCTTAATTACCTTAGTGGTTAGTAACCCCTATAGTAATCAAGGGGTTAACCATTTCCCCCCCCCCCCTGATACCCACCCGGAAGGCCTAACCACACTCCCTGGGGCAAATACTCCCTTCACCCACCACCTCTATCCCCAAGAAACATTAGTGAAGGGGTAAACCCTCCCGCAACCTTCCCGGGAAGCCTAACCACCCACCTACCTCATGGTTTATGACTTGCGATAATTCTTTCTGAATACCGTGATAACACAAATGTCAGACTATGAGGTAGGGTCATGCCAAACCGTTCGATTTGACAGTGATTTTATCAAAGTAACAGTACTAGAATAGGTCCTTAAATGTTTTAACTGTGGGAAACGGGTAGAGATGGGCAGTTTTCAACCTTAATCCGAATCCAACACGGATTATCCAGTTACTTTGAATCGCAGATTTCCATTTATTAGTCTTAAAAAGACAGATTCATTTTTGTGTCAAAAGGAGTGATACTGGGATTGTGACCTCACCCAGTCTCACCCTGTCACCCATCCAGTCGCACCCTATCACCCACCCAGTCTCACCCTGTCCCTCACCCAGTCTCACCCTGTCACCCACCCTGTCTCACAAAAGGCTGATGTAGTTTGCGTGCTATGTTTATATGTGCTTGGAATTTATTTTTGTTAAGGGAGGTTTGACTTAAATTCTTTTCATCCCACAGCAGCTATGATGTTTGCCAGAATTTAGAGACGATAAACATGCTTTTTAGATTAAGAGTTATGTTTTTTTTCTGAAGTAAAATAGGGTTTGTCATGGAATCATGATTTCAAAACAGCTGAATTCTGTTTTATGTTCAAATACACATTCTAGTTTACATAGATGTCATACTCATTAGATCAATACCACTTGTAATGCAAATATGACTGTGCTAAAATAAAATAAAATATTTAGAGCAAACATACTATTCCAACATCTTTCAGGTGATCTCATATTATTCATGAGATCAGTCCCAGGAAAGTAATGCTATTCTGTCCATCACTTATCAGATTGAATTATGATCTTTGCTACAGGCAAGTCATTTTAGTCTGATTCTCAATGTTAAGTTCACTAGTGAGATAAGTAAAGCCTATCTGGAAGCAACAGATAAAGAGCACTTTTTGGATCCTAAATGTAATTTTTTTTTACAGAGAAATAAAGAGAACCTGGTACAAAATTAATTGATTTTATCATGTACTGTACTTCAGTCATAGGTTTGATTCAGTCTACACCTACTGAGCTTTGGTAGAACTGTAAATCTAAAACATGACACAAATGTTAAATGAAAACTTTTTGCATGCAGAACAGATGCCCACAAGTCAAAACAAACAATTCACAGTCAACATTCTAACTTACAACAACCTAAGGAGAAGACATGTGAATATATATGCTATAAGCACATTTTTCACGTGCAGTCTGACTTCAATCATCTTTTTCTTAGGTAATATCCTTCCACAGTCAATTTTGATATAGTGATATACTCATGAAACATTTTCATTTATACTGAAACTCAGCCAAAAAAAAGCTACATTTAAATATAAACTTTGAGTAAAGTATGTGTCATATAATATTTAAATTATATAGAGCATTGGAAGGGGAAGAATAAATACCCTATGCACACAATGTTTTTACAAGCCGCATGGAGCCATCTATGTTTTATTCAGAAGCTATTTAATTGTCCTGAAAATTATACTGTACAAGGTCAGTCTGATTGGACTAATTGAAAGAAAAACAAGTTTTTACTTATCTGAAAAAAATGCGTGAATTGTGAAATGTTTCTATTTAAATTTATCCTCCTCATATTTATGTGAAAGTTGTAATTGTTTAATTCCTAAAACATGCTTCTCCTGCAACAAGATTAATTATATATTTTGTTTCCTGGCAGAAATCTGAAATCTATTTATCCATATTAGGTTAACATATATGTTTTTTTTTTTTTTCCACAAACTGTCATAGCAAACTTGTTTTTTGGTGTGACACGTTTGCTAATAAGTGAAAATTGGTTACACTGTTAAATTGGCAGCCTTTAGTTTTGGAATAACAAGATTAAGCTAATTTTTATAATACACACAATCCCTGTAATCTCAGAACCCAAACCCACCACACCATATATATTTGTGTCAAAAGGAGTACTACTGGGATTGTGACCTCATGTATATACCAAAAGAAGGGCCGCCAACAGAAATTATGAGGCCCAAGACAAATTAAAGGAGCAGGACACCCCCCCACCCGAACCCATAGTGCACCTAACACGAAAAAATATTTTTTAGCATGCAACTTTTACTTAACTGTTTTCTTCTTATTGTAATACAGTAAAAAAAATTACAATGCAATCTGTTTATTTTTATATTTTCAACAAAAGACAGGTGACTGCCTGCCTGAGTGGGTGACTGCCTGCCTGAGTGGGTGACTGACTGCTTGGGTGGGTGGGTGAGTGCCTAGCATATCTAGCAATGTCCGATTAAATCTTTCAGGGAGCGCATCTCACTCAGGATGGTAGGGAGTGGTCCTGGACTTCTGAATGTTTAACAGCGCTAGCAACTCTTTGATGAGCTTCCTCTCGAAGTCCCTTCCCTGATTGGAGTGCATCCGGTTTGGCAGACCATAGTGCACAAAATACTTTTCCCACAGCACTTTCGCCACTGTGGTAGCAATTCTGATCTTTGGTCGGAAATGCTTGTGCATAGCGGGTATAGTGATCCGTAACTACTAGCACATTACCTATGCTTCTTGAGTCTGGCTCTATACACAAGAAGTCCATGCAGACTAAGTCCATTGGTCCAGAGCTTTTGTGGCAGCACGGGTGCGCAGTGTCTCTCGGAATACACCGTACGCACTTCTTGCAATGTTGTTCGTAGACTCCCGTAGACCGTAGACTCCTGCATTTTAGGCCAGAAGAATCGATATCTTACAAATCCAAGGGTCTTATCCAACCCCAGGTGTCCGTGATCATCGTGTAAGGATCATAAGACAAGTCGTTGTAGATGCTGGGGCAGAAACAATTGTTGCCGATCAGGATGATTATGGTAGGGAACGACCCGATAAAGGAGGCCACGATCGATTTCAAATTTGTCCCTTTCACTCATGAGGATTGCAACGATGTCCTTGGGGACCTGTTTCACCATAGAGGGGTCATTTTTATGGAGAGCCTCCTGGACCGCGTTAGCCACTGGATCACTTGTCTGGGCTAGTACCATTTCCTTCCAAGTGAAAATGACATCTTGATTAAGACCCATGCCATTAGGGTGGCAGTATGCATCCGGAAGGGCCTGGGGTCGGCATCCTAATGAATCAACGACTCGCAACACTGAGAACACCACCTGGGTTTGTATTTTAATGTGAACTGGTAGTTGGATAAGGCGGCCAACCACCTGTGACCAGTGTCATCCAGTTTGGCACTGGTTAGGATGTAGGTCAATGGGTTGTTGTCTGTTCGCACTTCAAAGGAGACCCCATAGTCGTGGAGCTTTTCCACTACCGCCCACTTGAGGGCGAGAAATTCCAATGTGTAAACCGGATAGTTCTTCTCACTAGGTGTTAAGCTTCGGCTCACATATGCCACTGGGCGCAGACCAGCAGGGTACTTCTGATGTACTGTAGTGCGACGGTTATTCTAAAACAAATCAGTGGCAATTACCTAAAAGACCCGGGTACATGCTGGGTACATGCTGGGTACATGCTGCAACATTTCAGTGACATTTCTGCAGAGACTAATGGCCCATCAGATTAACAGCCGGGGTCCCTGGCAGTCCCATTCAAACTGAATGGGACTGCCAGGGACCCCTGCTGTGTTAATCCGATGGGCCAATAGCCTCTGCAGAAATGTCACTGAAATGTACCCAGCATGTACCCAGCATGTACCTGGCTAGTTTAAGTCAAGTTTTAGAATACTCATTGGCTCGTCTGTAGCACCGCTCCCAGCCCATTGAAACTAGCATCCACCTGCAAGACATAGGGTTTCTCGGGGTCAGCATAGGCCAGCACAGGAGCTTCCGTCAGACTTTTCTTCAGTCCAATGAAAGCCTTTTCACAGTTGGATGTCCATTTATCACCAAAGGGTGTTCTTGGAGACTTACTTTTCTGCCAAGGTTCCTAGGTATAGACCATGAGTAGATTATTGAGAGCCTTGGCTTTGCTAGAGTATCCTTCGATGAATCGACGGAAATAGCCACAGAACCCTAAGAAAGATTGTAACTCCATTACATTGTCGGGTCTTGGCCAGTCTGATGTCCATTTATCACCAAAGGGTGTCCTTGGAGACTTACTTTTCTGCCGAAGGTTCCTAGGTATTGACCATGAGTAGATTATTGAGAGCCTTGGCTTTGCTAGAGTATCCTTGACGAATCGACGGTAATAGCCACAGAACCCTAAGAAGGATTGTAACTCCATTACATTGTCGGGTCTTGGCCAGTTAACCACGGCTTAAACCTTGGCTGAATCGGTGGCCACTCCTTCTGCAGACACTATGGGACCCACATAGGTGACAGAGGTTTGGCAGAGCCGGCACTTATCCAGGGATAGCTGCAGGCCTTCTTTTCCCAATCTATCCAACACCTTCAGTAGACGGGTCTCATGTTCTTCAAGGGTCTTCCCAAACACAATTATGTCATCCAGATAGACCAGACACTCATGCAGGTTCATGTCCCAGATTATCTGACCCCCATCTCTCCCCCCCTCCTGTCACCCCGTCTCTCTCCTCCCTCATTCTCATCCTTACACTCCTTCGCCCCCTCCCTCTCCCCCTTGCGCACATGCACACACTCTCCCTCTTACACACACACATTACACTCTCCCACTTACACACACACATACGCACACATACACTGGCGACACACTTTATTCGAGCTCGGCTAGTCCCACGAATTCGGGTATACCCGGGTGTATTGAGGTTTGTGACTGTTTTCTGCCCGAGTGCATTGAGGTATTTTCAGGCAGGGATTGAAGCATTTTATTCCCGCTGGCTGCAATACTGCACAGTATATATATATATACTGCATTACAATTCATGAATTTATGCCATCTGGTAGACACGCGAAGCATTGCAGCCTATTAAATCCTAATCATTATCATTTAACAGATCAGCCGCCCGTCAGCCAGGCATGAACCCAGGCTGGGAAGGCAAACGCAACGGGGCTTGTCAGAGGTGAGGAGCGGCGCATTCCAGGTATCTGCCAGGTACATACTGGGTATTTGCTCGAATAAAGTGTGTCGGTGCAGTACACACACACACTCTCCCACTTACACACACATACACTCCCACTTACACAAACACAAACACACACTGACCTCCTGTTCAGACCCATTCAGGATTGAAGCACTTGGAACGTGTTCCCCATCCTCTCCCTCCCTGCGAGAGCGCACACTGACCGGAGCAGGCAGAGAGAAGAATAGCAGTGAGCTGCCAGATGCTGCTTAGCTCTGGAGCCGCCGGGTCACTGCTGCTTGGGGTGCCGCCGCACCACCAGTCCTGGGACAGCTGGGAGAGATGTCCCAGCTCTCCTCCTCTGGTGGCCACAGAATCCCTGAGGGGTGCTTGCGGAACCCTGGGGTTCTGCGGAAACCCTGGTTGAAAACCACTGGCCTAGCTACTACAGCACAGACCCCTGTTTATTTCTCCCAGAAAACCTAGTTCTTTGCTTGTCCCTCTATAACCTGTGTGCACAGACTCGCCCACTTCCTTTTGGATCCAGCAGTCTGTGAGTACATATTTCTTATGGCCTCTCCCATACAGGTATTCTTAATTTACCTCTCCCCCACATATGCCACTCACCCACAGTTCCCCTCATCTGTTGTTGTTATTGTTTGTTTTGCAATAAAAGAGCAGAAAGAAAAGAAGAACTCAGTGTGCATCTAAATTGAGTGAGTTAAACTGCCTGACCCTACCTCTTAGCTACAAGGGGTGGGAGGGCCAGAACCGTGACAGTTTGAAAAGGTGGGTGTCAGCGAGAGAGAGGGAGAGAGAGAGAGGGAGGAGAGATGGGGGGATGGAGATGGGGGGATGAGAGTGTTCTTTGAATGCTGACAACAAACCTGCTGGAAATCATATGGATCATGCCATGATCAATTGTTAATACAATACCAGTTTCAGTATGTTCCCTAAAATGGGATACTTTGCAAAATGGTTGCATTGATGAATGCAAGCTAAACCAGCACGATAGTATTGCTCTGTTTCCGCTAACATAGTATGTTCTTCAACACTCTTACTTTAACTCTTACTAGCTTTGGAATTATAATCTTGATAAATTCCATATTCATACAACAAAAAACAAAGAAGCCCAAAGCTACATCCAATATGATAAAAATATACAGTGAAATACCTATATACATGTATCTCTTGGAAAAAAAAGGGTAATTTAGTTAAACTCTTTGGCCAAAGCATTTTAAGCCTGCAAGCCACTTCAAGGCATGACCAAATATTGCCGGTCCTAACACCAACTGATTAAAATGATCATTTACCTCTATAGTTAGAGGAAGAATGATCACATTGGATCTGTCACCACCAGCTGCATGAAAGAGAACTGCCTACTTGGAAAGTGGGGAGGGGCGAGCTTAAACCCTGGGAGGGAGGAGCCACCAACCTCCAAAACAGCTAAGACCAGCTGGACACGGATTGGATTCTACAAGTCCGTCAATGTGTTGCGGAATCTGCATGTGTATTGCTAATAATAATAAAAGTCCACAAAACGCGAAGCACCCTTTTGAAATTGATCTGGTGAAATCCGCAGACTAAAAGAACAGTCTGATCCACTGTGGATCCAAATTCACCCATCTCTAGCCCCGTCTGGGATTGTACTTCAGCTTTAGCTAAAGCATTTAGAAATGGAAATAATCTTCACAGTCAGTTACAGACAGCTTTGTAGCTGCCAGTGAGAAATCTGAAACAGTGACATATTATTATGTCAAGTCAGGATGTATTGCTATAAAGCATTGATTATACAGTATTTTAATTGATTTTGACTCTTCCAATTAGTTTAAACTCCTTTCTTCCTCCGGTGTCCGCTTATTAGTATTGAGCAGCTTATTAGTATACTGATGCAGCGGCCGTTATTCGAACACTTCACGCGTCATGTACATCGGAATCCCGATTTGAAACCACGGGATGAATTCCATCCTTCCCGCACTAAGATGCGAGCGCGGCGAGTGCAGAAAAATGAATTTTAGTGTTCTGGCTTTTAAAAACATGAAATTGACACAGTAGCACAGTAGCACAGTAGCACAGTATTGTACACATCACAATTCATCCATTTTATTGCAAACAACGAAACAGAATCCATTAAATTCAAACAAAACATCTGGGATAAGCGCGGGTGCCTGGGGCGATTGGCCGCGTTCATGCTGCGTGGAGAACAGCAGAGAACTCAAAATCGGCGCCGTGATGTGTTCGAATAACGGCCGCTGCATCAGTAGAGCAACATACTTTCAAATTGCAATCTGAGTTTGTCTCTGGCTTATTAAATCCTGTGATGTGAAATTTTCACCCGGCGCTCTAAGTGTTTAAAATAGTTTGAAAAATATATAAATACACACCAATAAAATGTGACTGTTCTTGGTAAACAAAGTAAATACTTAGTGATAAACAGCCTGTTGTCTTCGCTCTACCCTCATGAGACACTCCTATAGGGTCCCTAAAAGTAGTGAAAAAAGAATATCAAATCCTACCTGAGAGATAAGATGCACGTATTAGATATATTGAACAAAATCAAATGGGAAACAAAGCAACAAAGGACCATTTTTAAGGATGTAGATGCAAACAACTACATCCTTTATTCAAGTTGCCACCACCCCAGATACCTCAGCAATATCCCATTTGGGCAACTTAAATGTATAAAAAGAAACTGCACAGAAGAAGCTGTATACCAGGAACTGTTAGGAGAGCTTACATTGAGATTCCTAGAAAGGAAATACAGGCAGTCCTTGGTTATCCGACACAATGCGTTACTCAAAATGGCGTTGTAAAGCGAAACGTTGTAAAGCGAAACACATTTTCCCATAGGAACACTGTTTAAATGAAAGGTTCCGTTCCTGAAGGCATTTTTAACACTAAAATACACCAAATATTTTATGCAGGCAATAAGATATGCAGCACACACATAAATTATATAGTGTATATACTGTATTATATATAATATAACATAATAAATAATATATTATATAGTATAATATAATATTATATAGTATAATATTATATATATACGCTCTTACGACGCTTTGCAACGTTGTTTATGTGAATGTGTATATATATACACACATACACAACGTTGCAAAGCGTCGTAAGAGCGTTGGATAAGCCATTTTGGCGTTGTAAAAATGAATATAGGTATGCATTGCATAGCGTTGGATAAGCCATTCATTGTAAAGCGAAGCGTTGTAAAACGAGGACTGCCTGTATGACTCAAAGGTGGTAGAGTCAGCATTAGAGAATACAAACTCTATAAAAAGAGAAGAGCTTCTCACTCTGAAAAAAAAAAGCTGTGTGTGCTGTGCACGCGCATAGTAAGTGAAACTTCTTTGACTTTTGTCACAGAAATTGACTTATAACGCGCGTGCTCGGCACACATGTGTCAGTCAGTGTATGTGTCAGTGTGTCAGTCAGTGAGTATGTATGTGTGTCAGTCAGTGAGTATGTATGTGTGTCAGTCAGAGAGTATGTATGTGTGTTTGTTTGTGTGTGTGTCAGTCAGTGTATGCATCTGTACCGGTCAGTGTGTGTATGTGTGTCGGTTAGTGTGTGTATTTGTGTCAGTCAGTGTGTGCATGTGTGTCAGTGTGTGCATGTGTGTCAATGTGTGTGTGTGTGTGTGTGTCAGTCAATGTGTGTGTGTGCATGTGTGTCAATGTGTGTGTGTGTGTCAGTCAATGTGTGTGTGTGTGTGTCAGTCAATGTGTGTGTGTGTGTGTCAGTCAATGTGTGTGTGTGTGTGTGTGTGTGTGTGTGTGTGTCAGTCAGTGTGTGTGTGTGTGTCAGTCAATGTGTGTGTGTGTGTGTCAGTCAATGTGTGTGTCAGTCAATGTGTGTGTGTGTGTGTGTGTGTGTGTGTGTGTGTGTGTGTGTGTGTGTGTGTGTGTGTGTGTGTGTGTGTGTGTGTGTGTGTGTGTGTGTGTGTGTGTGTGTGTGTGTGTGTCAGTGTATGTCTCTCTCTCTCTGTGTTGTGTGAATGTCTCTCTGTGTCGGTCAGTCTGTGTATGTGTGTCAGTCAGTGTGTGTATGTGTATCAGTCAGTGAGTGTATGTGTGTCAGTCAGTGAGTGTATGTGTGTCAGTCAGTGTGCGTGCGTGCGTATGTGTGTCAGTCAGTGTGCATGCGTATGTGTGACAGTCAGTGTGCGTGCGCGTGCGGCAAAGTGTGCATGCGTCAGTGTGTGTATGTGTTTATTGGCAGCAGTACCAGCATCATGAATGTTGAGCGGGTGGGGGAGCTCACAGTGGGGGGGAAGGAATAGGCACATCATTCAGGGGCGGTGTTCGGTACATCACTGGGGTGTGCATGCGTGCGTCAGTGTGTGTCAGAGTGTGCGCATGCGTGCGTCAGAGTGTGCACGTGCGTGCGTCAGAGTGTGTGCGCATGCGTCACAGTGTGTGTGCGTGAGAGTGTGTGCGCGTGCGTCAGAATGTGTGCGTGCGTCAGAGTGTGTGCGTGCCAGTCAGTGTGTGTGTGTGCGTCAGAGTAAGTGTGTGTGTCAGTCAGTGTGTGTATGTGTCAGTCAATGTGTGTATGTGTCAGTCAATGTGTGTATGTCAGTGTGTGTGTGTCTGTCAGTGTGTGCGTGTCTGTCAGTGTGTGTGTGTCTGTCAGTGTATGTGTATCTCTCTGTGTGTACACACCGTATGTCTCTCTGTCTGTGTCCTGCCCCCTATCTCCTGACTCCCCCCACCCCCGGCGGAGCTGCGGACCCGGGGGGCTCAGTCTGAGTCTTCTGAGCAGATACCCCCTCACCCCCCGGCGGCGCGCTCAAGCTCCCCCCTTCTCCACCCCCCGGTGGCGCGCTCAAGCTCCCCCCTTCCCCACAACCCGGCGGCATGCTCAAGCTCCCCCCTTCCCCACCCCCCGGCGGCGCGCTCAACCCCCCCATTCCCAGGCTGTAAGGAACGGCGCCGGCACCAGCCTCCCTCTTCCTGTCCATCGGCATGGCAGCGGTGGGAAACGGCGCCGCTGCCAGCCGCTTCTGCGCATGCGTGGCGCGCGGCATGGCAGTGGGCGGGGAAAGGCGCCGCTGCCAGCCGCTTCTGCGCATGCGTGGCGCGCGGCATGGCAGCGGGCGGGGAACGCATCCATGGCGCGCTAAAGCTCCCCCCTTCCCCACCCCCCGGCGGCGCGCTCAAACCACCCTATTCCCAGGCTGTTAGGAGAGGCGCCGGCGCCGGTGCCAGCCTCCCTCCTCCTGTCCATCGGCATGGCAGCGGGCGGGGAAATGCGCCGCTGCCAGCCGCTTCTGCGCATGGGTGGCGCGCGGAATGGCAGTGGGTGGGAAACGGCGCCACTGCCAGCCGCTTCTGCGCATGCGTGGCACGCGGCATGGCAGCGGGCGGCAGAACAGCGGCAGTTAGGAGCGGCGGCGCATGTGAGCAACTGGGTGTGGGGTGTGTGGGAGGGTGAGGGGTGTGTGGGAGGGTGAGGGGTGCGGCGGCGATTAGGAGCGGCGCCGGCGGCTATCGCCGCCGCCACATGTGACAGGGGGCGTGTGAGCGGAGCGGCGTCCATTACGTGACGTCACTTCCGTTTCACATTTCGCCCCCCATCTATCCAGTTTTATCCCATCAGAGGTGCCACTAAAGAAGTTTCACTTCAAAAAGCAAAGGACAAAGATAACAATTTTCAAACTGCATTTATAACAAAATATAATAGAAAGGCAGTTGAGATTAGAAACATCACCACAAAGCACTGTTATATATTTTAAAAGGAGACCCAATTCTGGGTAAGGTCATAATGGATAAACAAATGGTCATTTTTAAGAAAGCGTCAAATCTAAAGGAGAAATTGGTACCAAGCATGTTTAAAACCTCAAAGTCAAAAGAAGGATGACTAAAAAAAAAACAGTTGGGTTTTTTACATGTATTATGTATAAAACCTGTTCTTTTGGCTCAGACATTAAGGCAGATTTTAAATCCACTCACACTGGAGAATGTTTTAAAATGAAACAATACATTAATTGCAAGACTAGTTTTGTTGTATATATGTTGAAATGCCCTTGTGGCCTCCAATATATAGGCAAAACCAGTGAGAATACGTGTTTTAGAGCACATTGCCAATATTAAGAAGCAATTATTGACGCACAGTGTATATAAAACATTTCTCCAGTGTACATAACGCCAACCCCCGCAGGCTTAAAATATAGAGCCATTGAGCATGTAGAGATCCATTGGAGAGGGGGATATAGGGACATTACGTTGATCCAAAGGGAGAGATTTTGGATATTTAAACTCAAGACTCTCATACCCAATGGTCTCAATATAGACATAGATATTGCTGCCTTCCTTAAATATATTTCAAACTTATCTTCTAATCATTTTTGCATTTGTAATTTTTTAATTACATACTTATATTTCGGTATTAAACAGTTTTTAGGTTTTCATTTTTATATAGTCCCATTGGGTATTTTTATAGATCTATGGTATGAATATGTTGGATGTTTTATCTTAGGTCACCAAACTCTTTATGTATTATGAAAACTCTATGAAATTATTGAGTTTTCTGCAATATTAATTTCTGTTTGTATTTCCCACAGATTTGGATGTTGATATCTTAGTATTATTTTATTTTATTTTTGCAAATGTTTTGGTATATCCATTCTGCATGAGATTATATGGAGTGTCTATCATATTACTATACAGGTAGTCCTCGCTATCCAACGTTTCACTTTACAACAAATGGCATATCAACCGCTTTACAATCCAACCCTATGGGCCGTTTTTTCGACGCCAGAATGCGTTATCCGATGCCGGAATGCGTTATCCAACGCTCACCACCACTGATTAACATGGAACTCACTTCACAACAGTTTCACTACCCAACGCTACTTCCAGAACGGATTCCGTTGGATAACCGAGGACTGCCTGTATATGAGTATTACATCAGGAGAACAACCATCAGAGCCCCTTAGAGATCTGCTGCCTGCCTTTATTATATAAGATCATCTGCATTACAGGGGAAAAGGATCATTAATTGCATTAGAGGTTTGAGAATCTCTTTAACACTGTGAGATTTAATTATTCATTGATCTCACCTGCACTTATTTGCACATTATTAAATACCGGTCATTGCGGACTATTCAAATGGATAAGCTATAACAGGCATGGGCAAAGTGCAGCCCTACGGTCAAATCCTGCCTGCAGAATGGTTGCCTGCAGCCCACTATAGGTGGGGTCCTTCTCCCCGGCCCCTGCTGAGGTGCTGGTGTCAGAGGCAGCAGAACAGCGGGGTCCCATCTGGGTGGTCCTAACACAGAAGTTAGGACTGACCCAAAGTCAAGCCTAACTTCTGTAATCACCGCCTGGGTGGGCTCCTGCTGCGTTGCTGTCACCTCCAATGATGCCTCTGACACCTGCTCCCCAGGTTGTGCCAAGAAAAGAGAGATATAGACAGAGAAAACAGAGGGATGAAGAAGAGAGTGAGAAGTAGAGAGAGAAGGATACAGGAGAGAGAGAGAGAGAGAGAGAGAGAGAGAGAGAGAGAGAGAGAGAGAGAGAGAGAGAGAGAGAGAGAGAGAGAGAGAGAGAAAGAAGAGAGATGGACAGAGAAGAGAGAGATGGAGAAGACAGATGCCTGAGAAGAGAGAGACAGAGGGATGAGAATGAAGAGAGAAAGAGGGATAGAAAAGAGAGAGATGGGGACAGAGAAGAGAGAGACAGGGACGGAGAAGAGAGAGAGAGAGTGAGGGGAAGAAAAGAGGGCAGGGGTGGGGGAAAAGAGTGAGAGTGGGGGAAAAGTGAGAAAGAGGGGAGGGACAGAGAAGAGAGAGACAGAGAGATGGAGAAGAGAAAGAGCAAGAGGGAAAGAGAAGAGAGAGAGGGATGGAGAGGAGAGGGAGGGATGGAGAAGAGAGAGAGAGGGATGGAGAACAGAGAGAGAAAGGGACACAAAAGTGAGAGAGGGACAGAGAAGAGAGAAGGGAGGGGGAGAAGAGAGGTAGAGGGACGGGGGAGATGAGAGAGAGGGGAGGGAAGAGAGAGGGGAGAAGAAAAGAATGAGCAAGGGGGTGGAGAATGAGATGGGGAGGAGAATGAGAGATGGGGAGGAAGATTAAAAGAGAATGGGGAGAGTGAGAAAGAAGGTATAGAGAGTGAAAGAAAGGTGAGTTTGTGAAAAAAGGGAGACAGAGAGTGAGGGCATTAACAGAGTGTATAGGAAATACAAGTGAAAAGAAGATTATGTAGGGGAGAAGCTGGAGAAGAGAGGAGCATGTGGGAGAGATGCTGGTGAGGAGGAAAGCTTTGGTAAGCTGTGTGGGTCACAGGCTTAATATAGATTCTACATTAAACTATTTGGCCTGCAAAGCTTACCAATGCTTGTCACGTGGCCCTCCAGCCAAAATAATTGCCCATCCCTGAGCTATATGGCACCTTAAAGCTTGTTAATGCTTATAGCATATAACCTGTCTGTTTGGGTTTCTTTGCATAGTAGTATACTTTTGATCATTTATCAAATTATGTAGTTATAAAAGACCTCATTATCGACTAGTTAATAAAGAGCAAAGTTCTGATAGTTTAATGGATTATAGAATTGATGGTTAGGATATGAGTTAGTGTTGCCTTTCCCTCTTTTATAGGCTGTCACAGGGGTGTGCGAACTGGGGAGCATGCCCGCCTGGGGTGGGGGCACAACATTTTTCTGGGGGCGGGTGTGCGGGCGGTTGAAGAGACCCACGCTCTTCCCCAAGGCATTAAAATTAAATGCTAGGGATCGCATGAAGCCTCTGCAACCTCAACTTACCGAGATTCAGCCGGCATCTGGATGCATCTCCATTTGAGCACTGGGGGACTCAAGGCAGGGGGGAGCAGGAGCAAAAGTTTGCGCTCCCTGGGCTATCATGCCTAATTGTTTTGACAAAAGTGCAAACACTTGCTAGTTCCTCCCACAGAAAATAAACCCTTTCCTTGTTATTATTATACAATGCAGGCAACTACAGCAGTACATTTGACACATTACAATAAACTGCAACTTAAAACATTTGAGCAAACATGTCAAATATATCAACTCAAAGTGAACAGCTCTATAGCAACATTAAATGAACTACTGGTTTACCACATTATGTAGAAAAACAGTACACTAAAGTGCATGTAAAAGCTTGTTTCTGATTGGTTGTGAGAACGAAAAAGGTTGGAGTTTCACACATTAGCCAAGATTACATTGTTAATAGAGATGGGTGAAACATTTTTGCGAATTTGAATCCGCCTCCGATCGGCCGGTTCCTTTGGTCCGCGGATCAGTCTCAATAAGAGCGATGCACCTTTTTCATATATATTTTTCTGTCACTGACCATCCACATGGTGGATTAATAATATGTGATCGGATTGTTAAAAATCTGAGGGGGGGAGAGAGAGAGTGCAGATTTTTAAACATCCGAGTGCAGATTTTATTTTTAAATCCACAGAGGAAATATCGGATTCATTAGGGAATATAAGTGCGTATTCTTAAAAATACACCTGGATTGTATCCAATGGTGTGTTCGAATGAATCCCCACTGATTTTTTTTTGGTACCCAATCCACAGACGGATTTTGGTAGGGGGGATGAATTTGGTCTTAGAGTTCCGGAGAATTCCGGAAAACAGATTTGGACTGGTTCGTTCATCTCAAATGGTTACTAAAGCAACAACTTAAAGCAGTGTCCTGTAGGCTTACAAACAGAAGACCAGAACTATTTCTACCTAGGGAAATCACAAGACAAAGCAACTTCTCAACCTGGTGCTGAGCTGCATCCTGCACAAAACTGCTCCCAGAAGAGAAGAGTTAGATATTAAGGGGCCTATTCAGAAAGCAGTTATAATTGGTTTAATGGGCAATAAATGCCTTTATAGCATGATACTGCTTTCTCTGCTATTGACAAAGCAGTGATAAAAGTGCAGTATCATACTGGCTTTTTATCGCCCCTAAACAGTCAGACAAAAAAAGTTGTCCGATAGGCCATAAAATGGCAAACTCAACGTTTTTTGCCAGTGACTGCTATTCACAAAGCAGTGATAAGTTTATCGAAGTATAAAAGCTCACCATCTTTATTCACCAGCTAAAGGCTGGCTAAGGACAAACACAAAAAAACAGGGGCGCTGTAGCGTGAAAATGATGTAATATTGGACAAGAACTATAAAGTCAAAAGTTAGTGTTGCATAAACTAGAGCAAAACAAAAAAAGAGATGAAGTTGTATACTAAAAATAAACAAAGAACCAAAAACTTTTGCATGTAACGGTGATGAGTGTTTTAAGCCCAATAAAGATGTTAGCATGGGCTGTCCTTCGAAGCGAGTAGTGCAAAGTCCCCCTGGTTCACCGGTGCTATGTGTGTCCTCAGGAGCTGTTTGAGAAACCGATGGTGCTGCTGCTATCTCTCCCTGTGCTGTGCTCGTCCCTCAGGTGTTCCCACTCGGGGGGTGGCGCGCGGCCTCCTGGGGTTAGGCTGCTGGTATCCTGGCGTCCTGGTGGGAGTCAGCTTCCTCCCTTCTGACACTCCACTGCGTACTTCCGGTGTTTCAGTGTGGGATACCAGATGTTTAGCACTCTCCTTGCTACTACCACCCTACTGTATCACTCTGGCTTGAGTCTCTGGTGATTACAATCTTAGCTTGACTCTCTGTAGGCGCCTGCCCACTAATCGAATCAATGATATGAATTATGGAATATCCTACACGTTTCAGCGCTACTACGCCTTCCTCAGGGATGTTTTGGGACACTGCTCTCTTAGCCTTTAATATCTATGTTCACCTCAGATTAAGCCCCGCTGATTGGCCAAGGCATTAATAGATTAATTGCTCTTCACGGCTTAACATAGTTATATACTGATGACCCAATGTCATCTCACTTAAGTTACATCCTATCTAGCAGATGTTAAGAGCAGTGTTCCAAAATTCACTGCGGCCCATGTCATTGAACCTAATACAGTAAAATTATTTGCTAATTGAACAATATGCAATTCTTCACAAATACATAAATAAACTTATACATTATAAATTGTATTAAGAAATTAATTAACATCCTAACTAATATTAAAAATACTTATATCTGTATACTTCTTCCAAACATGAGTGATGCAATTGTGTTCTTCCCATTGCTGTCATCTAAATTATATGTAGTTCTCATAGCGCTTCTGTTGGATCAACACACAGAAGCACATAACTGAATCTCATCTCGTCAATGAAAACTTGACAGGGGGGGCTACTATATATGCCCCTCATATTCTTCTCCTTACTGAAATGCAAGTAGATCTAGGGTGTAGAATATGAGGGGCATATATAGTAGCCCACCCCCCTTTTTTTTTATCCCCCCTTTTAATTTCAGCTGGGACTTTCCATTGACGAGATGAGATTCAGTTATGTGCTTCTGTGTGATTTTCTCCTGTTTTTGCTCTTATTAAAATCGTTTTATTTTTTCACCCTCTTCGCTTATTCATTGAGGTGGTGCGACGACTTTTTGGCTTTTTTGCCTCTTTTCCCTTATTTTGTTGATAGATAATTATTTGTGATGTGTACTATTAGGCTATTTAGTTATTTTATTGTTGGGGTGCTTGTGCATTTCTTTGATTTGTGTATTTTTGGCCTTAATTATTTTTATTAGCCTGACCTTTGAGTGATATAGTGGCTAATCATGCCAATATAATATGGGTATGATATAGCACTGGGCAAATCAATCGTACAGGGTGGGTATAGTGGGTCTGGGGTGGGTGGTTAGGCCTCCAGGGTGGGTAGCAGGGGAAGGGGGTTAACCCCTTAATTACTATAGCGATTATTAACAGCTAAGGTGATTAAGGTGTTAAGGGCCATTAGATTGTATTTTTTCTTGTATGCTTTCTGGCAACAGGGGACATGGACCTTGAGTATTCTGATGAGGATGGAAGGGATGCACTATTATCTATATGTGGATAATAGTAATGTTGCCCTTTACTGTACTGTATGTGTTTGGGGGAGGGGGGAGGTTGTTGAGGTTAGAGGAGGTGGGTGGTAGGGTTGTTATGTTTATTTATGTTTCTTGGGGGTAGAGGGATTGGGTGAAGGGGGTAGTGGCCCCAAGGATGGATGCTTAGGCCTTCCGTGGCTAGTGGGACTGGTTAACCCCTTCATTACCATAGCGGTTTCCATGGCTATGATAGTGGAGAGGTTAACTTATCCTGCAAACTTCCAGGCAAGCCTAACCACCCACCATGGGACTACTACCCCCTTCATCCAGCCCCTTTGACCCCAAGAAACAGGCTTCTGAGGTTTAACCCCTTAAATAAACACGGTTCTGCTCCAGAGCCCCCCTTCTGATCTTCACTAGTATTACATTTTATATTAAAAACTTTTGATCGCTGGTGAGATATGCGCAGGGAGAGGCTGCTCACTCTGAGCTGAAAGAAATCGCTGGGTAAGGCCTTTTCAGAGAGGCGATCATCACATCGCCGGCTACTCTCCCGTTTTGGGAATTTTGCTATAACAGGTAATCAAGGCTTTCTGAAACCGTGATAGCAACGCTAAAAAAACTGGCGAATTAAATGGGTCAGCGATTTTTTTTTTATGAAGGCTTATAGCATAGGCCCCATAGTCGGGCAAAAATGCACTGATTTTATCACTGTTTAGTTAATAGGCCCCTAAGTTACAAAATAAGGATATTTCCGCTTTATAAAGGTTGGTGGAAGAATACCGATTCTATGATAAGACCTGAAATTAAAAGCTTTTCAAAACAATGTTGTTACTGCATTTTTATTGTTTCACTCCCTCAAACAGCTAAAATAAACAGATTCTATTCACTTAAACCTATTATAAGTTATATTCTGGCTTCATTAATGGGCTTGTTCATTAAACTTCAATAAGTAGATATGGACAAATCCGTGCGCAGATATCCGAAGGCAGATTGGGCATTAACTCATTCGGACGGATTCTCCTGAATCCGCCATTGGTTTCTTTCCATGAGAGAGATTTTTTTTTTAAACTTTCAGTTTCTTTCTGTTATGGAGAGTGGTAGCAGGGGCAGAAGAGGTTTTTCTGGTTCCACTCCTTTAAGACTGAAGAGGGATTATTCAGGCAGAGTTAACAGTAAAGTTCAGGTAGAACAGCAAGGGCAGCAGTAGATGTACCAATTGCGTTTTCTTGTACCAGTAGTAGGAGTAGCAGTAGTATTGTGGCTGCACCCCCTGTTGTGTCCATGCCTCAGGATCCCTGCTGCTCCTATGGCGGTTCAGCCTGTGTTAGAGGAACAGGTTGTGTCACAGTTCAGCTTTGGGCAGATTCCACCTCCTTTAATCTCACTCTTTGGAAGTACACCGCAAGATTTTTTTAAACGTGGCGGCGCGCGGCTTTTTTCCGTCTGGTTTCCCGCGCCGCGGGCGCTTTCAATGATAAGCGCCATTAGCGCTTATCTGATGATGCGGCCGCCGCGCGGGAAACTCCGATAGAAACGGAGAAAAGCCCCGCATTTATCCGGGTAAGTAGTAGAATAAAGGCGGCCGCAACAGTAGCGCTTTGTTAGAGGGATTAATGAGGATTTCGAAGGCTATTGCCTTTATGTTTATAGAGTGAGTTTCTGTGAGGGTCACCTTTGTCAGCCGGTATTTCATCTGTGTCATTTACCTCAGGTGCTTCTGTCTGTGTAGCGACAGAGAATGTTGATGCTTTCTGTGCCGAAGCCCATCTGTTCTTTGAACAGGGGTTCGAGCTGGAAATCCATTAGCACAAAAGTCAGAAAAAATTTGAATGTTTGTATTTTCAAAGATAATATCCCCTTTATTCTACAATCATTGAGGATTTTCTCTTACGTCAAAAAATAATGCAAATGGACCACTATTTATCTGCATTTATTGGAGTCATCTAAGTGTGGGTCTAGCGATCGATGAACTCTGTCCATCAACAAGGAGCTTTCAACTAACCGAGAATCAATTAACAATAAAAGCTGTTTCAGATATGATTGTAAGCTATCTGTTGCAGAAGCGCTATGTACATTAATGGCGCTATATAAATAAAGACATACAATACAATTGACTCTGGTTTATTTCTGATCTGGAGATTGTCTCCTCTCGCCGTTTTAAAGATCTTCTACAGAATCTTTTAAAATCTTTATTTTTTCTTTAGCTTCAATACTTTGGCAAATGTGACAACAAGAGAGAGGAGCCATAATTTTCTCCATCTGTGGCAGGTAAGCTTCCTTTATTAAAAAATGTAGAAACCTCCTGCGATGAGGCATTCTTGTTCTTTGGAGGCATCTCTAAGATTGTTGCAAGTACTTAGAAAGTTTTTTGCATTAAATTTGTTGAGTCCTGGATGGATTTTCTGTGCTATTATATAGAAGATCTACATAGCTGCCTCATCAGACAACCATGCTCCTGAGCATCATGTGTTCACCCCAATATTACTTTTTGTTTAACCCCTTTAGTGTCAGTGAGATTACCTATGCCCTCTCAAGGAGACACAAAATAACTTTATTGGTCCCAATGTGATTAATGATAAAATAAAACGACTTACAGTATCCCATACATGTGGCAGTCCTTCAAGTTCTTGAAGGTCAATGACCTCCATATGCTTATCCAATGGGATAATCCAATGTTCCAATGCCCAACCAATAAAAAAAAACATATTTTTCCAATTTTATATAGAAATAATCCAGTCTTCCTCACTTGATGGCCCGCCAGTCACCCAGCCACAGCCAAGTCAGCAAATGAGATAAAATCAAAGGCCTAATGTTCTACAGAAATCCAATGCATTCATATCCCCTGACAAACCATCCTCCACCTTGATAGAAGTCTACGTTTGTTTTAGTTTTTTTGCTTGAAGAATCATACGTCAATACCACCATTGGCAGTGTGACTATTAACATTAGAATTCGTGTACAGTATGCATTCAATCTGCCTCGCTGCAGAGAGATTATCCTGCCAGCACCATGCTGCTCCTTTTTTTATGGATCGTTGGTTGAAAAGAGGCATCTAAAGCTGCAGTGCAGGCCTTCAGGGGTCACCCATGGTAAGCCAGTTGAGAATATAGTACCCCTAAATGGTAAACATTATTTTAAAACTATCAGAAATGGATTAGAGGAGTAGAGGGGCATGGGTTGCTTTGGCAAAGGTGGATATAGAGGGGTTATCAGAAGTCCAAATGGTAAGGGAATTCTTGTTGGTGAGGACTAAATGGGGAATATATTTTCTTATTCATAAAATGTTTTATGTTATTGTCATTGTATCAGTTTGAACGCGTCTTTATACAGTGTCTGAGAAGGGTTAAAAAAGACCCAGGATATAAACGAGCCACGACATTCCCTCCTCTGAATTTTTCAGATTTCTCCAAGTTAGGCACTACATCCAATCCATTTACATGTCAAACCAACCACATGTGTTAACGCTATATGAAGACTGGTGTGTACGTCAGCCTGTTATGAAGGGCATTACTTCCAGGCTATACCATAGTTTGACGCCTGTCAAAAATAGCCAAATCCCTGATAAATATATGACATCCTGGGAGGAGGAGTTAAATACCAATTTGGACCTTGATGTCTGGAAAGATGTTTGGGAGGCTGCCTCCAAACATTCTTCCTGTGTGGTGATTAAGGAGAATATTTACAAGCTAATATTTAGATGGTATATGACTCCTACCAGCTTGCTCTCTTTTCTCCCAGGTGTCTCTCCTTTATGTTGGCGTGGTTGTGGCGAAAGGGGGAATATACTGCACATATTTTGGTCGTGTCCAAAAATTCAGCAAACATGGAGGGAAGTATTTGCTTTAATACACAGGGTTCTGGGAATCACTGTCCCACAGGACCTAATATATACAGTCTTGGGAAAACCAATGGCAAATCGTAACAAAAAAAGAAATTAAAGTTATCTCCCAAATTCTAAATGCTACTAGATGCACCATCGCCAAAAACTGGAAACAACCGACTCCCCCATCCTTAAACCAAATCAATAACAAAATCTGGCATATAGTCTACATGGAAAAACTCACTGCCTACCTAACTGGTTCCACTTCACAATTCTTCGAAACATGGGCTCCTTGGTTTAGACATGCAGGTATATCCCCATATTTAGACTAGATTATTCTGAATAGAGTGATTTAAGATTTATGATCTATGTTGTACCTCACCTGTTATTTAATATGTTTCATGGTTTCAAATGCTGTCCCCTTCCCCCCTTCCCATACTCTCCCCCCTTCCTAATGTGTAATCAGACTATTTGCAGTATTGTACTGTTGTATTGTTCCCCCCCCCCCTTTTTTTTTTTTTTGTACACCTCTTACTTTTGGAAAAATGATCAATAAAAAACATCAGTAATAAAAATAAAAAAAAAGACCCAGGAAATTTTGCAGCACAGTTGGAATTGGGAGATGGAATTATTGAGAAAATAGGAATATGGACATAATCTATCTTTAACAATTTAAATGCCCTTGAGATGTTTTTACTACGTCATGAGGTCTGGTACTTCAGGGGCCCCATGATGTAGTAGCTATGTCATAATAACCCTGATCATTTTTCTAGGGGAGGCAGCATTCTGCACTCCTGAGGAGCGCAGCCCGAGTTCAATCGCTAAGTGGAATGGAGGCATCATCAGTGATGGAGTAATCATGTGACTCTTGTGCCACTGCCCTTCCGGTACTCAAAGGGTTGATCATTGACTTAATGATTTGCAAATAGTTTTGTATAGGGCATTTCTTGGCTATTGTTTGGATAGTATGATATTTGTGTGCCCAGTGGGCTGAAAGGAGAGCAGCAATAGCAGCAATGCGGACGGACGCAAAGAGAGAATTTCGGAGTACAGATGTAGCATCTGTTATCCTGTTTTACATTATGGCAATAATCCTAACCTAGCACAACTGATACTGAAACCCAACATTTACGCTACTTTATCTCCATAATCTATCATTCTCAATATGTACTCTGTAACAACTCATGGCTACATAAATTGTGGTCCTTATTCCTGAACGATAATCACGTAATAATTTACATATACTGTGTAACTATCACAGACATTTTTCAAACAAAGAAAAAATGCTTTAAACTAAAGTGGTGTAATTCGTGCTGAAACCACAGCACAAGGAAAACTGCTCACCTGAGATTAGAATAGTAGTCAGCACTTGCCTTGGTTCCACAAGATGGGTTGGAGAAAGTTGATAGATGGCTGACGACTCAGATCTATGAACCATGGCTCTGGGGCTTTGGACTGAAATTGGACTACAGGTAACGGTTATATCATCTATAATTTGATTAACAAAGCTGTAGTTTGATTATTCTCAATCAAAGATACATGTCTAAGTGTGTTTTGTGGAAATGTAAGGGGGCTCCCACATGGACAATTGCGGCACCTGCAGTCATTTTTGTTCTGCTGCAGCAGGCTACCCTATTTCAGATGGCTATCTGACTATAAATACACAGTACAAGCATTTCTTAGCCTGAATTGCTACCTGGAAATTTTAGAAAGCCCTATCTACTCCCTATTCTCTTTGTCTAGCATTCTCCTACAAAGTCTTTCTGCTCACCTGCACACATGACATTAATAAACTATATATAATTGTTAACAGTAATGTTGTACTTAAAAATACAGATGTAAAGGGTATTGTGAATCCAATCTTAAAGTTTAATCAATGAAAAAAGAAAGGGAGCGACACAATGAAAATAAGTATTAAAAAGAAAATCTGCAAAACAGCTGGGCAGTTCTTAATAAGATTCAGTGTGTGTGTTTTGAATGAATGATTGAAATAACTAAAAAAAACGAACTAAAAGGGAACCACAAATTGTTTTGAGCCAAAAGTCAAGACCTTTGTTGAGCTTCCAAAAACTATGTAAATTTCTTTGCGTTACCACTGCTTGTACTCCCAGCAACTCGTGTTGTTTTATAACAGTGAAAGCATGGTTAATGATTGCAGAAAACTCACTCGTATGTTAACAGCCTCAAATAAAATTTACCAATTTGTTTCTCATGACTGCACAACACCAACATCTGCATCCTATATAAAACTGTTTCCAAAACCATAATCTGTTGACTAAAGCAAGTTTACAGAAAAGACATAAGAAAATAAAACTTTTATGATTAAGAGGAAGTATCAAGCATGTACTAAGTAAATAATCAGACAGTATTTGTAAAGGATGTTTTTGGTGGTATGAGCTTAACTGAGGTAAAATACAGCTACAACAGCTACAATATTCTGCAAAGGAAATATTGCTTTACCTTTCCCAAAAGTATGTCAAATACTACATTCCCCAATGCAGCCTAGGTGTTTATTCTTAAATATTTTGAAAATATTTGTTTTCGCATTGCGTGCCATAATTCATCTGTGAGTGATGTATTTCATCCATATTCATAAGCTGTACAAACTTTCTATTCATAGCTCTCACCGCTGTATACATTTTGGTGGGCATACTGGAATTCCTTACAGTGTTTACCGTAATCCTTAACCTGAGGGTTTGCTCCAAATAAAAGTTTAAATTCCTAAGTCGACAAACTTCAAAGGAATAAGGTAGGTGTGTCCTCCACTAAATAACCATCTGAATTTAAATATTCCAGTAACGAAGGTACATAGTGTACTTATACTGATCTTGTTCAAAGGAATGCCCCAAACTATTTCCTATAATAAAAGCAACAACTTTAGAACCAAGCCAATATAAACTACATGTTAACTCTTCTAACACCAGGTGGTAGACCTGTATTATTTAACAGAGGTGTTAGTGTCTTTTTTTTTCCTTTTCAGAGGAGTTTGTGGATGCCGAACATATCATTAGACTTGTATTAATACATCCTGTTTTCCCCAAGGATGTGAATTTCAATTCAAGGCTCTAAACCTTGTTTGTGAGTAAAGATGAAGAAAGGTACATATGTGACTTAGGATGTGTGTAAAGAAAAGTGTAGAGACGAGATTTAGAGACGAAAAGAAAAAACAAGAAAAAAGTTTTCATCAAATTTTGTTTTCATTCAAGTAGCCAACATACAGTACTCTAGATAAGGTACTTTGAAACTACAGATGCAGTCAGACTAACAGTACTGTCCTCAGTGTTGCAATTTTCATGTCAGGATTAACTCTGTAGGGTTCCATGACTCTGGATGGGACCCCCCAGCATTAATTCTTTAAGGCCATCTGCAGTGGGAGAGATACCAGGACTCACCTTTCAGATGAGCTGTGCAGCAGTCTTTAGCCATCTCTGCATCTCTCCATCTGGATTAGTGTCCCCACTCGCTGAAGGTATTTCCATCCCCCTTGATGACGTAGATGCTCTTATATTGGGCTCTACATCATGAGGGGGGCTATACGGCCATATTTAGTCATCTGCATCATCAACCTTGATGATGTAAAGTAGATGACCAAATATGACAATATAGCTTCCCACTCAAGGGGCCTATGCGTCATCCAGGGGAAGGGTACACCCTGCTTACCTTCAGTGAGTTGGGACACAGATCCAGGCAGCGAGATGCAGAGATGGCTGCAGACTGCTGCTCAGCCCATCTGAAAGGTGAGAACTAGTATTTCTCTCACTGCAGATGGCCCATTCAAGTGAAGAATTAACACTGTGAATTTCTATTCAAAAGCATGGAGCTCCACATCGTTAATCCTTCAGGGCCGCAAGACCCTATCCTGGGGGCCCTGTTTTGGCCGCAGGTTTTCCCCTTTTTTGTCATGGCCACAAGGACAGAAAGTCTGGCTACAGCTGTACATTCCACTTTGCAAGTGTACTGTATAATTAAAGTAAAATGCCTTTTAATCCCACACCTCCTCTGGGAGATCATGGCTATGCTATTGCTAGTTGTATTGCTGATTACCTGTGAGGTACAGGAGATATGAGATGCCCACGATAGTGTGGGTTACAGGACAGACTTTTGGGGATTCTTCTGGTTCTTTCCTTCTTGGTGACAGCACCTCCAGACATAGGGGGCTTCAGCAAGGCTGAAGGCAGTCCCCGCTATGACAGTCCTTACTCTTAATACCTCTCTCCACACAGATTGCAGCGGAGCCAGAAGTATAACTGAGGATGATCTTTATTACAGCAGCTATTGCTGGTGTCGTTGCACACGCTCCAGTTGATGAGGTAGATCCCTGGCTTCTGGATGGTACTGGCCTGCGGGTAATGGTGAGGCCTTGGTGGATTAGATTATGCACTCAGCCCATGAGGGACTGAGCACGTCTCACTCCCAGCCGGGAAGAGATGAGGAGAGTTCCTACCCCATGAAGGGATAGTCTGGAACCCAACTCACTACTGAAGGACACCCCCAAAGGGCTGAACTTCATTCTATAATTTAGGCACTTCTTCCTGAAGCTCAAGGAGTGAGGACCCAGTATCTGTACCACCATTGGCTTTCACAGATCCCTGTGTCATCTCCACTCCTGTCAATCAGGAAGTCAGCATGAGGAGGGGGAAAACCTCATGGGATAGCCAGTCACTGTCTGTGTGTTACCAGAACTTACATGACAGAGAAGGTAGGGAGATAGCTGGACAAGCCATCGCTATAATAGCATTGCTCTTTAACCCCTTTGCTGAGAGCAATTTATTATAAAACTATATCTCAACTATTTGCCAACAAATATAAGAGCATGCTTTACTGTATTACTCTATTCTCCTAAGAATATACCAAAATACTAAAGTATAGTACATATCCAAACCGAATGTGGAAAAAATATAAACATGTTTACTGTGTGTGTTTAACCGTCATGAACTTTTACATTTGCCATGAATTAGACAAACATGGGAGTTTCATTTTAATGTACACTATATAAACAAAGGGTATCCTGCACTCATAATAGAAAAGGAAATTAATCTAAAAAGTATCAAAAATAAAGATTTATGTACTGTAAGTGGAAATCTCAAAATAACATATAACTGAATAAAGTACAGACACGTCAGAAATGTGATATGAACACGAGAAATGTATGTGTGGACATAAATATTTCAAAAAAACTAAATGTTCCTATAACCAAACTGCTATAAATGAGTAGAAGATACTGGTACATGACATTAAGGGAGATCCCAGCCTGGTAAAGACAATCCTTAACTATTCTATAGCATATAAGCAAAGAATCAAATCCATAAACTGAAACAGCATAAAGGAACATAAGTGAAAAAAGAGCGAGAAAAAGGGAGATCAAAACTAACTGTAGAAGGTAAAAGAAAATCAAAAAATCACGGGAACAACATTTCAGGGTATAATACCCCTTCTTCTGGCCCGTTCCCATGCTTCAAGAAAGAATGTGCATTCTGATGCTCCAATGTTCGAAAATCCTGTGGTTTAGTACAAATCAGCTCTCAATGTAGTCTACCAGTTCCTGCTCTGTGTCGCATCAGACAACACAGAAGAAGGGATATTATACTAAATATTGCCCCCCCTTTTATTTCACATAAGTGAGCTGATTTGGACTAAACCACACTACCTTTGAACATTGGAGGATCAGAATGCATTTGAAGGAAATACCATTTTCTTTCTTTAAGCATTGGGAATGGGCCAGAAGAAGGGGTATTATACCCCGAAACATTACCCACTGTTTTTTTTCTGTGACTTCCTATAGTTAGTTTTGATCTCCATTTCCTTCTCTCTCTTTTTCACTTACTGTACTGTATGTTCCTTTATGTTAGCTGTTTCAGTTTACGGATTTGATTCTTTGCTTTTATGCCATACAATATTTAGAGATTGTGTTTACCCAGCTGGGATCTCCCTTAATGTCATGTACCATTATCTTCTACTAATTTATGGCAGTTTGGTTATAGGAATATTTAGTGGTTTTTATATACTTGTCTCCACACATGCATTTCTAGTGTCCATGTTACATTTTTGAAGTGGCTGTACTCTTTATTCAGTTGTATGTTATTTTGAATTTTCCACTTGCATAATTTTTTATTTTCTATACTTTTAAGATTCATTGCATTTTCTATGAGGAGTACGGGATACCCGTTGTAAATATAGTGTTACCATAAGGGGATTTAGGGGCCCCTCCCCGGTGTCCATCACACCGACAGTAATCTATTTATTCTCTAGGTAGAGCTAAAGAGTCTCCAACAGTAATTAAATTGAGCAGTGACTT
Organism: Ascaphus truei; assembly: GCF_040206685.1. Classification (NCBI taxonomy): domain Eukaryota; kingdom Metazoa; phylum Chordata; class Amphibia; order Anura; family Ascaphidae; genus Ascaphus; species Ascaphus truei. The sequence continues at coordinate 258,177,409 of NC_134486.1, forward strand.
TCAAACGTAAAGAAACTGTTATGGTTGAGAAACTGGAAAATGTGAGACTTTTAAAGCTCGAGAAAATGTCTTGAAGTTGTCAACATTCACAAAAATTCACCCAAGTTTTAGCAATTAGAGTAATTTTGCATTGAAAATTCCCCAGAAAAAAATACTGACCTCTTAAAATTTGATTTAATTTCAGTTATTGCAGAGAACGGTACCAGGTCACGTGAACCAGTAAGGCTTTTTCCCTGAAGAAGTGGGCATGAACCACAAAGTGCATAGGAAATTGTAGGAACACGCAGGAGGTTTCTTACTCTGAACTAACTGATCCATTTGCAAAAGAACCCACTCTCTCTTGTTTGGAATGGTCCTGGAGACCATTTGAATGGTATCCTGTTTGGAATGGTCCTGGAGACATCCAACCCTCTCGGTCCAAGCAAGTGAGAGAAGCGGGTGAGTGAACCAGGACTCCTTGAAGAGGCACGCCTGGCCCTCTATACAGCATTGGAGATAGAACCAGTGCCAATACCAAGGAAAATAGTGATTTCAACCAGAAATCCTGGAGGCTGTTATACCAGATGCCTGGTCCAATTTGGAGATCAGTGAAACTTTTGAGTTCGGTGATATGCGTTTTTAAAGTTTCTGTATTATAAGGGCAATATTGTTACCTTGTCACTACTGTATTTGCTTTCTAGTAAAAATGTCATGCACTATTATGCATCCTTTGCACTTTTATAATTTTTTTTATGTGACCCATTAAGAATGTCTCTTTTGTGTAATTTTGACAAAATTCACAGACCTGTAAATTTCATGGAAAGCAGCGAAAATGTTGTGTCTATGGTGACTATCTGTGAACACTAGAGAAAAGAAATCGTTTCCTAAACTTGAAAAAAATATGTTAAAAGTTTTGCAAACCGCACTGCAAGCGATTCATACATCACTAGTCATGTGATTGGCCACTGTTGCTAGGTTGGTAATCCTTTTTTCTTAGAACAATGAAAGTTTGCAGATCATAGATTCCTGCAAACTGGGTTTTGTTCTATGGTAGGCTTGCCAACTTGCAGCAAATGGTGGGAGAATATCCCTCACCTTTTGGTTGCCCTAGAAAACTGAACTCTTTCTGATTTGGATAGTCTCCAGTAATGTTTTACAAAACTGCGAGTAGAAGCCCATACGCTTCTCCTATGATAATAGGTAAGGAGACACCCTGTGCTGCTGCTGTTGTAGCAGCAGTCCCTCAAATAGTTTTTCCTTTTAACTGAGATCTCTTAACCTCCCTAGTACATTGCTCGTGTCCAAAGGGAATTAGATTTTTGTTTAGGACCTGTATTAGAAATGCCCTGTGCTTTTCTTACCCACAGAAATGAAACTGATTGCCAGGGAAGAGAGTGGGACTCTGTAAGAGAGCAGCCCTCCTCCATCAACGTCACGGCACCTTGTGAAACTGCGTCGTCATGTTGATGCAACGTCACATGGCGATCCATTGTAATGACAACGTGCTCCATTTTCTAACTCCATCCTGCTTTACTTAGAGCTCAAGAGAGACCGGAGTCTACGGGAGAGGTGCAGTTTCTAGATGAAGGAGAAATCTGAAAAGGAAAATTTCTAAGTATTGAAAGTCATTGTGAGGATCCATTGGTCTGAGGTCATCTCCTGCCACTGTAACAATCTCACTTTTAGAGATCTGAAAGAGGTTTACGCCAGCCTGCCTGGAAGGGCTTGAGGGAAGATAATCCTCCGGTGTTCAATGTGAATCTGTTGTTGAATGAAAATTTTTTTATTGGCCCTGTTTAGAGGTATCCCGGTCTGGTCCTTGGAATGAGAACCAAATAAATTAAAGTTTTCTACATTGGGAAACTCATAGGCCTGTGGGCTATGGAAGACTGACCCACTGAATTTAACCAGTGAGACTTACCGGTGCTTGTGACATAATGAAAGGTTTGACTTATAATTAGTGTTAACTGCCTTTGGTAGGGTTAATTTTGATGCTAACTGGACCTTTCTGGATAATTGAAGTTCCTGGATACCCTTCCTCTGTGCCTTGTCAAATATGATTAGGAGTGGACTGACGGCCTTGACTATTTTAAACTGAATTGTCTGCAATAACTGGTTTGAACTGTCCGTAAGAAGGGAATAGCTACTTATAGCAACTAAGGCTGGGTCAAGCTCTGGTGCTATTAGTGCCTGAATATTTGGTATGCCCCTATGGCTTATGAAGACCATCATCCTCTTTGACGAGGGATGATTGGAATGCCAGGCTGATAAAATCATTTAACCTTGACAAGGGATCAGGTGTTATATATGGTATCGGCCTTCCTTGCAAGACTGACTCTCGCCATCTGGATGTCACTCCTCCTTCGTCTCTCACTAGATGCACTGGACCTGCAGTGTTTTTAAGGGACCCAGTTCACTGTGGCCAAGAACAAGGATGAACAGCCAGCTATGGGCTCATACTCTAAAGGGTACCATTCCGTTACATATACCATAGCCGGGAATGAAGCAGAGTGGCTACCAAGAGCTTTGTGCCAGATATTGGCATCTGCTATTTTATCCCCTTTGATTTCTTATGTTTAACCAAAGAGAGAGAAACTCCCTTTCCTCCCACTACACTTTTTTTTCCCACGAACAAGGTTAATAGAATAATTCCGCTCTTTTCCAGAACCGGGAATCCTCCACTGAATCTTCAGATGAAGTAGAACTAATAGGCCTTCTAACACTGAGTTTTTTTCCCTTTTTACTAGATGTTTGTTCATCTGAACCTGATGTGCCAGAGAAAAAGAGTGGTTTGAAACACCGAAATGGAGAGACTCCTTGGAGAAGCCATGGTTTCTCTAGAAGTTACATAAACTGTATACTCCATTTTCTTTGCACCACGTCCAAGTTGTGAATGTGACAGACAAAAGCTACTAGTGTTGCTTTTTTGCCTGGTGCGCTTTTATTCAGGACTCTTACGCATCCCACTAGCGGTTTTTGGTGGACAGAATCCCAAAGAACAAAATACAGTGGGCCTCATGCAGAGAGCAGCGCTAACAGGGAAAGCGGCATGTATTGGCGAAATCTGCCTTTAGAAAGGCAGAAAATGGGGAGTTTTAAAAAAAGCGCCATTTTTTTTTCTCAGAATCTCGCCGCGCGGCTGGAGAGAACAGAAATCTCTCCAGTCTTGAAAACGGCCGTATGCAGAGAGCAGCGAACGCCATCTAGTGGCTGTTCGCGGCAAAAAAATGGCGCGATTTTCAACATTTTTCCTCTCCACCAAGCAGCTGGCGCTCCGCGGCCGGTGGAGGAGAAAAAAAAAAAATCGATTTCTTTCCCACTAGTTTCAACAGCGCTTATAGCGCTGTTTGAAACTCTTCATATGCAGAAAGGATTGTAAATGCAGTTTTATGCCCTTTCTGCATATGGAGAAAAAAACTCTCCAATAAAGCTAAAAAAAAATTCCCCTCTCCAATTCTAAATAGCGCTGCTCTCTGCATGAGGCCCAGTGTGTTTATCAATAGGTTTGGAGATTGCTGTACATTTGTAGACATGATTAAAATTATCCACAGGGAGAACATCGTCTAGTCTGACAAGTTTCTCTAACTCATTGTAACTAGCAATTTCGGAATTGCCTGGATGATAAAAGCATTGTGTGCTTAGCAGGTATTATTTGAATTGCTCCCAGTACATAGCAGATATTTTAGAGGATTAGAATCAAACATTCTTACTTACTTGCTGTAGCGTGTTCATTTGAGGGAGTGGAAATACTGATATTACAGTATATTACAGTATATACACGGTTCAGGAAAAAAGGGTCCCCTTTTTTCATCATACAGTATCTTGTATGTTTCTTGCTCAATCATCATGAAAATGTGCACAAGTGTAGGTCTGTTATGTAGCTTAAAACTATATAAGAAGCACTAGGTAGACAATTAACTGCTGTTAACGAAATTGATGTGATTATTACAATTTGTCAACAAGTACTAAATTCACTATGGTAGGATCATTTCATTAAACGAGAATTAGGAGTTTTTTCTTCATGGCTTGTACATGTGTTAAACTGTTGTAATCTAATCTGAAACACTAAGGGCCTCATTCAGAGGGGGTTGATAAAAATGATCGCCAGGGCATTTAAAATTATGTTTTTTGGGTGTTGCTATCACGGTATTCAGAAAGCCGCGATTACCTGTGATAGCAAAATTCCCAAAACAGGCGAGTTGCTGCCAGCGAGAGTATCGAGCCTCTGAAAAGCCCTAAACCAGCGATTAATTTCTGCTGCAGAGAGAGCGGCTCTGAGAGAGCCGCCTCTCACAGCTGAAATGTCGCCCGAAAATTATTTATTTAAATATACATTTATTTCATAGTGTATATGTGCAGGGGGTCTCCGGAGCTGAACCGCGTTGGTTTCAGGTCCAGGGACCCCCTGCTTCCCGAGATACAGGCCCCTTTATGGGGTGCCGGTATCTCCTATGCAAGGAAATTTCCCGGTCACGTGACGTGGGACATTTCAATGCAGAGGGATACCGGCACCCCATAAAGGTGCCTGTATCTCGGGAAGCAGGGGGTCCCCGACATAAAACCAACGTGGTTCAGCTCCGGAGACCCCCTGCACCTCTACACTATTAAAGAAATATATATTAATAAACATTTAAAAAAACATCAATGCACGCCCCCCCCTCTGCCCAAACCCATACAGTATAGTAATGGGCAAAATAACTATTATCCAGATATGGACAATAGATTATTTGCCCATTATTAAACACTGCATTAGCATACATAAATAAAGTAAATAAATAAAGTTATACTTACCACAACAGCAGGTCCCTCTGTCCTCCGTTGCCAGAAAACATATATACAAAATAAATACATTCTAATAGCCCCTAACCCCTTAATCACCTTAGCGGTTACTAACCGCTATAGTCATTAAGGGGTTAACCCACCCTGACCCGATACCAACCCGGGAGGCCTAAGTACCCACCCTGACTGACTATACCCACCCTATACCCATTGAGTAGTATAGTGGTACATCATACCCATATAATAATAATATGGGCATGATAAGCCTCTATAGCACTCAATGGGCACCCTAATGACAATAAATTAATACACAAGACACACAATAATAAAATGTAACTAAACTCCAAAAAATCACACGTCACTAAATACAAACAGTGCCAAATATTACTGTACTGTCATTAGGGTGCCCATAGGGTGCTATAGAGGCTTATCATGCCCATATTATTATTATATGGGTATGATGTACCACTATACTACTCAATGGGTATAGGGTGGGTATAGTCAGTCAGGGGTGGAAGTTCAGGCCTCACGGGTGGGTGAAGGGGGGTATTAGCCCTAAGGATGGGTGTTTAGACCTTGCGGGTGGGTAGCGGTATTAACCGCTAAGGTAATGAAAGGGTTAACTCCCCCCGCAACCCCCCTGCAATGCCTAAACAGCCACTAAGGGCCAAATTCCCCCTTCACTCACCCCCGCTAGCCACTGTATTGTATTGTATGTTTCTTACAGTAAGCCTGGCACGGGTGTTTAAACCCTTCATTGCCTTAGCGGTTAGCCGCTAAGGTAATGAAGTTGCTATATATGCATGTTTCCTGCCTCGGATGCATGCCGGGGGGGTCCGGAGCTGCTATTAATGGCTATCAGCTCCGGAGACCCCCGGCATCAATCCGAGGCAGGAAAGGGCCTGATTTTTTCTAAGTCCCGACACATCGCTGCTCATCGAGACATCTCCCCACCAAAAAAATTGTGATGAATTGGATTTGGGGAGAAGACCGCCTTTTAGGGCTGCGATGGGCTGCGATATGCCGCGACAGCCGACTCTCGGGTCTCTGAATCGCGCAAGTTTATCAACCATCCGAAAATGGTCGATAAGGGGCTGATCGCTGCTCAGTCGGCGAATTTTAGATAGCGATACAATTTTGCGTCGATACAGGCTGTTATCGAGCACTTATCGAGGCTATCTGAATACGAGTAGCCATTTTGGTCGATAAGTGCTCGATAAGGGCCTTAACGAGGCTTTCTGAATAAGGCCCTATAATCTATGTGAACTCTATGACCCAGATCCACATTAATCTCTATTAAGTAATTTACTATAACTTTAAGTCACGTTAAGCCTAACTGCATATCTTCAAAGGACAATAATGTAACGTTGTCATGTTTTTACTTGTGACGGGCATCTGCACATCTGTGACCCTTTGTGGACACATTGTGACCCTGCACATCTACACTATGAAAGAAATGTATATTAATAAATATTTTAAGAAACATCAATACACGCCCCCCCCCCCTCTCGCCCAAACCCATACAGTACAGTAATGGGCAAAATAACTATTATCCAGATATGGATAATAGATTATTTGCCCATTATTAAACACTGCATTAGCATTCAAAAATAAAGTAATTAAATACAGTTATACTTACCACAACAGCAGGTCCCTATGTCCTCCGTAGCAAGAAAGCATATACAGTATACAGTACATAATAAAGACATTCTAATGAACCCTAACCCCTTAATCAACCGCTATAGTCATTAAGGGGTTAACCCACCCTAACCCGATACAAACCCGTGAGGCCTAAGCACCCACCCCTGACTGACTATACCCACACTGTACCCATTGAGTAGTATAGTGGTACATCATACCCATATAATAATAGGGGCATGATAAGCCTCTATACAGTAGCACTCAATGGGCACCCTAATTACAATACATTAATACACAAGACACACAATAATAAAACATAACTAAACTCCAAAAAAACACACTTCACTAAATAAAAACAGATGAAGATAGAAGAAGGTGATTAAAGAAAGAAAAAAGAAGATTGGGGTACCTGATCCGGATCTTCATGGCGGATGGCATCGGATGCTGTTGGAGGCCTTCAAGGTACGTGAGCTTCCTGTTACCCCCGGAGTCGGCTTCTAATGGTAAGTAATATATTGAATGTTTGTAAATGTCTCTTTTTACAGGTTTATTCATATTATGTGTTTTTGGATTTTTTGGGGGAGGCACATTGATTTATAATATTAATCTGTACCACTTTAGGTTACAGATTAATGCATTATTATGACAATATTTGGGGGGGCATTTGTGACTTGGTATTGCTGTTGCTATTTTTAATTTCTATTTCTTATGTGGATGTGATTGTTTGTTTTTTCATGCATTAATGGTAATAAAATGTTTGCGATTGGTGTTCTTTTGTTGTTAATGTTGTATTATGTTAGCTAATGCGTTTTATGGTTATTTCAGGTATTGTTAGAATTTCTTTCTTTCTATTTTATTGTTTAAATTCATTAATGTTGTAGTAATTCATTGTTTTGATTGGTTAGTGTTACTATTCATTTTGAGTTGGTTTAGGAATTCATTGGTTTGATTGGTTAATGGTTTAATTAATTCATTGTTGATGTTGTTATTGCTTGTATTGATTGGATTAGCTGGCTTCTGTTTTTATTTAGTGAAGTGTGGTTTTTTGGAGTTTAGTTATGTTTTATTATTGTGTGTCTTGTGTATTAATGTATTGTAATTAGGGTGCCCATTGAGTGCTATAGTGGCTTATCATGCCCATATTATTATTATATGTGTATGATGTACCACTATACTACTCAATTGGTACGATGTGGGACTAGTCAGTCCGGGGTGGGTGCTTAGGCTTCACGGATGGGTGAAGGGGGTATTAGCCCTAAGGATGGGTGTCTAGACCTTGCGGGTGGGTAGCGGTTGGGTTAACCCCTTTATTACCTTAGCGGTATTAACCGCTAAGGTAATGAAGGGGTTAAGTCCCCCCGCAACTCCCCCGCAAGGCCTAAACAGCCACTAAGGGCCAAATTCCCCCTTCACCTACCCCCGCTAGCCACAGTAAGCCTGGTACGGGTGTTTAACCCCTTCATTGCCTTAGCGGTTAGCCGCTAACGTAATGAAGTTGCTGTAAATGCATTTTTCCTGCATCGGATGCATGCCGGGGGGGCTCCGGAGCTGCTATTAATGGCTATCAGCTCCGGAGACACCTGGCATCAATCCAAGGCAGAAAAGGGGCCTGATTTTTTCTAAGTCCCGACACATCGCAGCTCATCGAGGCATCTCCCCACCAATTTTCCTAAATTTTGAGGTGAATTGGATTTGGGGAGAAGATCACCTTTTAGGGCTGCGATAATCCGCGACAGCCGACTCGCGGGTATCTGAATCGCGTGAGTTTATGATCCTTCCGAAATGGTCGATAAGCGGCTGATCGGCGCTCAATTGGGGATTTTCTTTGGATCATAAAATTTTGCGTTGATATAGGCGTTATCGAGCACTTATCGAGGCTTACTGAATCCGAGTAGCCATTTTGGTCGATAAGTGCTCGATAAGGGCCTTATCGAGGCTTTCTGAATGAGGCCCTAAGACTACAATAAAGTTTGAGCACAAAATATGGTTTAAATTGTGTATTCGAAATGTCCATCTTCTGCTAAAATGCACTTCCGAAGATGAGAACGCCACTGTCTAATTGCATATCAAAAAAACTGCTCCCACTCATGAACAATACAAAAAGAATTTCAGTCCTCCTAGTAACCATCCTTTATCAGGAAACATTTTATTTAAGCATTTTGAACCATAATTCTTGCTCTGTCTCAAGCACTTTATAACATGCTTATCTTATTTTGTAAACACGATTTTGTAACTATGCACTTGATGAGGTCATCATTAGAGAAGGGAGGACTTGTCCAAACCCCCTTTCTGGATTTCCCAGAGGAATCCGATCCCCACATTAAAATTCGTTTGCGAATTGGGTACTAAAAATATCCAAGTGGATACATCGGAAACCGACATGATTTTTTTTCTATCACTGATAATCCATTCTGCGGATTTTGGACTTTAAACAAAATCGATGGTTGGATTTTGGAGTAGGAGTAGGAGTTGTTCTATTTTAGTACTGTTTCCAGTTGTTTATATATCCTCTCAAACCATGCTCTACATAGCACTCCCCTCCTTCCAAACCACAGCATATTTTACTTTTTGAGACTAATCCACTGAATTCTGCAGCTGAAAAAATCTTGCCAAATTCACGTTGAATTCTAAGAAAAAAATTCACATCTCCAGTCATTATGTCATCACCAATTCCAAAGAATATTTAGTAGATTATCAAATAATTTACCGATGCAATAATCTGCCGTGAAAGACCTATAATTGCTTACATCTTCATGAAAAATTAGTGATTTTCTGCAAGATATGACGAAAAATAAAATGGGTCCCTTTTTCTAACCCATGCATATTGTTGTCTTTTCTACTATGTTCAGTAGTTTTATCCCTTCCCATTTTCTAAAATAATAAATACAATAATTGACATTATTAAATCAATGGACATTGATCCTGATTAGTAAATACTTCAAATACAAATGATAGTCATTAAGACTGTACCATAACTTTGTATGAATGTTTGCCTTGCACACTAATAGGCAGTAGAACTCCTAATGTGTTTATATAGAAAGTGACACAAAAAGAATCAGATCTGGTTATCCAAGCTTACGGAAACCAAGAAAAGAATTACTGTACTAGGAAAATCAGTGAGAGGGATAAGGGTTTATGGCCAAAGTAGCATAAAACTGTTAGAGGAACAAATTATTCTTTCTGTTACAGTCATTTCTTTTTATTATGTTGGTATTTTGCAAATACATTTCCCTTGATCACAGTAAGGACATCTTGCTTTGAACTCAGTACAGAAACACACATAAAATTAAAATGTATCCACACAGGGTTGTAATTAATCCCTAAATTGTCCACATCAAAATGACAAATATAAAGCTATATATTAAGCTTAGTCCATGCTTAGATCGTCTGGTGTGATGCAAATCCAAAATCACCTTTGGACACCTTTCTGATAAGTCTTGATGTAGAGTCTCTCTACACTTCAATCATCCATCAAGTGGGTATTGATGCGGTGACATATTTTTTGAGAAGCAGGAGCTGTAATTACATGAATCACAACAAATTGGTGATAGATTAACTAAAGTTCATCCTGACTCACAATTTTTTTACCTTCAATGGTAATATCTACCATCAATTACGTGGCACAGCCATGGGGACCATCTGCGCTCCCACCTATGCCAACCTGTATCTAGGTTGGTGGGAAGCGGAGGTGGTCATCCATGAAAGCAACAGCAGATATATGTCACACATACTACTGTGGGTCTGGTATATAGATGACGTCCTGGTCCTGTGGCAGGGGGCACAGGCATTATTTATAGACTTTGTTAATATTCTTAACAATAATGACTATAATCTGCATCTTGCATACGAAATAAGTTCACACACTATCACCTTTCTGGACCTAAGAATCTCAAGAGGTGACGCAGGGCATGTGGTAACGACCATACATCAAAAGACCGTGGAAGACCGACCACTAACAGCCTTCTACGGTATGACAGTCATCTTCCTCGAAATCTCAAAGAAGGTATCTCAATTGGACAATTTTTGAGAGTCTGCAGAAATTGTTCTACTAATACAGCTTTCGAGACAGAAGCAGCAATGATGAGAGAGAGGTTTATTGAAAGAGGATATAGTAAAATAACTATAAAAAGAGCTTATAATAGAGCAAAATTCTCTGATAGAAATTCTCTCCTATGTGACAATACCCAGTCAACATCTGACACCAAACTGGTACGGTTTGTGGGCACCTTCAATGTGGTCGGCGATTAATGACATTCTCACCCGACATTGGCCTGTCCTTATGGAAGATAAAGATTTTAAGGAAGTCCTGAGACTGACACCTACCCTAGTAAGCAGGAGGGCGCAAAACATCAAAGATAAGCTAGTGCATAGTCATCTAACACTCATCTCAAAAAACACCTGGCTGTCTACAAGATCTGTCAGCAACTTCAAATGCCAAGGCTGCAAACCCTGTAGATCTCTGCAACCTACCAAAACATTTACAAAATTGGAATGACAGCAAAACATTTACCATCAAACAGTTTATTAACTGTAGAACTACTGGAATGATTTATCAGGTGGTGTGCCAGTGCCGCAAAAAATACGTCGGCAAAACCATAAGAGAATTCCATCAACGTATTCTAGAACATCTGGGGGCCATTAGGAACCATCTTGACACACCACTGGCCAACCATATTCACCAAATTCAGAGGGGATATCACTGATTTAAGGTTCTTTGCATCAAGAGGGTATCCCCAAACCCCAGAGGCGGTGATTGGAACCAGCTAATTCTTCAACAAGAATCTAAGTTGATATACTTTTTAGGCACCCAATCACCCAGAGGTACAGTATAAATGAGGGTTTTCTGTTTTCCCCATTTATATGAATTTGTGCTCTTGTTGTGCTACTGGCTAAGAGACATGAGAATGAGACTACATCCCTCCAATAGGGTATTTTGGTCCTGCCAACAGGTCTAGGGCACTAAGGAGCACCATATTATCATTTGTGATCTTGTTTGTAAAGATCCTAAAGGGTGATGAATATATATCCTTTCTCTATCATGACCTCGGTGCGGGACTAAGTACCATTTTTATACATATGGATAATCAGTCACTTTCCAACATAGATACCACAGATAGCGTTCAGTTCATGTATCAGCTTTAACATGCTAAGACTCTTCATATCTTTGTGTCAAGCTCTGTATTGCCCGTATCAAATTAAGTGCTTTGGTCAATTTATTTTATTGGCTTGCACTGATGTTTATTGAGCTCAACTTAAGGTAAGAAAAAATGCACAAATGCGCACCAGGGATTAATTAATGGTAATTTATTAAAAAATACCCCCTTATACTGAGGGGATCCAACCCCACCTCAGCAATAAATGCTATAAAGCATGCTTTATGATACTAACAATAGCGATTTATGTACCTTTTGTATAAAGCTTTATAACACTTATTTGCTTAAAGTATCATTTGCTCTGACTCTATCAATTGTACAGAGTAAGAGGTTTTATTATGATCGCACTTATTAGGCATTTAAAGGGTGTCAGTTTGGGGGCCATCCCATCTGATTGTCTGCCGCCTACAAATACGCGCGGATGACGCTGCACGTGACCTCCTGACGAAGCACGTGGTGCGAAACACGTAGAGGTCACGACAGGTCATCCTGTGCGTGTTTTCTGACAAGCTGAGACGGAGCCTGCAAGAGGCACAAGCGGTGCGTTCCATCTTCACGGTGTCGAGATCCGGATCCCTTTGCAGACACTGTGAACCCGCATTTCTGCCTCAGTGTAAGTGTCCGTCTCCCCTTGCCAGCTGTTCATACTTCTATGGCGGTTTCATTCCAAATCGTTAGTTAGAATTTCATTTTTTACTTATCATATGTATTTTTACTGTGTATTTTTACTGTGTTTTGTATGTTGTACTGTTTAAGGTTCAGTTAGCATCAGAGGTCACATTCCACGATCACTGTGTCTTAGCTTTATAGCATTTATTGCTGAGGTGGGGTTGGATCCCCTCAGTATCTGTGTGTATTTTTAATAAATTACCATTAATTAATCCCTGGTGCGCATTTGTGCATTTTTTTCTTACCTTGTTTTTCAGGGTGTCCTCTCCCCTCTCTTAGGGGGGATCACCTTTGAAGTAGGAGCCTTTGGGGAGACGCTCCATGCACGTACTGCAAAGGGATTTTCCACATTGTATTACTACAGCACGAGCGCTGAATATCCTGCCTTTTCTGAGCTCAACTTAAGTACATTTACTGTATAAACTCAATCTGTTTGATGTAGCCCGTCAGTTATGACACGCTTACTGCTGCTCTCTCCGTTTGGTTTAGGATTTTGTACTCAGCTATATGCTATTATGCCTCAGAACAGGTTAATACTTACCTGTTCCTTGAATTTCCCTGATCGCCTAGGTGACCATTTGTATTTAAATACGCCCCCTGTCCAACAGGACGTCACCACCTTTGACAAAGCGCTCCAGCGAAATGTATGTCAGGTGGTAGGTGGAGCTTGATTGACGTCAACTTTGCTCCCTGTATGCAGCAGGGGTGAGATGAACGAATACACGTTACGCCAGTGTTCAGGTTGTAGCCTTTGATCTCTGCTTTGTATATCAGCCTCACGGCTTAGCTACTTTTGCCTCATGTTTTTTCTAAACGACCTGGCTCTATTATGAGTGCCTGGTATTCACCTGCAGAGAGGACGTTCTGTTCCTCTACTATTATGTAAAGCTACTTTGTTGCACTGCTGTTACCATAATGTAGTAGGCAGGGTTACTTATATACCCTTAGTACAACTATTTTATGCCTATGCTAGCTACTATTATTTTAAGATACACTGTTGCACTGCTGTTACCATACTTTAGGCTAAATAATATTAGGAGGCTATAACTGTATACGAACCTGATTCGTGCCTCTAGGCTTGTATACACACTTTGTGTGCCTATAGTTCGTTAAAGTATACAAACAGTATTTTGCTGTAAGTATATTACCCATATCTGAACATATTTCTATTGTACAATACCTATTATGTATCTTGGTATTGACGAAGGAGCATGTGATCTACTATTATAGTACATCAATATGAGCAATCAAGCTACCTACTAATTGACACAGGTTTTATAGTTACTATTGGTCCCAGTCTACATATATTGATTTTGATTTTGGACTTGCTTCACACCAGACGATCTAAGGATGGACTAAGCTTAATAAATAGCTTTATATTTGTCATTTTGATGTGGACAATTTAGGGATTAATTACAACCCTTTGTGGATACATTTTAATTTTATGTGTGTTTCTGTACTTTGCTCATCAATTGGCCATAGATTCTATCCTACCAATCATTTTATTTTTAGATTATAATTCATTAAACTATTTTAATGTACACTCATTTAACACTTGACACATTGAGTGCTTTCAAGAGGGATTTATTTCTCTCGTTTTCCAATTGATCCCTTGCTTCCCTACTTGCACCTGTGTCTTTATATATGCCTAATAATTAATGAATAAATACAACAGGGGCGCAGATCTCAATCAGGACATAAAAAATAAATGAAACAGAAAATAGTGCAACACTGTATAGTAGAAAAATGTACCAACATGGATAATCTCTAAGTATTGAACTCACGTGTTCCACGTGGTAAACGGGCAATATGGTTATAATGAGTAACTGACTCTGAAATCCTCCAGGTAGGTTCTCCACGTCGTCATATACAACCACTCAGGATCCATAGGAAAGAAGAAGGGAGGGAGACCCCACAAGCAGAAGGAAAAAGCAAAATATAGTATAGTATTGCTTTTAATTAATAAAGACACAAAGTATTACACTTACACAAGTGACTTTGTAAAGGGCATTCAGACCCCCCAGGGTCACAACACAAGAACTGGGTGTGATGCCTGCCAGATTACACAGTTAGGTTCACTTATCTCATGGGGGCTTAATGATTACATGGGCTACGCAATGTTTCTCTAGATCTTCCTCTCTTAGTATATACATACGTCTGATTTTTGGTGTCTTTTTTCCAGGGGCATCCTTGATCTCTTTTTGGCCTTTTATGATCCTTTGCAATTAATTATTATTTTTAGATTGGTGGACTCCATTTTGTTTATACACTGTGGGTTCACCCTACTAACCTTCCTCTTCCTCTTCTCTCCCCCTTCCCTCCTTCTTTTCCCCCTCCTTCTTCTCTTTTGTTTTCTCTTGAGTGTTTTTTACAAACTTTATTTTATCCGATTTTGGTTTGGTTTACGCTTCTTACATCTATCTTTGTGGTTAATGGTGGAGGCGCAATGCATGACCATCTGTATTATGCTTTATACCTTATGTCCCTAATCACTTTCTCTTTAAGTTTTAGGGCCATATATCTTTTTGATATACCGAATATCTCATTATTGAGCATACAGCCTGGCCTGCATTATGAAAGTGATTTGCTATCTAGCCACAACACGATGCGCAACTTGACACCATGATCTGCCTGCATCCGACTGACGAGTCAAATCATCTGATTCATGACATCCTTCTATGCGCGCAGCTTTAAATTCTCAAGTCGCAGTGGTGATGACACTCCCGGAAGAAGCCCGCAGTGGCGAAACAGCTGTCAGAGGCGCCAGACGGGGATGCAGTCTTGCGGCTAATTCTGGCCTCATGTCTCTCACACAGCTCTCACATAGCTTCAAAAGGATGTTCATGGCGGCTACCAAGTATTTGTAATACTGTGGAAGGAACCTGGATGATTTGAGCAGAGGCGCAGGAGATAATATGGTGATATGAATTCTGACTTTATACAGTACCTTGAGTATTTCTCCACCATGACTGCCTTTCGTTATTAACTGCTCTGCATCTAGATTTACTATTACATCATTGGGAGTAGGATTCCTTCCTTTAGCTGCATTTCATCTACCTCGCTCTCCCCACGTTTACCATTACTTATGTGCAGTATTCTCCAGCACATATGGGGTTAATTATGTATGTGTGTGAGGTGACTGATTGTTTTCTCATATCCCTTTTGGATTGGTTTATTTATCTTAAGGCATTATCTTTCCTGCACCACCCATTAAGGAGGTATATGCATTTCATTTGTATAATATGCTTTATGTGCGGTTAGACTGCTCTAAGTTTGCATTTTACCATCCATGCTTTGTCTTATGTGTGTCTATTTGAGTTCAGGACACTCACATGTTGGGTATGCCCTCACTCAAGATTATTGAGTGTGGTACACTTTTGGTGCCATCTATCTTATTTGCAATACCATTCTATCCTCCCAGTGGTCCTTTGTGGGGACCGGCCGGCCATGACTCTATGTGGGATCTTTTGATTCCCACTGTGAATGTTAGGATCCTCCTCCCCTCACCTGTTTACAACTAGGTTATCCACTGGTTAGAGGTTCTTTGAACACAGTATGACTGGGTCATGAGCTTTTGGACTGTGTTTTCCCCGTTTGTTTTTGTTTTTATACAGTATGTATGTTATATTTTTTCACCTTGTTTCATTTGTTTTCTAGTCCATAGTTAATAATCTTTTTTGATAGAATTATTTTACATGATCAGAGTGCTTGCGTTGGGATTTCCTTGTCTTTTTTGTGTTCTAATAACTATGCTCCCATAGCACCGCCACTTACCTGCATTTTGGTACATTTGTGTTTTTTGATTACAGTCACGTTATATTGGTTTTGATGCGGTTATGTTTGTGTATATATATATATATATATATATATATATGTTGGAACACACAAATATATCGCTCAACACTTTACATGAACTTTGTCCTAAACACTGTTGATAAGTCAATTTTTGTAAGACTGAACAGTGGTGCTAAAGGTAAATAGAAATATGCAAACAACAAGGGAAAAGCAACCTTTAAATAGCACACGGACATAAATGAAGGTGTAACAAAAATGGTTTTTATTCAAATGATTTAAAACAGGGGATGAAAATTAAAAGGAGAGGGGGGCTCAGCACTACCTAAGCATATGAGGCATGGGGGCAAGAGTCAAGTAAAGATAAAAAATCAAGACACATACAGGGTGTAGGTGGCTATATCTAAGCACACCTACGTGACAATCTACCTATACTGAGACCTTGTGACCACATGTAAAGAATATTATGCCATATAATTTGTTGCAGTAATTACATGATAAGGGTACACAGGAATAAAAGGTAACAGGTTGCAAAGATACGTTACCACTCAGCAGGTGATTGTCACAAATAATAAAGTCAATACTCCATGTTGTAGATAGGAAAGGTAGGGGCCCCCCTCAGCAAGACTCCCACTCCAACGCGTTTCGACGAGAAACTGTCTTCTTCTGGGAGTGGTGAGGGGAGCAAAGAGCTAGCATTTATAGGGGAAGTCATAATTGCAAAAATCACGCCAAAATTGAATAGATTGCAAGCAGCTGTATGAGCAGAGAGTGTTTACAAGTGTTACAGCATCCTAGAGCCTGTATTACTGTGATTGCACATCTCATTGGACTGCACTGATCATGTGAGCTCTCTAAGGTCAACCCTTATGTAAATGGTTTGATGATGCATCAAGCATCATCACATGAGAGATAGGGAAGTATCTGTCAGAAAGGCAGTGTCATTGAGGCTGCTGGTTAAGACTACAAGCGTCTGATAGGCCAATATATAGCATGTGGTCGTCTTAGAATTAATGTATGCTAATCAGCTGCGTGACGCACGTGACGTCATTGCGCATGTGCGCGATACCAAGCGCGATCCACAAGGGAATTAAATATCAAAACTTGAGACAGCCGCTGTGTGCACAAAGTTTTTTTGAAAGTAAAATAGCTAATTCTCATGTCCTATAGTCAGTAGCTACTGCGGAGGCTATTTCGAGTGACGTCAGCGCGTTATGTATGTCGTGACGTCAGATTGTCATAGCAACTGTATATACAAATGATTCTTTTAGGTAGAAGTCAGGAAACATAAAAAAGACCACAAATTACAGACCTGACATTTAAATCAAGGGACTGCAAGTCATATATACAATAGTAGGATGTCTGAATGAGGCTGTAAAATCAGAATATAAGGGTAGTATGTGCATGCAGTATGCATTGGCACCCATACCACCACATCTATTTTAAGCTCACTTAAACATAATTTAAGAGATTCTGGAAGACCAGCAAAAATCATTATTGCATAGATAATAACAAGTGGAAATATTTCAAGTTGATCTTAAAGTTTTTTTTTTTGTGTTGTTCAAATTGTATATGCAGTCTGCATTAGTGCCGATGTCAGTGCATCCAATCTAAATCCATTGGTATGCCATGGCAGGGGTGCAGGTAAACCAGAAGAGACATTATTAACAAAGTAATAGCAGAGAAAAATATCTGTAGTCATTATATAGAAGTGCAAATAGATTCCAGCCATTAAACTACCAAAGTCAACCAAATTGCAGAGTTTCAATATATATAGCAGAGTCAGAGCGAACCTAAAGTTGTTCAAAGATACTGTACTTCCAGCCATATATCTTATGCGTGATAAAGCCACAATAGTCCTGGATGAAGGCTTCTCTCTGAGAAGAGCTGACAGGGAGCAAATTAATTGCAAAGATTAAAATCCGTTTTGAAATATCCTTATCTTCAGCCTAATGAATAGGCAGATTATAGGTTGTAGTAATTGAACGTTATTCATAGATGCTCCTTAATATGGAGGGAGCGACGTGGTATCACTTGTCTGAATTGCAGGGTAAACAGATAGTGTCCAGATCGAAAGTAGATGACAAGGTGGATCAGCGGATCATAACTGATATAACAATTTCAGTGGATATTCCTAGTAGGTTGTGATTAGTCATGATGCCATAGTTATAATAGCTGTAGATAGATCTTCATCATTAGTGTTTCCTCTTTATGGGTAGGTGTACTCCATATCTCTGTCGCTGGTCTTCGGTGTGGGACAGGGAGTGCTGGTTCACAGATTGTAAGTATGTGGGAGGATAAAGAGGAAAACCATGCATTAGAGGACAAACAGATCAAAAGGCAAAAGAACAATTCAAACCAGAGGGGCAATATTTACAAAAACATGGCAAAGCCAAGGTAATCGTAATGACCACGTGGTATCATGGTGCCCAGCTGCACAATCCACCTGCACTCCCTCCTCAACAGAGCCCTCTCAAGGTCGCCGCCACGGGCACCAAGAAAGACCCTGTCGAAGGCGAATGCAGAAAGGGCCGTACAGTCGGACCCATGACAGTGCAGAAAGTGACGTGCAACCGAGCTAATCTTTTTACATGCGTCTACGTCCTTTTGCGCGTTTTTAATATTGCGGACGTGTTCCAACACGCGAAAGCGAAATTCGCGTGTTGTCATGCCGACGTAAACAAGGACGCAGGGACATTCAAGATGGTATATGACTCCCTTGCTTTTACAATTGATAAAAGATAAGACCTTGTATGTATGTGTGTTGTTTGAGTTTGTGAATATAGATGTTTGTTGCATGTATTTGCATGCAGAACACATACCGCATTTGTAGAAGCCCGGTTTGCGTTGTTGGGACAGGAAAGTAGGATTAGTTTGAGGCACATAATGGCTACGTGTTAATTTGTCTCCTAAATTTGGAGAGCGCCTACTTGTAAGGCTAGCCCGATCGCCAAGTGTGTTCCTGAGTTCAGGGTCTGTCATTAGGGTACCCCAATGTCTCTGGAGTATACCCCTGAGATCTGACCATTGGCGGTTGTAGGTGCTAATAAACCTGATTTGTTTCCTACCTTTGTACTTGGGTCTAACTTGCAGGAGGCTCTCACGGGTGACTTTGCAACAGTTATTATACCCTTTTTTAATTTGGGATATAGAATATCCTCGATTTTGGAATTTAGTTTTGAATTCCTTGGCTCTGGTTTTGAATGTAGCAGCAGTGGAACAGTTCCTCTTAAGTCGCAGAAATTCGCTGCGTGGAATTCCCGAGACTTGATGCTGAGGATGGAAACTAGACGCGTGAAGAATAGAGTTTGTTGCGGTATCTTTGCGATGGATGTCTGTTTCTATCGTGCCTGTTCCACTGATGCTAATCAAAATATCCAGGAATACCACAGAGGTGGGACTGCTCAAGTGTGTGAGTTTGATGTTAAACCTGTTGTGGTTCAGTACACCGATGAAATCTGCAAATGCATCACTGGTGCCTTTCCAGACAACCAGGATATCATCAATGTATCTGAGCCACAACAGGGCCAAGTCACTGTAGTGACGGTGAAGGTCGGAAAAGACTGCCTCCCTCTCCCACCATCCCAAAAATAGGTTGGCATAGGAGGGTGCGCATGCCGCTCCCATAGCTGTGCCTCTAATTTGTAAATAGAATTTGGTTTTAAAAATAAAATAATTATGTGTGAGAATGAATTCTAGAAGTTCCATGAGGAACTCGAGAAGGTCACCTGGGATGTCTTGCATAGACAGATAAAATCTGGTTGCCAGGAGACCTTCCCAATGGGGAATGCAGGTGTACAGGGACTCTACATCACAGGTCGCAAGGATAGTATCCCTATCGACTGTGATGCAGTCGACCCTGGACAACACCTCCATTGTGTTGCGGAGGTATGATGGCAAATTAACTACTGCGAGGCACAGAAAAGAATCTAGGAAGCGGCAGGCAGGTTCGCATAAGCCCCCTATGCCAGAGACTATAGGTCGTCCCGGTGGGCGGGAGGCATTCTTATGGACTTTGGGTAGGAGATAAAATGTCGGAATTTCAGGGAATTTAGGTAATAGGCCATCATAGTTAATTTTGGATATAATCTTGTTGTCTAATGCAGTATGTAAAATGCGTTCTAAATCAGATCTGAATCTAAGTGTTGGGTCACAGGCTAGCTCAGAGTAACATGCTACATCTTGTAGCTGTCTGTATGCCTCCCTTTCATACATACTCTGTGGCCATATCACTACATTGCCCCCCTTGTCAGATCGCTTAAAGACTACGGAGGGGATCTGCTGTAGTTCCCTGATGGAGAGCCACTCATCCTTACCCAAATTCTGAGTTCCCCGGGATAACGGTAGTTTCAAGATTTCTTCGGTTACTGCTGCAGCGAAGACTTCAACAGCTGAGCAACTCTGGATGGGTGGACAGAACGTTGACGTTGGTCTTGTCCGTAATAGTATCTCTTTGGTAGAGGTTGTAATCAACTCTTGTTCATCCAGAAGTGCATCCATGTTATCCATGTCTCTATATCTGCAATGTCCCACGCTGCAGTGGGATGGACATCCAACTCTAGATCTCGGGGTTTCAAAAAATGTTTATGAAGCAGTAATTTACGGCAGAAAAGATTCAGATCCTAAATGGCTTCGAATTTATCCATATAACTGGTCGGCGAGAAAGTTAAGCCCTTCTTTAAAACTCTGATTTGGGCTTCTGAAAGGGTAAATTTAGAGAGATTAATGATAGTCAATTCCTCTCCTACCACGCCCGTCGCTGCTGGTATTGCGGTTTGTAGCTGTCTTCCTTCCCCTCCTTGTCTTCCTCTTCCTTTTCTTGAGCGTTTGCCCCTGTCTAAAAAAGAGGAGGTAAGTGTAGAATTTGATGGAAGGGAGGCGGATGTTGAGGCATGTGGTGCATCAACATCAGATGAGTCTACATCTGTTGTAAAAGCATCAGATGACAGAGAGGCGTCTTGGGCCTGTGGTCTTGTCTTTCTAGACTTCTTGCCTCTATTCCACCTGTATACCTGTTTTCTATCAAAGTCAGTTATGTCCCTATCGAATTTCTTTTTTTTATATTCAATGAGACCTTCCTCAAATTTGATTAGGTCAGTTTCCACCTTTTCAATTATTGATGGTGTTATGCCAATAAGATCTTTTTTGGCTAGTTCAATTTTATCTGTTAATTCCGTTAGATTCTGTTTATCATGTTCTATGAGAATTGCAATAAGCTCCAGAGAGCAGGCAGTGAGAGATAATTCCCAACGTTCTTTAAGAGTACTATCTGAGAACTCAAAGGCTGGAAACAGCTTTATTCTCAGGCCTCTAGGGATAATTTTTCTAGTAAGATACTGTAGTTGTCTAGTGCTGTTTGATTCCACCAACTGCGTAACCTTTTCTGTGAGAGATATTTAAATGTGTTAAGACTGTCAGTCTCTTTCACCCCAGAATTAGGATTTGTAGTTTCTGTCTCAATTGGTTGAGAATGTGAAACAGAGAATGCTGCTATAGCATTTGCAATTCTATTTTCATCTTGAGCGCTGAAATTCATGCTAGCTCAATATATAGTGAGATGAAGGGACAAAGAAAAAATGTGAGTTAAAAAGTGAGTTAAAAAGTGGAGCTGATATAAGAATTTTTGCAATTCAGAGAGAGCAAAAAACAGTATATAGGTTGGAAGACACAAAGATATTGCTCATCACTTTACATAAACTTTGTCCAAAACACTGTTGATAAGTCAATTTTTCTAATACTGAACAGTGGTGCTAAAGGTAAATAGAAATATGCAAACAACAAGGAAAAAGCAACCTTTAAATAGCACACGGACATAAATGAAGGTGTTCTAATAACTATGCTCCCATAGCACCGCCACTTACCTGCATTTTAGTACATTTGTGTTTTTTGATTACAGTTACGTTATATTGGTTTTGATGCGGTTATGTTTGTATATATATATATATATATATATATATATATATATATATATATATATATATATATATATATATATATATATATATATATATATATATATATATATATATATATGTATATGTAGCCCCTGTACGTAAGAGCGGGCTACTTATCCTTCTCCTAGTGGAGTAAGCCCTGGTAAGGGCAGGCGCCAGTAGTAACCATGGGTTTTCCCCCCCTTCAAAGCCCTGCCTGAAGTGATAGAAGAGGGGCCCCCTGACTCTGTGCAGGCCTAGACAGAGGGAAGGTCGTGCTGACATCATAGGAGCAGGGCTGACTCTATTTAGTGGGCTGTCCTGTGTGTGTCTGTGTTCAGTCTGTGGATGCCAGTTGGTTCTGGCAGTTCGTGTGCGAGTTGAGTCAGAGCTGAGAGAAAGAGGTGGGAGTCCAGAATGCCCAGTTCTGTGAGGATGTCAATCTGAGCTGGAGTAGAGTCTGGAGAGCAGAGTGTCAGGACTGGCAGTCTGTGGAGAGCCTGGAGGGAGTATGTGGAGTGATGTCCTGGAGCGGAGGAGAGTGCTGGTCTGAAGTGTTGTAAGACCCAGCAGAGCGCATGCCTGACCGGAGAGGCCCTGCTCAACGTGAGAGTGATATTTGTGAAAGAGACCTCAGAGCTCCTCTGAGTAGAGCGGACAGGACTATAGAGGTGGACCACTGCCCCACACCCTATTTAGGGGGTGAGGGGAAGGACATCTAGCCTCACCCCTAGGGCCTACCCTGTGGGGTGGAGGCAGGGGTATTGAGGCCCCTTTCAGCCCATCCTGCTGGGAAGCATACATCTGGAGGGAAGGAAAGGAGAGAGACGCCTGTACATTGGGAGCACTGTTTCTAAGAGCTACTCTTTGCATGAACTGCTGTGTACTACCTCAAGTGTAAAAAGACAATAAAGACACTGCTGCTGTTTTACATAAGACTGTGTGTGAGTTCTGGAGCATTCACCCTGGGACCAGGGTTCTTTCTCTATAAGGGTCCTACCCCACATCCCTGGGGATTATAGGGAATGGAGGCGCTGCACCGTTGCTAAAGAATGAAGGCCATTACCCCAGAAGCCTGGTCCTGTTGTCCCCAACACCAACGCGGGAGACTCAGGCCCTCCTGTTCCAAGCAGGTACGCACCACCCAAGTACATGTAGCCAGCCCTCACTACACCCTAGATAGTCATCTGCATCTGGGGGGAGGGGGGAACATGGGTTACATATATATAGGGTTTGTTGAAAGCACGCGAAAAATATGTGAAAGTACACAATGAATTTTATTAGCAATACCAAACACAAAAATAATATTAAAATATACCTAAACACATATTAAATAAACACTGCTGAACCAATGAACACACAATAAAAATGTGGAGACCCAAAATATGTAACATGCAAAATACATAGGTATGATAATGCAGGGGAAAATAATTTTCCCTGGAAATGCAATGGAGATCGACCGATCAGCAACACATGATAATACAAATGACGGAAAAAATACCAATATCTACACAAACCCAAGTAAACACAGAAAAAAGAGCAACAATAAAAATATAATGAATGAATACCCTAGATGCTGTGTAGCCAGAAGGTGGTGTCTAAACCCTGGCAGTTATAATAAAGAGCCAGAGAAAGACAGAAAATAAATGTCTAAAATATGCAGAGGTGGGGTCCCCTCAAAGACTAAAATGGAAACAATAAGTCAGCAGAGAAAACAAGGGAGAAAAACATGAGAAAATAACTCCCTAATGCCACAGCTAGGTGTAACTGATATAAACTGTGGCAGACAAAAATGAAAGTGTCCCAAAGGCTACCGTGGAGCAAGGAAATGTCCAGATACTTGCTATGACACTGCACCAGACATCCAGAGGAGAAGGGGAGTCCAAGACAGAGGTAAGTAAGAGGCAATGCAAGCCCCCGGTATTCCGCTCCTAATTATATAAAACTTAGACATTGTTTATATCTAATTACATCTAGGCTCGTTTTTAGGGGCGTAAATATCATAAATTGATGTACCAATCGGATTGTAGACACTCCAGTATATATATCTAGCCACCACTGTTCATGAACAAAATCCCTTTGGTAAAGTTGCATTATTGTGACGAAACGCGTCAGGGACGTAAATTACGACATTACGTCATCACGTTGTCTGCATGCTTTACGGCCGGAGCGTGCAGGAGCAGCATTGAGGCCTACTCTGATGACACATTGCGTGGAGGACTTAATTTGATCGCGGAAAGGACGGACACTGTCGGATGCATTGCCCAAGGGTTCCAGTTGGATTCTAATACGTCACGAGATGGCCTGCATCGGTGGTGATAATAATTTTGTCACAAATTGCTTGTTTTTCACTTATACTTTGTAAGTGTTTTTAATCCCCCCACCAACCCATCCCTATCATTAAACGTACAGGATCACACTATGGGGCGTGCGCTCTCTGTTTTCTTTCTTTTTCTATAGAATTTGCCTTGGAAGTGGTTCATCCATGTAAGAGCTGCCGTGGACCCCTGGATCCTGTATCAATCTCTGTGTAACCCATCAGGACTCATTTTGGGGTTTGGACTATTACAATTGGACATTTTTTATATATTTTTTTATTAATTTTATTATATTTGTATGTTTTTGTAATAGAGTGTTTAGTTAGTCAATATTAATTTTAAGTTTACTCACTATAGGATTGTTTTTTATCTTTAAACAGTATTTTGCAAAGGTTTTTTTATTGTTCACTGGTTTATGAGTGGCGCTACTATAATCACTTTTCTTTTGGCTATATATATACATATATATTTATATATATATATATATGGAACCAACAGAGAAAGCAACCTTGTAAAAAGCACACGGACATACCTTAAAGTGTAAACAAAGAATTTTATTAAAGTGAGTTTAAACAGGGGATAAAGTTTAAAAGATGAGGGGGGCTCAGCTCTACCAAACAATGTGAACCTAGAGGCAAGGGTCCAAACATAGAGCCAATTCTGACATGCACAGGATGCAGGGAGCTCTGTAAAAGCACACCTGTGAAATGAGAACCCACACTGAAAATAAGTATATCCACGATAGAATAATCATCATACAATCATAATGAAAGGTTGCATGGAGTGGATACAAGGAAGGTACAAGTAGCAATGTGAAATATACATCACCACTCAGTTTAGGGGTATCACAGGCAAAAGAATAAGTCAGAGCCTCTATCAGGTGAAAGAAGGTAGGGGCCCCCCTCAGCAGACTCCCACTTCACTTATACAGGTAAACCCCATTATAGCACGGTCCTCGGGGGCCACCCGATCCGACCGCGCTAGACCCGGGGTCGCGCTTATTTTTTTTAAAAATGGCTGCCGCGCGCCTGATCGGGAGGGAGGGAGGGAGTGAGGAGGGAAGGAAGGAAGAGGTGGCCAGAAGCCCTACACGTCCCTTAGCAATGGCGAGTCCAGCCGCAACCTGCTCCTTACCTCCCACCACCGGCATCCATTTCCTCCCCCCCCATGCCCCCACACCTACACCCCCTCCTCGGCATAGCCCACGCGGCCCTCCGAGTCCCAGCCTGCTCCTCACTCACCCCCCCTCCTCGGCATAGCCCACGCGGCTCTCCGAGTCCCAGCTTGCTCCTCACTCACCCCCCCTCCTCGGCATAGCCCACGCGGCCCTCCGAGTCCCAGCCTGCTCCTAACTCACCCCCCCTCCTCCCGACACCCCCCCTCCTCCCGACACCCCCCCTCCTCCCAACACCCCCCCTCCACCTGATGCCAGCTCCGCTCCGATCTCAGCAGCTGACACCAAAGGTAGGGAGGGGGAGTGGGAGGTGTGGTGTAGTGTGCTGTGAGAGTGTGTTGTGAGTGCTGTGAGAGTGTGCTGTGAGTGCTGTGTGCTGTGAGAGCTGTGTGCTGTGAGAGTTTGCTGTGAATGCTGTGAGTGCTGTGTGCTGTGAGAGTGTGCTGTGAGTGCTGTGTGCTGTGAGAGCTGTGTGCTGTGAGAGTGTGCTGTGAGTGCTGTGTGCTGAGAGCTGAGTGCTGTGAGAGTGTGCTGTGAGAGCTGTGAGAGTGTGTGCAGTGTGCAGTGTGTGCAGTGAGCAGTGTGTGCTGGGAGAGTGTGCTGGGAGAGTGTGCTGGGAGAGTGTGAGCAATGTGTGCAGTGAGCAGTGTGTGCAGTGAGCAGTATGTGCAGTGAGCAGTGTGTGCAGTGAGCAGTGTGTGCAGTGAGAGTGTGTGCAGTGAGAGTGTGTGCAGGGAGAGTGTGTGCTGGGAGAGTGTGAGCAGTGTGTGCAGTGAGCAGTGTGTGCAGTGAGCAGTATGTGCAGTGAGCAGTGTGTGCTGGGAGAGTGTGTGCTGGGAGAGTGTGTGCTGGGAGAGTGTGTGCAGTGTGTGCAGTGAGCAGTGTGTGCAGTGAGCAGTGTGTGCAGTGAGCAGTGTGTGCAGTGAGCAGTGTGTGCAGTGAGCAGTGTGAGCAGTGTGTGCAGTGTGCGCAGTGAGCAGTGTGTGCAGTGAGCAGTGTGTGCAGTGTGCAGTGTGTGCAGTGAGCAGTGTGTGCAGTGAGCAGTGTGTGCAGTGAGCAGTGTGTGCAGTGTGTGCTGGGAGAGTGTGTGCTGGGAGAGTGTGAGCAGTGGGTGCAGTGAGCAGTGGGTGCAGTGAGAGTGTGTGCAGTGAGAGTGTGTGCAGTGAGAGTGTGTGCAGTGAGAGTGTGTGCAGTGAGAATGTGTGCAGTGAGAGTGAGTGCAGTGTGTGCAGTGTGTGCAGTGTGTGCAGTGTGTGCAGTGTGTGCAGTGTGTGCAGTGTGTGCAGTGTGTGCAGTGTGTGCAGTGTGTGCAGTGTAAAAAAAAAATTCAAATTTAATTTTTTTTTAAACGGGAGCCACGTGAAAACTGCGTTATTACTGATTTCGCGTTATAACGGGTCGCGCTATAACGGGGTTTACCTGTATATTGTATTTTCTTTGGAGTTCAAATTAGTTTTTTCTTTTAAGAACAATATCAATGTTGTAATTCAAATAAGTCAATAAGAATTGTATACAGTGCTTTCTAAATTAACTAATTACACATATGGTCAGAACATACATTAAACACAACAGTACCTCATCTTCTTAAGCTGTATTGTGAATTATTGGAAATAAATATATTGTGTTATTTTGCATTTCTTGAAATCCCATAACACAATGTTTGTAGCTAGAAATTGGACAAAATTGTGCAATACATACTTTTAATGTATATCCCCCTTACATACACTGTATGTAATATAATGTTAGTTTAGTTTATCACTAACATATGTATTTAAAAAAAAATAAGTAAATATTTGACACACTTTAGTGGACTTATTTGACTATTGAAAATTCAACAGACGACAGAGAAGCCCAATGCTACATCCAACATGACAAAAATACACAGTAAAACACTTATATATTATCTTGAAAAAGGGTAATTTAGTTTAACCCTTTGGCCAAAGCATTGTAAGCTTGCGAGCCACGACAAGGCAGACACCTGTTCGCAAGTCCTAACACTACCAGATAAAATACTAATATACCTCTATTAGGATTAAAATTCTAATTTACCTCTATTAGGAGGGAGAAAGACCACATTGGATCTATATCCAGTAGAATGAAAGGACCTACTAACTTGGGAAGTGGGGAGGGGCGGGCTTAAAATCTGGGAAGGAGGAGCCACTAACCTCCAACAGCTGAAACAGCTGAGAATAGGTTAACAAAACACAAAATAATAATACAATAGAAAGGGTTTTGCTTATCTTAGTCCATGTGGCAAAGACGTCACTGCTTCAGCATGGCTCTTTCGGCAGTGTCTCTCACTCTTTACCAGCTTCTTTACACTGTGTCAGCATGACTCTCTCAGCAGTGTCTCTCACTCTTTACTAGCTTCTTTGCACTGCTTCAGCATGACTCTCTCAGCAGTGTCTCTCACTCTTTACCAGCTTCTTTAACAAGCTTCTGGTAGCTGGGGAGCACACCTGTCTCCCCACCTTCTCTGGGGAAAAACAGTCTCGCTCTGGCTCTGTCTGCCAGCTTCCTGTGACTTTTGAACCTGCAGTCTCTCAGGAAACCTGCTTAATTAGGCTGCAGGTGTATGCAGGTTAACTGGTTGAGTGCTGGAAGGTCCACATATCCTCCATTCCAGCCTGAGTCAGTGACTCTGTCACAATATGTATGAAAGGACATACATTGAAAATGGAATTTACAACTGTACACTTACATTGGATTTAAAATACACAATGTATGAATCTATATGTATTTTACAAAGAACAACAACTACAAAGAAGTTACCTTTTCAAACATGTTTTTTTTTTTGGTTAACAACATTTGCAATCTAGTCATTGACCTGTTGCTTTGTGTTTTGAGAACGTGTTCTCCCTCTGCCACGAACATTAGAACTTCTAGTCTGCCCACTCACTGTTGTCACTGACATAATGGCAGATGGTTGTGGTGTTTGCCTTTCTATCGGTGGCTGTGTTAAAGGTGGTGTTTGCCTTTGTGTAGGTGGCTGTGCCAAGGGTTGTGTTTGCATTTGTATAGGTGACTGTGCCACAAGGGTGGTGTTCTCATTTGTATCAGTGGTTGTGCCAAGGGTGGAGTGACTGGCGTGCGATGTAGTTGTGGCAAATGTGGACTTAGTGGCATTATGCGAGCTGGCTGTGGCAACGGTGCATGAGAAATTGTATGCGTTGTCTTAATAGTGTGTTTTACAAAATGATTCTTCCAAGTACAGGATTGTGTGCATCAGTATTTAGGAACTCATTTTCACTTCTGTGCTGTACATCTTTTAGTTTTTGCAGGTGTCTTTGAAGTCATTTGAAGAGGTTAAGGCCATGGACAAAACACTCTTGTTATAAAATAAGCAGAGAAAAAGCAGCGGTTTCAAATCCCCACTGTTTATTACAAAATATAATACACAAACCAATCCAATCAAAAACATCTTTGATAAGCATTGGGGGTTCTGTCCGCAGATACTGCCTTAAAATCAGAATATATGGAAGGCCCCAAATTTGTCTTTAAAAGGGCAAAAACTATCGCCAATTATGTCTCTCCTAGTTTTTTCCAAGCTCAGAAGAATACCCAGCAATCTGCCTAAAGGCAGTTTTAAATGTGCTAGATGCAAATCATGTAAACATAAGCTATCTACTTCTGAGTTTGTATTCCCCTCAACAGAAAAAAAATACAGTGTCAATCATTTATCAACTGTAATACCACATTCGTTATCTATCTCTTAAGATGCGGATAAACAATAAACAATACAGTATGTGGGACGCACTTCGAGGGCCCTCAAGGTCCGCATATTAGAACACATGCGCCTCATCACCTTACATGACACTAACCATCCAGTTTCCCAACACTTTGTGAATTCCAATTTGGGGAACATGGATACGTTTGCATATATGGGCATAGAGCACGTTCCTTGTCCTGTAAGGGGTGGCAATAGGGTGAATGTCTCATACAAACATGAGTTATTTTGGATATTCACCCTACAAACCAGATACCACAGGGCCTCAACTCAGATTGGGACCATGGCCCATTCTTGCATTAAATATAGCTTTTTACAACACTATGGGAATGTCAGGATCACTCATTTATATGTATATGTGCCCATGAGGCACTTTATTATATCATCAAGTGGTCACTATAGTTCTGCAAATCTGTACAATTGTTCTTATAAATATGCAATGGGTCCCCTCCTCCCCCTGTTCCCCCCCCCCCCTTTATTCCCTTCCCTCCCCCCTCCCTTCCTCCCCCTCCCTTCTGTTCCCCCCCCCACCCCCATCCCTTCTCTTCCCTTTCCCCTATTCCGCAATAGGGAACACCTTTGATGAACGTCCTGTGTTTATTTCAATTACTATTTATACTGTGTTAGATATAGTTTAAGAAAACATACAATTTATGACTTATGTTCTTTGCTATAAATATTGAGATACACAGCTATACTATACTATATATGTGTTCTGGGTTTTCACTTCCCTCCTTTCAATTTGTCAACTCAGGTTGTGTCAGAGTGCATTTTTTTATCTGCCTTTTATATTTTTTTAATCAATGATTATCTATTCAGGTTTCTACTGATTAGATTCAATTTAGAATATTATGAGTCTAATGAATCTGCTATATAATAACTTAATGTTAGTTATTTAGCTTTTTAGTTAATAGTGCAGTTTCCATGGTTGTCTGCCTTATAAATAGGCTTCTACAAATAAGTGGCTTTCTCCAACATACAAATACCGCTTTTTAGTAGATTTATTTTTCTACGTAACTATTTGGGCAACATTTTTCTTACTTTTTTAAAAGTATGACAAGTGTTCCATTATTCTATTCAGTGTATTAATGTCTTGTCTGTTGTTTTAAATCACTTTCCTTGGGACACTGCTGGTTTGTTCATTTGTCAAAAAACGTTTGTAAATAAAGTTTTCATTGTTTTGAATACGACATTTGCACGCTGACGTCCTAGTACCCACGTCATCTGACGAAAAAGAAAGTGGAGGGGACAAATCAGCACCAAATTTAAATTTAAACAGTCCGGTAAGTGTCCCTTAGCTACCTTGATAAAGTGCTTTTTGCCTGAAACGCGTAGGTGCTTCTGACAAGCCTACATGTCTGTATTTGTTTCCTTTATTTAATACATTTTTTCAATACTTTGGAAAAACGTTTTCTCTGCATAACATTTTTTCAATGGAGATGTAGTGCTCTGCCTTTTTCTTTGTTCTACCTGCTGTCTTTGCAATGAGTGCTTGTGGAGATGCTTCAATCATGTTTGGCGGCGATGCTTCAATGACTGTTGCAGAAGATACAGTAAGTGCAATAATCTTTTGAGACGCTTAACTAACTGTTTTTGGAGAATGTGCTAGAGATGTCTCTGGTGAAAAAACTGCACAATCTAACGATCCAACTTCAGAGGAGGCAGGAAAGCGTACTTCCGATGCAATTGCAGAGGCCAGAATCTCATTTTGTTTCAGTAAACATGCAGCAATAGATTGCATTGAGGTATTGTGAATTTGAAATTCTGCAGTATTCAGTAGCAAGATTTATTTTATATTTGTAATTTCAGCTACAATTGTGTCATGAACACTCATCAATTGTTGATGATGGGATATTTGGCTTTGCAATAAACGAGCTTCAGATTGCTCGATTGAGGCCAAATGCTCTTTGTGGGCACTGTCACGATGTGCAGTTACAGGTTGGTGATGGCTTAATCCCGGACTCTCAAAATCCGTAGCGAAAGACATACACAGTGAATCTCCAAGTCCTTAGATGTTTCCAATACATTGAATCTTTGTTTGAATAATATGAGGATTACATTAATTGCTTGTCGCATCTAAAATATCGTTAACATAGTTTGATGTAACAATGTGTGCTGATTTAATTGTCAGTAACACATTCAATTATGACATCACACTCATAATGAATGTAATGTCTGATTTAAAATTGAGCATGAAAATTGAAGCACATTGAAACGGTACTTAGTGAGTCGGCCATGCATCAGAACATGGAATATTTGTGTAATCTCATAATTAATGCTGTGGATTTGACCACTCAATAACTATATTTTTATGTGACTGCAAAATCAGATGTCCACATTTTTAATAGCTAACTCTGCAGATGTGAGTCACATCTGCCACTGTCCCATGGTCATATGAATGTGTAGTTGGTGCATAGAAATTGACACACAAGAATGTTTAAAATTGATGGTCTCACCTTCCATTAATGGTGATGACATCTGGGATGCAGGTGCTGGCGCCTGTTTTCCGACGGGGGATGCATGGGCCACTGTAAATTTCTGAAAAGACAGTTGTTAAGAATATCAAGTATGTTAACATAACTTGTTGTCTGCATACATAAGAATATACAGTATAATTAATTTTAATCTTGTTTTATATGTGAGTGTTTAAGTTTGATCAGCAGCAGGTGTATATGCTACATATCAATAATGTTTTACATTGACTCATGACATCATGAAAAATACAATATGAATACTACTACATAGTATGTGAATGCAGATATATATGAAGGGGTGTGTAATACAGTTTCTTTTGTGAGTTTACATAAACTGTATATACTAAATATTATTTTGTTCGCATACACTATAAAATCATGTGATCATAATAGAATAAACAACTTAAAACACAAATTATATTGTATTTTTGAATTTTTAAAAAATACATTTCAAGTGAAAATGTTTACTCAAGTAAAAGTACTGACCTGGGAGAAAACGTGTGATCATTCACACCGATATCCCTATCACCAGACAAGCCTTCAAACATGACGGGTAAGAATTTTTCACACAGCTGCTCCTCCAACGGAGTGAGCCTTTTATTGGGTGCTGGAGGTCCTCCTCCAGTGCCTGAAGCATGTAAACGTACACTTTGTAATTTTGCCTTCAATTTCAGTTTTATATAATCAAATCGATTTCGGCAGTTATCATGAGTTCGTACTTGATTTTTACAGGCAGACACAGACAGTCTAATCTGTTCCCTTAAATCCTTTTTGACATGTGCACTGGTCTTGCCTTTGGATATATAACAAAATAACTTTTATCATGTACATATCTTAGCATCAAATATTTCTTTAAAACAAATGTGTGAACATTTCTAAAATGTATTAAACATGCAGTTTGACAAATAATGTGTGGCACATGAAGTTTAAAAAAAGGTTGATGCATAATAAGCAAATAATTAATATGAGAATAAATTATATTTACATACAGTTGTAAAATTCCTCTATTCGTATACTAGTTGTAAACACTCAATGATAACATGTGTATTTTGAAACTTTGACAGTTATATGTTAATGTCCATTAAATGTGATTTAATAAATGTTAGATAATAGATGGCTAAATAAATTTTAACAGTCATTGCAAAGGAATTTCTTACCTTCTAAGTTCCCATACAGACTGTCATAATGCTCCAAAATACCAGTCACAAGGACTTGATTCTCCTCATCGTTGAAACTTATATTTAGTTTTTTTTCTATCTGCTTCTTACGCCCAGCTACAACCACTGAGCTCGGCTGCTGCTGACTGGACTCCCCTTCTCCCAATGGAACATATTGAAGGTTATTCTTGACGTTGGTATGCAGGCTTATGACGCTTTGGTCAAAGGGTTTAACTAAATAACCAAGAAAATATTATTATTGAAGTATTTAAACTTTATACTTATTACCATACAGTATATGTTTTGTCAATTGGATGTAGCATTGGACACCCCTGTCTTTTGTTGTATACATTTGCCACACTCAGTAGCACTCCTTTTGACATAATATATATATATATATATATATATATATATATATATATATATATATATATATATATATATATATATATATATATATATATATGATGTGGTTGGTGTGTTGGTGTTGGAGTTTGAGCTAACTAGGAATGTGTGTGTTAACATATTGAAATATTGAAGGAGCCTTGCAATCTCACCACCACCACAGTCACCCTACCACCACCAGTCACCCCACCACCACTACTCCCCCCACCACCACTCCCCCCACCACACAACTCCCCCCACTACAACCAGTCACCCCACCAATGCTAGTCACCCACCACCACCAGTCACACCACCACTCCCCCCACCACAACCACTACCCTGACTCACACGTGCACTCACACGCCGACTCAAATGAACACCACTCACCTCAGCATCACCACTCACCCCAGCAGTCACCCCACCATCACTCCTCTGACTCTCACACCTCCCGGCCATACCTCTAGCACTCACAAATAACAGATAAACAAATTAAACAACACGCTCACAAAACACTTTCAAACTCCCAATAACTACAATTTGTAAACAAAACAACACAAGACAAATCTATCAAAATACACAACAACTGTAGCAATAACAAATCCTCCACATGCCTAGCTCTTACTGTCTCTCACTCACTCCCAACAACACAGAGAAAGAATAAAAATAAATGGAGCATTTAAATATCGGCCAATTCCACAAAACTTTTTGGAATATGCCACGCCATTTCCTAGTGCTCAGAGAGACAATCATCATGCCACGGATAATCGCCATTTGTAAAAATGTTGCTATCACTGGTGTTTGGGGCTTTCTGCATACCGTGATAGCAACGCTGTCAAAAATGGCGATTTAAAAACAATGGCAATTTTTTTTATCAGCGCTTACTGCATGAGGCCCATAGTTAGCAATCATCTTGGCTCTCTTAAATACAAACCTAGGATCATTTCTACAGAAGTTCTTAAGAGCTGGGTCCACAGATAGGACACCCTATTGACGTTTTATTATATTTTTAATTTGATCAGCTTGAGAGCTAACTTGAGTAATAAAAAGTGGGCCATCCTGAAAGGAACTCTTACATCTTCTATTCTGAAACAAAGTAGGCCTCTCCATAAGTTGAACTTCTTCAAAGGCACGAATAAGATCTATATGTGAGTAGCCTCTAGCTACAGTATAAATCTGTCAAATAAATCCCTGGACTGTGTGAGGAAGTCTGTATCACTAGGCAAGTTTTCTTAAGTCTCATAAATTGCCTTTTTGGGATTCCCCTTAAAAGGGTTTTTTTTCGATGGCAGCTGTCTGCCCATAAAAAAAGTATTACGTGAATTAACCTTACGGAAAGTGTCAGTTTGAATGATCATATTTAGATCAATAAATCTGTAAATCTAAATGGTAAATATGGTGATAATCATAATTGTGAGTAAAGTGCAAATTAAGATCATTAAGATTTCTGGATTATATTACATAGACTAGCACAAGAGAAACTTAAAAAGAGATTCAATTTACAGATCTAGCCAGACTTACTTTTCCTAGTAATGGGGCATGATGAAAGATCCCACCGGTGAGAAGACATGGTTTAACCTACGAAATTACGAATTACCCACGGATAAGCGTGCATTGTTTCAAATTGCAATTTCAGTATCTCTCTGCCAGATGTCACAGTAAGTTTCTTTGTTTGTCGATGCTGCGGTGAGGCTGTTGCAAGGCATGAGTACTTTACATTGCAAATAATAATATTTGAATATTAATATGGTTTTATACACAATTAATTGTAATGTTATTTGTCTGTTATAGGGTTCACCCTACGATCATTCAACTTTTCTTATCAAGAGCTCAAAAATCTGTCCTACCATACATTCCGTATATCAATACCTTCAGTCTTCAAACTATAAAATTCACTACAATGCTGCATTCACAATTATTTATTTTCTAAATCATTTGTTGTTACGTGAAATAAATACTGTACTCTATGTGCGCTCCAGAGACATTTGTACATACTTTGCATGCTTTACGTACTGCATATACTGTAAATGTTACACCGTGGAATGCATATATGCGTGTCATGGCACGTTGCACAGTAATCTACAATATGCACGCGTGTTAGCACATATTTAAAATATTCCCTTTTTTACTTACTTTTTAATCAATATATACAGTACCAAAACACATTCCAACCTATCCTCCCCCGCCGTCCATTATGCACATTCTAAAATAAAATACCTGGTCTTTTGTATTGTGGGCATTAAAATTCTACTAACTATGTTAAATATCTTGGAAACATTAAATTGGCTGACTGTTGTGTGTGTGGGGGAGGGTATAAATAAAAAGTATGTGTGACCACTTAATCAGTATTCATTAAAAACTCATACCTGTAATGACAAATGTTGACCCCAGCAGAGGGGCATTTGTGCAAACAAAGAAAAAACATTTTCCCATGCATCGAGCTGGACCACTCTCCCAAACCCAATAAACACACCATCCACTTCTTGGGAGAAAAAATGGTCACAGCTTTATTTATAAACAACTAAGGACCCAGACAGATTGCTCTGCTAACATCTATCCAGAGTGCAGGCATGATTTGCGGGTGCGCAAGGTGAATTATGCTGGGGTTACACAGTGTCCCACAGAAAACTGGTTTTCGAGCCCAAGTATCCCAGACCCATTTCTCCCACATATATAAGGTTCACCAAAAGATAGAAGTTTATTAAGACAGTGTTTTAATGTTTTATACAATCTGTATTAATGTCTATACAGTCAGCCCGGGCATCTACATAGGTGCCGGGATGTCTGCATAGACATCAGAGTTCAAAGGAGAAAGGATGTCCAGAGATGATAAAAACATTTGGTGAGCGGGGACGGGCGAAGTATCAGGTCCGGAGAACAAAGAGTGCCCTACTGGGGCACCTTTTGCACTGCCAGACCTAGTGGAGCCTGCCCAGCGGCTGGCAATGGGTTGGCTGGGGGAAGATGCTGCTGGTAGGCGCATTTCTCATTGGCCGATTCAAATTTCCCACTCACCTGGCTTTTCGAGCCTAAGCACACCCCCTCCTTTGATTGGGTAAAGCCAGACGAGCCTCCACCCATGATTGGCTGGTGGGAAAATTCCCACAATCTGGTCGCTGTTCCAACTTCCATGCTAGAGATAGCTCAGTGGAATATATGTAAGGAGACGACCAATCAGAGAACCAGACCATCTAGTGACTTGAGTCGGTGAGGCAAAGGTGGGCTTTTCAAAGTTGCTCTGTTGCTAATAGCAGAGCAATCAGCTTCATTTTGGAGCTAGGAAAGTCTGCCTAGCTGAGGCTAAGTCAGATGTGAAGTTCAAGTTCTCAAAATAGAACATAGTGGTCGCGGTTGGGTATTCTAGCCAAAAAGATTACTAGGAAGCCCGGGACGATTTCCCGGTCAGTGTTAGCCTTTTGAAGCAGGTGCCCTGCACCAATTGGAGGCTAGTTTTTACCCCCAGAACCCCAGTAAGTGTGTATTCTGTCTGTATTTTGTATTTCATTGTGTGTACAAGGGTTTATCCGAATAAACTACTTTTTATTCCACTACCTTGTTTTGCCTAATGAATTGATCCCAGAAGGTATAAAGGTGTTAAAAGTCCTGGTCTCCTGTGACAGGCTTTATTCTGGTCGCAGTGGTGGATTTCCTGCGGGAAATCATAGCACAAAGATGGCTTGCAGATTGCGAGCCCTCAGAGCTTTTATTATGACCTAATACATGTATTGATTTTTCATGCGAATGCCCTTCTCTGTATTTTTTCAAGTTTTTCCATTTGTAGTGCTCAATTTTATTCTCTGTTTTCTAGTCTATGTAATAACATTTGTCAATCTGCATCAGCAGCGTCAAAAATATTTTTGTTTCACACAGAAACTGACTGTGCTGTGTGTAAAGATGTAAATGGTATGTAATGAAAAGAAAGTTACAGTGTGCCCCAAAAAAGTAGAAAGGGCGTTGTAGGAGGACATGTGCAGAGGTACACAATGGAGACTTTTGTAAGGTGAAATTATAACAAGGCTTTATTATGCCTGTCGCTTTAAACAGCAAAAAAGATCAACATAAGCGAAATAGTGAGCCAACCAAAAACCCCTATCTCTGCTTTGGAGACTATCTATACATGTAGCTCAGCCCTCTCTGACTAGGTTGGTTAGCTAAGCTATTTACCAGCCCCAAATCATGGAGACATTTATCAATACACAGACATAGATAATAGTCTTATACGAAAAAGTCTTATCTGTTAGCTGGGCTGCTGTAGGGGAAGCTTCTCTGCTCTCCTGGAACCGCACCCTTGTGTGCACAGAAAATGTCAGGCTCCAAGTTTAGAATCTTGTCCCCTTTGTCTTGTGGTCAGCTTGTCGCTCAAGACATCTGCCCTTCCTTGGTTCCTTGGTTCAGCCCCACTGGGGACTAAGGAACTCTGCTCTGTCTCCAAAGTTCAGCTCAGGTGTGAGCTAAGGAGTCTCACTTCCTGTCTCAAAAGACAGGCTTTTCTAAGCAAATCTAATCAGGCAGGTGGTGTTAGTTAATTGCCTACCAGCAGTTAACCACCACACTGCTGGATTAGAGGCACATTTGTAAACAGGGATAAGTCCCCTGTTACATACCTCCCCTGTTTGTGGGAAGCTCGGGCTTACCACGGCCAAAGCCCATCCTTCCACTCTCATTCGAGATCTTTCTGTGACTTGAATGAGAGTGGATGGAGGAAGAGAACCCTCTGTCCCACTGGGATTGGAGCCCTTTCTACAAAAAATTATTTTTGTCTCCTCCCGAAGGTGCTTGAGATCAGCACTCCTCACTCGCTCGAGGGGGACTTTTTCCAAGTAAAGTCTTTTTACCGACTGCGCGGTCATGAGATTTCAATTGCATCGGGCACTCCTCTTTTTGTAGACAAACTGTATGGCAACAGTTGTAGAGCAGTTAGGACTAGGCCTTCGAGTTTTCCGCTCCTGAAGCGGTCTTTCTGCACCTCCCCCACACAATGGAATCGCCAGTTCAGCTTCTTTGGGAGTGAGTTGCACCTCCACCTCCCTTTCCAGAGAACGTCCTATCTTTTCAGCTTCCTCAGCTAAGGATTCTTCTGGCTTTGATTCTGCACTCCTACCTCTGTTTGTTGCCTGTTGGGCAGCTGTAGGTTTGGCTAGTGCTTTCTTAGATGGCTCAAACTTCGTAATCTTGTTTTGAAGGTGCGTGGAGTCCCCAACTCTCACTGTACCCTTGTTCTCACGGGCATTAGTTACTGTGGGATACCGGTGCTTGGGCAGAGCCAATACCTTTTTCCGTATTGGAGGAATCTGTAAGTTACTGGTCTTCAGAGTCTCAACCTGTTTGAGAGCGTCTTGCAAATCTCTTCTCAGGGAATTTATCTGCGCACTTTGTTTTCTCTGAGTCTGTATCAGTGTCTCCTTCATATTCTGGAGCTCTGTAATTTTTGTCGTTAAGGTTGCCGCTGCGTCTGTTTTCTCCTTGGTGTACTGACTCAAGGGAATGGAACAGTCTCTCTGTCTCTCCAGCTCTTGCTCCAGTTTCTGAGCCTTCTCACGCTCCCTCTCATACAGAGTCACCTGGTATCGAAGCTCCGCCTCCAATGATGCTCTGAAGACATGCATCATGGCCTTTAGCTCCTCATACTGCTCTGTGGGGACGTACTGGGTATTCAGATGTTCCTGCAGCGCTTGTATCTCTTTAGCAGCCTGCAGCTTTTCTTCCTGCAGCATTTGCTGCTTCTCCTCAGCATGCTGGAGATGTGTACGCAGACCTTGAAGTTGGTTCTGCAGTCGGTGCTCTGCTTCAAACTTTTCATCTTTCAAAAGTTTATTTATTTCTTTAAGCATGTGCAGCTTTTCATTCTTTCCCTTGACGTGTTCTGTCAACTCAGAATATCCTTTTTTAATCTTAAATGTTCTCTTTTTTCAGTCTCTGTACTATTCAGGGCCTCTTGCAGTCCACCTTCCATTTTTGCACATCTGCTTGGAGGCGGGCTGTCTCCTGGCGTGAGACTTCCATCTCCAGGTTTAGGTTCTGAAGCTCCTTCTGAGAGACTTTGAGATCTAAGTTAAGATGTAGGATAGTTTTCCTTGAAATGTCCAGCTCCTCAGTGAGAATGTGAAGTTCCTTTCTGGAGACTTCCAGTTCTGTGCGGCAGCTATTGATCTCATGATGTGAGGCATCCAGTGCTCTGCGGAGTGTATGAACCTCCTTCTGAGATACGTCTACCTCTGTCCGGACACTGTTGACCTCCTGTTGTGAGGCATTCAGCTCTATGCGAAGAGTGTGCATCTCTTGCTGGAAGACTGTCATCTGCTTCAGTGCCTCCACATACTTCCGCTTCAGCTTAGCCATCATTTTATCAGATTGGCTCTGTTTTTCATCCATGGCGGTAATAGTAGAGTTTGCAGTATCTAGCTCAGTCTTGAGATCGTCCAATTCTGTCCTGGCCAAAGAGTACATTGTGAGCACATCTTTCTGTAGCTTCACGTTATTTTCCCGTAGCCGATCACAGTCACGCCTGGCAACCTTCAGGGCATCACCAGGGCTGGTCAAGGGATCGTCACTCACCGGTTCCGGCTCCGCTTCCCTGGGATGGTTGGTTGACGTTTTTTCACTATTAGCACCGGACAGACACTTCTTTGGGGTACACGACTTCTGCCTTGGGCCCCCTGAATATTCGGTCATCCACAGGACGACTTCTCCATTTTCTCTAGGCTGCAGGGCATTTCGGACCCCCTTTTCCTCCGCAAGATCTGCAGATGTGTCTGTTCCTTCCACGGTAAGTGAAGAACCGCTTTTCTTTTTCTTTTTTCGCCTTTTTGTTTTGGATGACACCGTCCCATCAGGGATACTGGGGTCTCCATCTTCATTTGAAATTTTAGCAGCATCACTGGATCCACCTGGCTTTTCTTGCAACTGTAATAGCTGATGGAAATATTCGGTGATCCACTGCTCCCGCTCTTTCTCCCGCCGATCATATTCATCATCATAGGGAGCGGTCTTTTCAGTTTGAACCGAGTTCAGGCACCGCCACCATTCTTGGGGTGTTTTGTGGGTGTGACTCGGTTTGGGTTCCCCATAAGAGATGTCTTCCTCCTCATCGAACTGGAAGGGCCACTCTTCCGTGGGGTAGAGTTCATTACAGGACCGCTGTATTTTGTCCTCCATTTTGGGGCTATCAGGTATATTTTTCTTCCTGAACTCAGGAGGCGCTATTGCAGCTGTTGCCACTGTATTTGCTAGAACCTCCAACAGTTCTAGTCCTACAGGTGGGCATATTTTGCTTGTAGAGGTCGTAGCTCTCACAGGCATCTCTGTAGACTTTTTCTTTCCTTTAGTAAGTTTTACAACATTAGCATTACTGTGCATGCATTCACTCTCGTCGTCTGAATAAGGCCTGAAGGGACACTGCTCTGTGTGGTAGTGTTCTTTACACCAGGAACACATTTTCTTCCTTA
Source organism: Ascaphus truei (assembly GCF_040206685.1). NCBI lineage: Eukaryota > Metazoa > Chordata > Amphibia > Anura > Ascaphidae > Ascaphus > Ascaphus truei. The sequence goes on from NC_134486.1 coordinate 258,218,031, forward strand.
TTTTTACAGAGTCTGTATTTGACTTCAGCTGGGTGGCCATTTTAAATTCCCAAGGTTCTATTTCTTTAAATACAATGCTTGCTAGCTGCCCATTTTCTGGCTTCAGCAAAGGCATTTGCTTTAAACCATTTACTTGCTATGTCCAATCCCTCCGCTTCAGCAACAGAATTTGGTTTTCTGCTTTAGTTCCGTAATTTTCAGTCTCATCTTTGGGTATTATGGCATTCACTGTCCCAAGATACATAGGCAGACTTTTTTTTTTTTTTTTTTACTTGCAGAAAAAAAAACATTCTTTGCAGTGGAATATTTCTTTCACTCCCGGCAGGGTAACTCAACACTCAGCAATTGGCTTTGGAATACCTTTTACACAGTTCAGCAATCCCTTTTTCCCCTGTAGGGCAATTTTACACTCAGCATTTGTTTGCTAAAAATTCCCCTGCTTCAGCACAGTCTTACATTAATTTTCACACTTTTCTGCATATACTCCATTCACAGCTGGTAGTCCTACTGTATGCGGTGTGGCAATCTTTATTTGCAAAATCAGTACCGCTCGTGGGTCACCATCTGTATTCACTGCTTCAGCGAAACTTTTGAAAACAACAAACACCTATCCCTTTTTAAGGGCTGACTCACTTCTTGAACCCTGACTATGGCTGGAAGGCAAAACCCCTATTTCAGTGACCATATTACACTTTGTGATAGGCAAATAAGGTTTACCTGCTTCAGCAGTCTCTCTCTCTCTCTCTCCTCTATGGATTGGGGAACAGAGTCCATCTGTGGTTTTGTCGGTTTCAGTGCAGTGTAAGTTTCCTACCTGGGTGTGTATCCCTTTAATTCTGATCTCTGCTGCAGGTGAATCTTTGTTTTTGTTGCTCAGTTTTTTTTTTTGCAAGACTGTATGCAGGCAAAAGCACACAAAAAAAATTCCACAGGCATTCTCCGGCCCTTTAAACTTCAAAGGCCACCTCTAATCCCACTTCTGACACCATATGTAGGAGGACATGTGCAGAGGTACACAATGGAGACTTTTGTAAGGTGAAATTATAACAAGGCTTTATTGTGCCTGTCGCTTTAAACAGCAAAAAAATCAACATAAGCGAAATAGTGAGCCAACCAAAAACCCCTATCTCCGCTTTGGAGACTATCTATACATTTAGCTCAGCCCTCTCTGACTGGGTTGGTTAGCTAAGCTATTTACCAGCCCCAAATCATGGAGACATTTATCAATACACAGACATAGATAATAGTCTTATACGAAAAAGTCTTATCTGTTAGCTGGGCTGCTGTAGGGGAAGCTTCTCTGCTCTCCTGGAACTGCACCCTTGTGTGCACAGAAAATGTCAGGCTCCAAGTTTAGAATCTTGTCCTCTTTGTCTTGTGGTCAGCTTGTTGCTCAAGACATCTGCCCTTCCTTGGTTCCTTGGTTCAGCCCCATTGGGGACTAAGGAATCTCTGCTCTGTCTTCAAAGTTCAGCTCAGGTGTGAGCTAAGGCGTCTCACTTCCTGTCTGAAAAGACAGGCTTTTCTAAGCAAATCTAATCAGTAGGTGGTGTTAGTTAATTGCCTACCAGCAGTTAACCACCACACTGCTGGATTAGAGGCACATTTGTGAACAGGGATAAGTCCCCTGTTACAGGCGTCAAAATAGTCCGCAAAGTCCTACTTAGCATAAACCCTAAAAAAGTTATTTAAGTGTATTAGTGCAGAATTAAGTTGCTATTTTTTTTTTTACAGCAGTACGGATGTTTCAATACAGTACTGCTGCGGCACAGTTTATTCGAGCATTTGCCCGTTCTGTGCCGCAGCAGTAGCCTGGCGCGCGCCCGAGTGTGACGGGCGCACGCCGAAGCAGCGGAAGAGCGCCCTCCGATCGGGGCGCTCTCCCTACCGCTGCCGGGTCCGCCGGGTCCCCCGGAACCCCCTGCCGCTGTCCCGCGATCGCGGGACACCAGGGCTCCCTCGGGGAGCCCCTGGACACGCGTGCAGGGGGCGCACGCTCCCGATGACGCGTGACCGCGCGTCTATGACGCGCGGCACGCCGAGGGGCGGCCACTAGCAAGCCGGGAGATTTCCCGGCTTGCGGTACCGACCACACTTCAATAAAGTGTGTCGGTAGTGTATGTAGGTAAATAAATTGTATTATTTTCACAGTATGGCTATTATAAATATTACACTAATAATTTATATTTTCCAACACTAGTTATAAATAAAGAAATATATATATAATTATATTTTAATAAAAATTGTATCAATCAGGTATTCAATATGAGACCATGCATCAACATTTATTTCACACAATGAATTGAGCATCCATTGTGAGTAGGAAGCCTTCATATATACTCAAGCTTGAAAATGATGTTGTCAAATAGAAGCAAGACTTAATTCAATTAAAAAAAGAGAAACTCCCCTTTATTGTATCACATCCAGTTTATTTGTATTATTGTTTTCCACCCCTTTAATGTTCTCTTTTTTCTATACCCTATTTCTTTATGTATATAAAATGTTCAATAAAAAATGTAAGTAACAAAAATAAGAGAAACTACAAAAGGCAGTCACTGATTATAAGTAACATTGGATTTAGCGATGGCTCCATGGATCCACGGAGCAATACAATAGACGATTTAACAGATGTATGCACTTTAATAGATTTGGCCATGTTAGCCCGTCCTCTGTCAGTGAAACAGAACTCAATGACCAAGGACCTCCTAATAGGTCCAACACATGGCCAACCACATGATCTCAAACCCAGGAACTTACCCATTTTTTAGGGGCCAGACCCTGGAGAACTCAAGCCCCCCACACCAAACCCCAAACAGAATACGAATGAGATCACACATCAGACGAGGGGGGACAATGCACAGACGGCAGGCCACCTCACCCACAAAGACACTGATTTATAATTTGGAAAAAATATTTGTGGAATTCTAAGGAAGCCAGTCTTCTAAAGAAGGGACAGTCATTCATTCCCACTACAGGGGTGGATGATTTTGAGACCCATGTTGATTCATATAAATTTCAAAGGACATTGAAGCTCAAATAGTTTTTTCATTAATCAGATACCTTTTATCCCCACTAAGACCATGACATCTTTTAATAAACAAAGTACATTCAACCCCGTTTCTATAATGCATCTATTAATACAGATGCAGGGGCCGTTATTCGAACACTTCACGTGTTATATACCTCGGAATACCCATGTCATGGAGCATGATTTCTTCCAACCGTACCACCTTTAGACGCGAGTGCAGGCGAGTGCAGAAAATGGCATTTTAGTGTTCTGGTTTATAAACACCTGAAATTGACACAGTAGCACAGTACTGTACACATTACAATTTATTAATTTCATTGCATTTCATTGCACACAAAGAAACAGATTCCAAGAAATTCAAACAAAGCAACCACGTTAAACACGTGTGGCTGGGGCGATTGGCAAGGTAAATGCCGCGTGGAATACAGCAGAGCAAACGAATACGGCTCTGTGATTTGTTCGAATAACGGCTGCTGCATCTGTACCTTTATGTGTTTGGTAACTTCAGATGTACAAACAGCAATTAAGAACCCAATAAAAATATTTCCAAATATCAGTGTGGCAGAGACACAAGCCATTAAACACTTGGGTGACAATAAGGACATAGTTATACATTCTGCGGAAAAAAGTAGTGAATTGTAATTCAGGATTACACTGACTACAGACAATAAATTCTTAGGCAACACCAGGATTCGACTTGCTTATAAAACACTCACGACCCAATAATGAATTTTAAATCCAAAATTGACACATTAAAAAATATAGAGGTTCAACAAGATTGGTTTACCCAAGACCCTGCTCAATGTCTTGCCCAAAATCATCCTTTCCACCCTGTCATATACACACTGTCAAAAATACATAAGAGTTTACAACCGCCCACCTTTGCCATCCTTTCATCTCGGCTCGAGGATTCCTGTGTCAGCCATTATCACATTATTTGGACTTTTGGCTTCAACCTACATAGTTACATAGTAGATGAGGTTGATAAAAGACATGCGTCCATCATGTTCAACCTAAGCTAAATTTGACAACAGATATTTTATTCTATATCTATACTTACTTATTGATCCAGAGGAAGGCAAACAAAAAACCCCAATAAGATATCACCCAATTATATCTTAAGTGGAAAAATAAATTTGTTCCTGACTCCAAGAATTAGCAATCATATAACTCCCTGGATAAACATCCTTCCCATGTTTACTTATTTGGTATATCCATGTAAACCTTTCCTTTCTAAAAAGATGTCCAACCTTTTTATTATTTTTTAACAAATCTATTGTATCTGCCATCACAGTCTCCATGGATAATGAATTCCACATTTTAATTGCCCTTACTGTAAAGAACCCTTTCTTTTGTTGCTGGTGAAATCTCCTTTCCTCCAACCTTAAGGGATGACCCAGAGTCCTTTGTACTGTCCTTGGGATAAATAGTTATTTTGAAAGCTCCTTGCACTGTCCCGAATATATTTGTATATAGTTATACTATCCCCTCTTGGGCGCATCTTTTCTAATGTAAATAAATCTAATTTAGCTAGCCTCTCCTCATATGTTAGATTGTCCATTCACTTTATTAATTTGGTGGCTCTTCTCTGCACTCTCTCTAGTTCCATAATGTATTTTCTAAGGAGTGGTGCCCCAAATTGTACTGCATATTCAAGTGTGGTCTAACTAATGCTTTATAAAGGGGCATAATTATGTTTACTTCCCTTCCATCCATTGCGCGTTTAATGCAAGATAAGATCTTGTTTGCCTTTGCAGCTACTACATGACTTGGGGCACTATTGCTAAGCCTGCTGTCTACAAGCACTCCTAAATCCTTCTCCATAAAGGATTCCCCCAATTTATCCCCATTTAATTTGTAAATTGCATCCCAAATGCATAACCTTACATTTATTTGTATTAAACCTCATCTGCTATTTACCTGCCCAAGTTTCCAATCTCTCCAAGTCCTTCCGGAGAGAAATTACATCCTGCTCTCATTCTACTACCTTACACAATTTAGTATCATCAGCAAAGATGGAGACATTGCTCTCGATGCCAACCTTAAGGTCATTAATAAACAAGTTAAAAAGCAGGGGTCCCAGTAGTGATCCTTTAGGTACACAACTCACGACCTTAGCCCAACCTGAAAAGTTCCATTTATGACAACCCTATGTTGTCTATCCTTCAACCAGTTTTCAATCCAGGTGCATATATTTTTATTGTGTCCAATTTGCTTTATTTTGTACACCAACCTCTTGTGTGGCACTGTATCAAACGCCTTTGCAAAATCGAAGTAGACTACATCAACTGCATTACCCTGGTCTAAATTCCTACTTACCTCCTCAAAGAAACAAATAAGGTTAGTTTGGCATGATCTATCCATTCATAAATCCATGCTGACTATTACTAATAATTTTGTTTTCCATTAGGTATTCCTGAATATTATCCCATATTAAACCTTCAAGTAGCTTTCCCACTATTGAAATCAGGATTCCAGGTCTATAATTCCCCAGTTGGGATCTAGCTCCCTTTTTAAATATAGGCACCACATCTGCTTTACGCCAATCTTGTGGTACTGAGCCTGTGGAAATGGAGTCCTTGAATATTAAATGCAATGGTTTAGCTATTACTGAACTTAACTCCTTGAGAACTATTGGATGTATGCCATCTGGGCCAGGTGCCTTATTAACTTTAATGATAGATTTAAACAAAAATGTATCACCAGGGTTATAATAAGAAGGATGTATATTACAGTGTACGCAAAGCTTTAACTTTGGACATGGCACAACTTCTATTACTTAAGAACAAATGTGAAAATATATTAGAAAGGGTGGGGGGAGGAAAAAGCACTGCTACCAAAAGTAAAATAAATCAGCACTAACGACTCAAACTAGTTTCTCAGCCGGTGCTGCCCGGGAATAAGAAATTGACTGAATCAACAAAACAGGGTGGGACTCCTGAGGAGGAAGGAATTCCTGAAACTCCACAAAATGGGAGCACTCGACAGTTGTGTGCAAAAAATATCAAAATACACATTTTATTAATATATCATCAATGATGAGACCTTTAAGGAAAGAATGATTGAACATCGTTCAAATATACGCCTTGCTATCACGAGAGGGAATTCTGAGAAAACTGTTGTCAGACATTTCATTGATTAGGGACAGCTTTTTCTACTCTTAAATACATGATCATTCACCATGTTCCAGTACCCACCAGGGGAGGTGACACAAAGAAATTACTCGTTCATAAAGAAGCTACACTGTAAGGGAATTTTCTCACTAGAAACACTGACACCACAGGTACTAAATGTGGATTTAAACTTTCTCTGGTATGATACGATCCCTTCAGGATACACCATTGGACTTATGGATAATGCTCGATACAACTTATAATCATCTAGTACCTACTAATATAATTGAGTACAAAATGGCTGTTACCATACTGTAGTCAGCCTATTTGTTGCTAATGTGCACGCTGACTTTCTAGGAATCAAGCAGGTCGGGCCTGATAATACATCTTTGCTAAATGTTCTATGACGAATGTTCCAACAATGTAAAGAAGATTTGATATACTGTAAAGCCGATCCAGCATGCAAGTGGGGATTGTTTATTTTAATATTTCCTTCAAGCAGTTACATATAATCAGGGCTACTGACAGATTTTCCAGGGCCCAGGACTACAGTTTTGACCAGGGCTCTCCCCACAATCTGCAGTGTTGCAAGCCCCATTTCACACCTTGCGAGCCCCCCCATTTCACATCTCGCAAGCCCCCTCTATTTCCCTCCCTCTACCATGTATTTCTCCCCTCTGTCTCACCTCTCACTTTCCCCCCCCCCTTCATCAATTACCCCAGGAGTGCACAAAGTTTTGATCCTGCGCCCCCCTGCCTGCTCGCCTCCCAGTTCGCCCCCCCCCCCTCCAGCTCGGCTCCAGCATCAAAAGATATCACAGGGTCATGTGACATCACATTGCCATGGCAATGCGATGTCATGTGACCCCACAGCCTCTTTTGATTTGGGTTACCATGGCAACACATCACTGAAGACCAGGAAGGAGAAGCTGCAGAGGCCTCGTACGGTCCCCTGGCATTTAATTTAAAAGCCCTGGCGGAGAGCGCGGGACCTCTGTAGCCACGACGCCCCCCTTGCAAAATCTTCTGCCCCCCACTTTGAGCACCCCTGAATTACCCCCACTCTCATTCAATCCCTGCCCCCCACCTCACATGTATTTCTCTTCCCTGCGTCTCACTCTTACTCCCTTTTTCCCTCACTCACCCAACTCTCCTCTCACTCTCCCCCTGCATCATTTATCACACTCTCACTCAATCCCCCTCCTCATACTCATTCCCTCCCCCTCACACAATTCCCCACAAAAAATATATACCAAAAAACCCCACCGCCCAATGCAATAAATTTCCCACCCTCAAATACATAGAAAAAATCCCCACCTTCCCAAATATATGCAGCCCCCCACCTCCCAAAATATATACAAACCCACAAATACATACAAAAAAAACCACCTCCCCAATACATTGAAATCCACCTATACATGTAACCTCCTCCAATACATATAAAAAAAACTATACATACAACCCTCCCATACGTATAAAAAACAAATATAAAAAACCAAATACATATTTAAAAAAAACAATACATACAAATCGCAGAACATTTGTATGCATTTAGCATAGGGACCTGCTATTAAGACTTACCTTGACGTTGGTTAGCAGGCTTGGCATTATTTGAACAAAAGATGTAACCAACAGTCTCCTTTCTCTTACAGATTTAGTTTGCACTATGTATATTTATTTCTCCATTTATTGCTATCCCAATGGGAGAAGCGCAGGGATTCACTTTCTGTTTTTTCACATATATATGGCCAATCCTTTCACCAGCAGCATGTTCCTTACATGGAGAAGAGCGGTGAATATATATTTGTTTTACATATAAAATAAAGCCCAATACTGTACATATATATAAAAAAAACAATACATATAAAAAAAGTAATGCATATAAAAAAATACCCCAATACATACAGTATATAAATTCCACAATACATATAAAAAAGCCCCAATGCATATAAAAAATACCCAAATAAAAAATTAGAGATTGGCTACAGAGGATATTGGACCTCGAAATACAACTAGACCCGTGGCTAATTCTACTGAACAATACAAGGGATGTCCAGAGCGGGCAATAAATTGATTATGCATTTTGCAACTACCAGGAGGTGCGAGACCGCAGCATTATGGAACTAGAACACAACCCCATCAATTGAAAAAATTCGGAATAGAATCTGGTTTGTATGCCAGATGGAAAAGTTGACGAGTTTGGTCAACGACACTTGCCCACATTTCCAAAAGGTCTGGCTACCTTGGTTAGCGCAGACAGATATCCAGGGGGTGAGCAATGCCACGATATGGCTATGATTGGATTAGGTGGGTTCTCCTTTGATTTAAATACAGACAGAAAAGGACAACTAAAAATAAGACTAGGCCCCCATCACAGAAACCTCTTGGAGCTCTGTGTTAGATAAAGTCAAATCTTAAAGGATATCAGATCAATGTCACTGAAATAAGATGGTCACCCTGCCTCGTCCTTCCCTCCCCCCCCCGCCTCACCTCCTCTCCCTCTGTGAGTTTTGTGTTGTGAGTCAGACGTTATTAATGCAAAAAGTATTGGAATAACCACAAAATGAAGGAAGTCTTATGTAAACATTTTTTATTGTAATTCCATGCACTGCAAACAAAAAAACAATAAACTTCAAGTTATATAAAAAATAAAAAAAATACCCAAATACATATAAAAAATCCCAATGCATATAAAAAAAACAATACATATAAAAAATACCCCAATGCTTATACAAAATCCCCAATACATATAAAAATAACTCAATGAATATAAAAAAACCCCAATACATATAAAATACCCCAATGCATATAAAAAAGCACCCAGTACAAATAAACCCCCCCCCCAAAACTTAAAAAAACAGACTTACCTTGTGGCCCCGTGTCTGCTGTGGGCTCGGCGGCCGGCGCTGCACGTTGGGCCCGATCTTTGGTCAGGCCCGGCTGCTGGTGCTCTTGTGGCCGGGCCCGGCTCTCCTTCAGCTACAGGACTCTTACACTCTGTTTCACGTGCTGGCGTGCGTGCCGGGCCTCCCTCTGCTGCAGTGCGCCGGAAGCTGAGCCAAGTATATTTCCAGCGCACTGATGTCACAGAGGCCTGTCATGCACCGGTGTTGGTCAAGCTCGGCGTGGGACAGAGTTGAAGAGGCCTGCAGTTGAAGGAGAGCTGAGGGCCAGCCGAGAGAGCATCGGCTGCCGGGCCTGACAAGAGGTCGGGCCCAACATGCAGCGCTGACCACAGGGCCCCTCACAGATACCGGGCTTGGGACACTGGTCGCTTCTGTCCCCCCCCGTTGGCGGCCCTGCATATAAGTTATTCAATTGACACTCACTGACTATAACTGCAGAATCCAATCTTATTAGTGATAAGCAACAAACTATGAAACTCTTCTAAATCTTTGGGTATATTGAGAAAATAATCACCTCTGCATATGGACATACATACATAGGCAGGCTGCCTTCTGTCAAACTGAGATAAGACCTACGTTATGCCACAATTTTTCTGCCCTTCCCAGCTTTGCATCAGTTTTGCCATGCCTGCCTTTATTATACAGTCATGTGATAAAGAAAGTACACCCTCTTTGAATTCCATGGTTTTACATATCAGGACATAATAACAATCATATTTTTGAATAGCACTGGGAATAATACTGGACACATGTTACATAAAGCTTGGCCCCCTGCAAACGCACTTACCAGAATTCCCTCCTACTGTCTCTGTACGTTCTCCCTACCTACCAATTAGACTGTAAGCTCCTCAGAGAAGGGACTCTTCTTCCTTAATGTTACTTTTATGCCTGTTGCACTTATTCCCATGACCTGTTATTTATACTATCTATTATTTATTTGATTACCACATGTATTACCACTGTGAAGCGCTATGTACATTAATGGCGCTATATAAATAAAGACATACAATACAATACAATACAATCTGTTCCTTAGCAGGTCTAGAAATTAGATAAATACAACCTCAGATGAACAACAACACATGACATATTACACCGTGTCATGATTTATTTAACAAAAATAAAGCCAAACTGGAGAAGCCATGTGTGAAAAACAAAGTACACCTTATGATTCCATAGCTTGTAGAACCAGCTTTAGCAGCAATAACTTGAAGTAATCATTTTCTGTATTACTTTATCAGTCTCTCACATCGTTGTGGAGGAATTTTGGCCCACTCTTCTTTACAACGTTGCTTCAGTTCATTGAGGTTTGCGGGCATTTTTTTATGCACAGCTCTCTTAAGGTCCCACCACAGCATTTCAATCGGGTTGAGCTCTGGACTTTGACTGGGCCATTGCAACACCTTGATTCTTTTCTTTTTCAGCCATTCTGTTGTAGATTTGCTGGTGTGCTTGGGATCATTATCCTGTTGCATGACCCAATTTCGGCCAAGCTTTAGCTGTCGGACAGATGGCCTCAAATTTGACTCTAGAATGCTTTGGTATACAGAGAAGTTCATGGTCGACTCAATGACTGCAAGGTTCCCAGGTCCTGTGGCTGCAAAACAAGCCCAAATCATCACCTCTCCACCACCGTGCTTGACAGTTGGTATGAGGTGTGTGTGCTGATATGTTGTGTTTGGTTTTCGCCAAACATGGCGCTGTGGATTATGGCCAAACATCTCCACTTTGGTCTCGTCTGTCCAAAGGACATTGTTCCAGAAGTCTTGTGGTTTGTTCAGATGCAACTTTGCCAACCTAAGCCGTGCTGCCATGTTCTTTTTAGAGAGTACCTGGCAACCCTTCCAAACAAACCATACTTGTTCAGTCTTTTTCTAATTGTACTGTCTTGAACTTTAGCATTTAACATGCTAACTGAGGTCTGTAGAGTCTGAGATGTACCTCTTGGGTTTTTTGCAATTTCTCTGAGCATTGTACGGTCTGACCTTGGGGTGAATTTGCTGGGATGTCCACTCCTGGGAAGATTGGCAATTGTCTTGAATGTTTTTCACTTTTGAATAAGCTTTCTCACTGTGGAATGATGGACTTTAAATTGTTTGGAAATGGCCTTATAACCCTTCCCAGATTGACGGGCAGCAACAATTGCTTCTCTAAGATCATTGTTGATGTCTTTCCTCCTTGGCATTGTGTTAACACATACCTGAATGGTCCAGACCAGCAAACTGCTAAAACTTTGGCTTTTATAGAGGTGGTCACACTTGCTGATGATCAATTAATCAAGAGCATTTGATTAGCAGCAAATGTCTGCTACTTAGCTTCTTAATTCCTATTGAAGCAGTAAGGGTGTACTTAGTTTTTCACACATAGCTTCTCCATTTTGTTTTTGTTAAATAAATCATGACACGGTGGCGTTCTGCGCATGCGCAAGTCTTTGCGCATTGCGTCATGATGTCAGCGCGTTGCCGTTTTGGCGCAAATTGGATGCAGGTAAGAGGGTATTTATTAGGTGGTATCACATTGTATTTTATCCTTGATAAAGAACGCTGTGACGTTCGAAACGCGTTGGATGGGTCTCATGACAAAATAAAGTACCCTTTTTATATATTTTGATTCTGAGTCCTTTCCTGCTCCATTCGGTTCGTGTGCACCTCCCAATTTTTTACTCCTGCATACCAGCATTGGAAGTTGCGCAGTCAGCCAGCCACACCAAGGAACGTGAGTACTTTTGCTAACTTAGGGGAACTACCAATGAGATTGATCGTGCGTGGGCTTGTATTACCCACTACCTGTTTTCAAGAGGACTGTACCCATTATTGTTGTTGCATTATCACTACTCTATATTTGTGATTACAGATTTCCTTTGGATGGTGGTTCTGGCATTATATCATCATTGGCCTGGCATTTGAGTGCTTTTGCCATTTCTCTATCACGGTGTAATATGTCATGTGTTGTTGTTCATCTGAGGTATTTACCTAATTTTAAGACCTGCTAAGGAACCGATGATTGTTATTATGTCCTGATATGTAAAACCATAGAATTCAAAGAGGGTGTACTTTCTTTTTAACACAACTGTATATATATAGTGTTTATCTGGTGTGAATGCGACTAGGTGTGTGGGCCATCTGATTTTTGGGCCGGTTTATTGGGCTTACCCCTTGGTCAAAAATTTAGCACCAGCCCCTGAGTCTGTGCTATTTGTCTTTATGATTATTTCACAATAACTGAACTTGCTTTTAGCACTTCAGATATTATATTTTTAATTTAATTATTTAAATTTGTTTTTACCATTATTACCATTTCAGCATACTGTCCAGGATTTTTCTTCGAATGCTACGCACTTCACCGGGTTCTCACCGGGTTCATGCCGCATTCATGCCGCATTCTCAGCCGTGGTTCATGCGCGGTTGACACGCAGTTGATGCGTTTATTGAGAATGGTTCAGATTTAATAGGTTGCAATTCTTCGCGTGTCCGCCAGATGGCAGATATTCATGAATTGTAATGCGCATGCGCTTCAGTAATGTGTCGACTTGCAGGTGTTTCGTTTAAAAAGATACCACAGTGGTCTATTGTAAATTGGCCTTGGGACTGAAGGAAGAGGTTACAATAATGTATCAATTTAGGCTTTTCATATTAAAGAAAGACAAACACCAGTTTCTGTTATTCTCCAGAGTCCCGCCGCCATGAGTGTTCAAGTGCAGCCCGTGTACAAAAAACCCGACAGAATGTACGCGTATTTAATATGGGCTGCGATTAATGCAACAGATGATAAGATGCAAACAGTTGTTCAAATTTATCAGTATTTTATCGAAAACTATGACTTTTACAAATTTTCGCCAGCTCCTCATGTGTGGAAGCGTGCAATAAGGAAAAAATTATGTAGCGATCCATGTTTTTATCGTATTGATCCCGAATTTATTGGAGGGTATTGGTGTGTATCACCGGGTTTTTCCTGTATCTATGATCATGCAGACGGCATGGGTACTACAACCAATCAGAGTAGGCATGGAGTTCCCACGCTCTGATTGGCTCTAGTACCATGTGACAAGCTTTCAATGACGTCTTATCCTTTCTCCCCCAAGCCTCTGTCACATGGTATACTAGAGCCAATCAGAGTAGGGATGGAGTTCCCACGCTCTGATTGGCTACCGTACCATGTGAGGCCGGCCAAATTTCTTTTAATGACGTCATCTTAAAGGCAATTGAAGCATAGCCATTCTGATTGGCTGTGCTTTCATTGCCTTTAGGTGACGTCATCATTTTTATTTTTATCGGCCAAAACAATGGTTTTCACGGCCCAATCAGGGCCGTGGGAACCATATGACGAAAATGTGACGTCATAGGCCTTTAAAAGCCTATGTCGTCTCATTTTGAAGCCAGACGCCGAGGAGGAAGGACCTCCTACAGAAGAAGAAGGCCAGGGCGTTGCCGAAGACGGAAAGAAGACCCCGCCCAGAAGAAGATAGAAGAAAGAAGAAAACAGATGTAGATGGATTATAAGTAGAAGACCCGTGGATTGATTTGGATTTTTAGTGTAATGTTTATTTTTTTATGGTTTATTATTTTATGGGTTCCTGTGCCTGGTGGATTGGTTCGTGAGTAAGGTGCGCAACGGGAGTCGGTGGGGCCAAGTAATGGTAAGTGAACTAAAGAAATGTATTTTATTTAACTTGTTAATTTTTTTAAAAGCTTTTTTAACATGTGTATTTTTTTTTTGTTGTATATCATTTCTTGCAACTGTATGTATGTATGTATATATGTCTAGAGAGATATATACATACAGGGTAAGAAATGATGTTGTTTTAAAAGCTTGATTTGATGTGTTTTAAATTAATTTGTCTATGCTGCTATGCTTTATTGTGTGTTTAAAGTATTTTAAAATTAGATAGATGTAATTGTTGATATTGTATTGTGTGCTTGTGTTCAGGGTTAGCCTTGGTTTTAAAGTTTGTATTCTGGTTGGTACTTATATTTTTTTACATGCTAAATTGTTCTGCTCCAGGCGTGAATAAGTTAATTGTTTCATTGTTCAGGATGGACTGTCAATTGTTTAGGGATGTAAATAATGATTGCTAATTGATTTTTGTTTACTTGATTGGTTAAAATAGTTTACTTGTTTGGAGGTATTTGTATTTAGCTTGCAATGATATTGTTAACATTCATTTGCAGAATGTATATGGTGCATAGATTTTATGCATCATTTATACAATGTAAATGCAATGCATTGATTGGAATGTGAGGTTTTTCATTGGCATTTGATGATTTAGATTGTAAGATCAGTTAGGATTATTAAAGGAAATTCATTGTAATGCAGTGTGTCTGTATGGAGAAGTGTTATTTGTAGTACAGTATGGTTTTGATAACCCTTCTACATTTATTTGTATATTGGTTCATCATGTGAGTATATACTGTGTATATATATATATATATATATATATATATATATATATATATATATATATATATATATATATATATATATATATACAGTATATACACACACATGATGAACCAATATACAAATAAATGTAGAAGGGTTATCAAAACCATACTGTACTTGATTAATTAAAACTACCCTTTCTATTTTTTGCTAACATTTGTCTGAGTGCTCTTTAAGAGGTTTCTTTTTTTTGTGTTTTCATATTCATCATTTTCCTCTAGCACCACCTAGCAGTTTATGTTTTCTCTGCTATAAATTTTTCAGATATATTTTTCTGATTTAGGTAGGTTTAGACACAGCATTATTTATTGGTAGTTGATGCGGTATTCATCTTTGGTGTAAGATATATATATATATGTGTGTGTGTATATATATATATATATATATATATATATATATATATGTGTGTGTGTGTGTATATATATATATATATATATATATATATATATATGTGTGTGTGTGTGTATATATATATATATATATATATATATATATATATATATATATATATATATATATATACTGTATATATAGTTGCATGATGAAGCCACAGTACAAATTCATGGGTGAAGGGTGGGTATCGGGCCAGTGTGGCGTAACCCCTTAATTACCTTTGCGGTTATTATCTGATAAGGTGTTTAAGGGGTTAATTGATATCTGAATGTACTTGCAATGTATTGGCTTTGTATTTGCTATGTATTTTGTGGGCAAGACAAGGATGTCGCTGGTGACGGAGACTCGCGTGGGGCTGCATTATGAACCCTGTTTGTAAAAGGATAAATCTTGTATTTATGGGGGGGCACAGGGGGTGGGTAATGTATTTAATAAATATAATGATGGGTAGTGGGTGAGGGCGGTTAGGCCTCACGGGGTGGGGGGTTAGTGTGGGAGGGTATGTAGGCGTCCAGAGTGGTGGGTGAGGGTGGGTTAACCCCTTAATGACTGTAGTGGTTAATAACCGCTATGGTGATTGAAGGGTTAGGGGACATTACTTTGGATGTTTTAATTTTTGTCTCTGTTTTGCAGCGGAGGGGCCATGGGCAGGTGGGTAGTGGGTAGTGGGTAGTGGGTGTGGGTGGTTAGTCCTCACGGGGTGGGCCATTGGCAGTGAGGCGCTGCATTATATTTACACGGGATCCCCCTCCCCACATTTACATACACTGCTCTCACAGAAACACAGGCCAGGGAGATTAAACAGACACATTAGGGGGAGGGGTCTTTACACAGATTGCAGTCACGGCAGGGAAGTTGAACAGACACATTAGGGGGAGGGGGGCTTAAACTTTCCTGCCTTGACTGTAATCTGTGTAACAGACACATTAGGGGGAGGGGGCCTTACATAGATTACAGTCAAGGCAGGGAGGTTTAACAGACACATTAAAAATATGTATTTAATGTATTTATTGTTGTTCATGTATTTTAAATACACAGGGGGTGTACTGTACTGTATGTTGTTTATTGCAATGTTTATAGGGGGCAAATGTCCCCAATAAACATGCTATACTGCCTTAACTCTTCATTGCCTTAGCGGCTATCAGCTATGGTAATGAAGCAGCATTTCTGTATTTTAATAATATTGTGCAGGAGCAGGGGGTCCCTTGAGCTTTGATTTCTGGCTCAGGGAACCCCCTACTCACTGTACAATATTATTAAAAATACATTCATGCTTCTTCGTTAACATAGCACATAGCCGCAAAGGTATGGAATGATTCTTTATTGATGTGTGTGTTTTATTCATACTGTAGATGTGCAGAGGGTCTCCGGAGCTGAACCGCTGTGGTTTTAGGTCCGGGGACCCCCTGCTTCCCGAGATACAGGCCCCTTTATGGGGTGCCGGTATCCCTCTGCTTGGTTTACATGCCGCGGTCACGTGATCGGGACCTTTAAATGCAGAGGGATACCGGCACCTCATAAAGGGGCCTGTATCTCGGGAAGCAGAGGGTCCCCGGACCTGAAACCAATGCGGTTCAGCTCCGGAGACCCCCTGCACATCTACACTATGAATAAAAATGTATTTTAAATAATTTTGAATGTGCCGATGTTTGCGCAGAGAGAGCAGCGGATCTCTCTCTGCTGCAAACACATCTCGCCCCCGCCGGCCTACAGTATCATTGATGTGCATATACAGTACTGTATGTGTATGTTAGGGGTTATAGGGGTTGTTGTTATACAGTATATATACTGTATACTGCTGCGGCCAAGTTTATTCGAGCATTTGCCCGTTCTTGGCCGCAGCAGTATCCTGGCGCGCGCCGGAGGGTGACGGGCACGCGCCGAAGCAGCGGAAGAGCGCCCTCCGATCGGGGCGCTCTCCCTACCGCTGCCGGGTCCGCCGGGTCCCCCGGAACCCCCTGCCGCCGTCCCGCGATCGCGGGACACCAGGGCTCCCTCGGGGAGCCCTGGACGCGCGTGCAGGGGGCGCAGGCTCCCGATGACGCGTGACCGCGCATCGGTGACGCGCGGCACGCCGAGGGGCGGCCACTAGCAAGCCGGGAAATCTCCCGGCTTGCGGTACCGGCCACACTTTAATAAAGTGTGTCGGTAGTGTATATATACTGCATTACAATTCATGAATTTATGCCATCTGGAGGACACGCGATGCATTGCAGCCTAGTAAATCCTGAACCATTATCAATTAACACATCAACCGCGCGTCAGCCGGGCATGACCCGTGGATGGGAAAGCAAAAGGAATGCGGCATGCTCCGGGTGAACAGCGTGGCATTCCAGGAACAAGCCAGGGACAAACCGATGATTTGTTAGAATAAAGTCTGCCGCAACAGTACCTAAGCGATTTCCAGCCTCATCAGCTGACTACAGGTGTAGTAGTCCCTGTCAACGACGTGTATGATCAAGAATACTGGACTGGCAGTGGCCCGGCGCCAGCTGATGGGGAAATTCTATGGTGAGTAATGTTGCCGTATTTTATTCTGTTTTTTTTATTTTGAAAATATCAATGTCAGTGCGATTCAAAAGTCAAGGGATTCTCCTGTAAACTATATCATTGGCTGAGCGGCTTCTACAGTAGATACTGCACAATTGGTGAAAAGCTAGGCGCATGCGCATTGGAAACTTCTTGAAACGCATATGCGTGGCATCACATCGTCGGTAGGCGCATGTGAACAGGAGACGCCCCCCGAGAAAATAATTTGTGGGACTGACTGGAAACTTCTTTGGGGGACTGACCATTACAGTAAAACTTTTATTCATTTTTTCCTCAGAAAAGAAAACTTTGTCATCTGATGGATATGGATGGATAACATCGCTTCGTGTAACAATGCCTGCACATTGCAGTATCGGATTTAAAAAACCACGTACCGGAGTCTACAGTTTATTGGCCATTGTTATTGATTAGGATAGAATACCAGAAACAGTATGCTGATGTTTTCAGACCGTACTGTATACAATGCTTTTTTATATACTGTATACTGTATAATAACATATATATAAGCATATAAGTTTCAGAGAGGAGTGCTACTGAGCATGGCAATATATATATTTAAAACCAGAGACATAACATAAAACAGAGACAAAGCTCAGTGCACATCCAGAAAAACTTATATACCGTACAGTGCCTAAATATACATGTATAAATAACTAATAAATAAAATGGCCGAGAATAAAATGCTAATATCACGAGAGCTAACTGTATTACTGTTATATTAGTTCACTTTGGTGAGTCTGTTCCTTTCCTGGTTACTTCCCTAACCTTGAATGTTATAAATTGCATCAAATTAGTCTTTTATCACAGAATGTGTATGCAAATGAGTTGTCTTTTGAAGCAATGTTTCTGTATTACAACATCGTATTATAATAGTGCGTTTTCACTTTTCTTATTGATACATATTGCCAGTATTACCAATTATACAGTTCGTTAATTACAAACTTGTGTAATGAATAAGCCCCACGGTGTAAGGCTTATTGTATAATAATTTAACACCTCCAGTTACAGAGTTTTGCTAATATTTTCTAGCTTCTGTTGCCTAACACTGATTCAAAGCCACTAGTAAATGTTCTCTTATTACATCTGCAGGGTATGTGCAAAGTACTGTAACTGCATTTTACTATAATCTCTTTGGAAAGGAATTATACATTTTGATTCTGTTTGCAGCCCACAGCCGTAACAAGATGAAGCTTATTGAGTAGAGCTCTGACGATAAATAGGTAATACTTTCCCATAGATAATTTCAATGACATAGGGAAGGGGAAGGTGGAGGAAGGGCCGGAATCAGCGAGAGGGCCAGACCAACTGTCCCATACCTGGCAGCAAAGCACTATTTGGCCAGGTCAATGAGTTTACCGGGCCTACCAACATCAACAGGTTGTCCCCTCCATCACTCAACAAGGTTTCAGCAAACGCTCAATAAAATACTTCTTTCCTGGGCCTGGGGAATGCTGGTGGCAGGCCTAAGTATAGGTTGCAGAGAGAAAAACAGGCAGGGTCGGACATATTTTAAAGTGACTGTGCGTTGTGCCTTTGCCTGCCCCCACAATCACAGTCATTAGCCCTACAATTACATGGAACACGGCTGAAGTCTATATTATCTCAGTTCCATAAGCACACCTCCCAAAATAGTTCCCAACCCTTTTTCCCGTAATTGGTTCCTTCTGTGTACCCACATACCTGTTTTTCTACTGAATTTGTGCACTCTGAAGTGTTCAGACTGTGATCCTAAACTCATTTGCTCCATATTGTCTGGAATCAGGTAATCCCCAAAGTCTCCTCTATCAGTTTTAATGTGTTAGTGTTGTCGTTATTACTTAATACAATGAAAAAATCTAGAGAAGGTTTGCCGAGTACTCTTTTCACATAGAATTAAATATTAGTAGATCACCGACTAGTATAAACAGTGGAAAATAATAGGCTCAAATAATAAAAATGCAGCCCAGGAGCCAGCATTCCAGAATGAAGAAAAAATGTTGTCTTAAAATGTTGCTGGAAACTAGCAGAATTCCAATCCCCTCTATTCATTACAAGAAAGAAAACTGCAGGAAACAATGCCCCCTCCCAGATTCTATTCATTCTAGTAATCTCATGCTGCAGGAATTCTTTGAACTTGAATATGTATATGTTATTTTCTGTGAAATGGCATGAGGTATAATAATGGAAATGTAATAGTGTTTAGTTATTTCTTGTGTTATAAAATGTGGGATGTTTATGTAACGGGTATTCCCTGTGAATACAGACGCTACTACCTGCTGTGTATACCTGTGTGGCTCTCAGGAGCCCAAGCCTCCGCTCAGGGAGCCTGGGGTACATACATATAACACAATCTCGTGGTGCAACGCCTCCACCTGCGATGGCTCCCGCCAGAGGGGGAGTGGTTCCTCGCCGGACAAATATATATCACTCCACACACTGCATATAAAATAACCAATGACTTTACTGTAGCAAACGTACTTATTCATATATATATATATCAACAGGTGTCCCTCTCTAGAGGAGACACTAACTACTGCATCTCGCAGGACGCTCCCACCTACACCAGGTGATCCCACCCCGTGTCCAGTAACCCCACACAATATGTCCTCCACCCTCAAGTGACATAAATATATGTGTGACTGCGCAGCCACTATGTCTTGTATGAATAGATGGTATAGTTGGTGCAGTTGATGATAACCTGCCGAGCACTCCAGTGCCCGGGCCTGCCAAGGAGCTTCACAAAGGATCCTGATGACGAGTGAATACAGGAACTACCGTCCGGGGCGATCCCACCCGGATGGCTGCTGCAGCCGCAGCGGAGGTCTGAGCCCAAACCTCTGGATGGACGCGCAGCGTCCGCTATGTCCCTAACTGACTCTGGATAATAATAAGGGGCAGGGTCCCTAACCTGGGGCCTGTCCCTGAACAACACAACACTACTGGTGGCTCAGGGCTATCTGGGGTCTAGGGGGCTGCTGGCCTAGTGCAGGGAGTCACTGACTCCGGCACCCTACCTCCTTCCCCTAGCTTCTCCTGACGCCGACTGACTAACGTGCTCAGAGCCCGCGAAATGTATCTAATCTCATCTGCAGGGAGATGCTGTAGCCCTATTGGCTCCCTGGGGTCAGGTGGGGCGCTCCTTAGGCTCATGGGATATGTAGTCCCTGCTGTGAGCCTTCTTCTGATTGGCTGCCTCTCGAACGCTTGTACTGCGCATGCGCAAGCTTTCCGGCCGGCCACCGCACCGAGATCTTCACTGCGCATGCGCGAGCTCATATGAAATGGCGGCGCCCTGTCGCCCTGCTTCGGAAGCGCCGGGAGCCTTATCAACGCGATCGCGGCCCTGGCAACCAGCCGCGCGCGTCCCCGGCAACCCCCTGAAGCAGGATCCTCACCGCCCCCACTCTTGCGATAGGCCGTTGGGACCGCCATTGGGCTCGGCAGAACCCTCGATCGCCAGCAAGGTGAGGGGTGTTGACAGGCAGGGGGGACCTGTCTACCTCCCCCCCTGGTAAAAAACCCCAACGTCCTCGCTTGGGACACATAACTTCAAACTATATACATCAGTTATATAATAAAAATGCATATCAATACGACCACAGCTTAACACATCGACTGATTTTACACGATGTTACACAACTCTGTGAGCATTACAATTACTGATTGTATTTTGCTACGAGACCACTGCTGAGCCTCATAATGGGGTGCCCCAATTTGGTCATAGGTTACCCGGTTTGGGGGGTACCTTACTCTTTGGCTCCTACGGAGCTGTTCTTCAGCAACTCCCTCTGGGGAGTAATATGTACAGTCCTGAGGCTCAGCCTCTTCCCTTGAGAGGAGAAATGTCTCAGAACAGTCTCTGTTTGGTACAAAGCTCGGGCTCTGTGGATCCAAAGGCTGGCCTGTTGGTGCCACCTTAGTAGGCGTTGGCCAACGGGGCCCTTTACCCATAGCTCCTCCGGGAGATGTCCCTTCTGTTGAATAGTCCCTTTGAGAGGGTCCTTCCATAGGGTCTTCAGGAGTTTCAGAGTGGGTTTTGTTATTTACAATCTCTTGACCCCTCTCTGATAAGTCGGACTCACCGTTGAGCGGTGTGGCCAGTATTTCTGCTTTGTCATCTCCCACTTGTGGGATGGGGAGAAGGTGATTATGATGCCAAACCTTTACCCGGCCGTCAGTGTCTTTGATGCGATAGACCGGGAGGCCATGCATCTGTGACTCTACCTCATATACTCCGTCTCTCCATCGGTCCGCCAGTTTATGTTTTCCGGGGACTCCTAGATTACAAAGCAACACAGTGTCCCCAGGACGTAGCTACCGATACTTGACTTTATTGTCATATCGTCTCTTATTGCCAGCATTCAGTTTATCTGTAGACTTCTCAGCCTGTTGGTAAGCTTGCTGCAAACTGTCCTTTAGTCTTTACACATACTTGAAATGGGTAGCATTGTGTATCTCATCCATTGATACTCGAAGCCGCACATCTACTGGGAGTCTTGCCTCCCGCCCAAACATGAGGAAGTATGGGGAGAATCCATTGGACTCATGGAGGGTACAGTTGTACGCGTGTACCAAAGCCTCTACGTGTCTTTGTCCTGGGTTATGTTCATTCCCTTGGGATCGCAGTAGGCATCGGGGATAGCCTGCGACTGGCATCCTAACGAATCTGCAACTCGTAGTTCGGAGAAGGCCACCTGATCATTGATGATGGCCGCTATGCTACATATTGCTCGCATCCCTGGCCCGGGGATCTCTTCCCATTCATCATAATCGGGAGTAGCACTTAATCCGGGTCGTCGTGATAGAGCGTCAGCTCCAATGTTCAAAGGCCCCGGCTTGTACTTCAGAGAGAATCTGTTGTTACATAGGGTTGACAGCCATCGGTGCCCTGCTGCATCCAACTTGGCAGAAGTATTGATGTATGTGAGGGGATTGTTATCCATCCTTACCTCAAACGTAACACCATAGAGGTAATCATGAAGTTTCTCTGTGATCGCCCATTTGAGAGCCAGGAACTCTAGCTTGTGTACAGGGTATTTCTGTTCACTACGTATCAGACTGCGGCTGATGTAGGCTACAGGCCCAAGACCCTCTGGGTGCTTCTCATGTAAGACAGCGCACAGTCTATTGAGACTGGCATCCACATGCAGAACGTATGGTTGTTCTGGATTGGCATACGCAAGCACTGGTGCTTCAGTCAGGCTTTTCTTCAAATTCAGGAAGGCCCGTTCACAGTCGGACGTCCACTTATCACCAAACTGTTGACGGGCTGACGTGGCCTTCCTTCCGGTATCTTCGGGGTATATCTTCAGCAGATTGTTCAGGGGTTTAGCTCGACTAGAGTACCCTTCCACGAAGCGACGGTAATACCCACAGAAACCCAGGAATGATCGCAGTTTCGTGACATTCTCGGGACGCAGCCAGTTCACTACCGCTTCTACTTTAGCTGGATCGGTAGCAATTCCTTGAGCAGACACGATGTGTCTCACGTAGGTCACCGAGGTGTGACAAAACCGACACTTGTCAAGGGATAACTTCAATCCTTTTTTTCCAAGTCGGTCTATCACCTTCAGCAGCCTCTCTTCGTGCTCTTCCAGGGTCTTCCCGAAGACAATGATGTCATCCAGACAATGATGTTGTTGCAGACAGGACACTCCTGAGGGTTCATTTCCCCGATTGTTTTCTCCATCACTCGCTGGAAGGTAGAAGGAGCTCCACATATACCTTGGGGCATACGCGTAAATTGGTAGACACCGAGGGGGCAGATGAAGGCTGTCTTCTCCTGGTCCTCTTCACTCATGGGTACCTGGTAGTACCCAGATCGCAAATCGAGCACACTAAACCATTGGCTCCCGTTCAGAGCGTTCAGGATCTCTTCAATACGAGGGAGATTGTATTGGTCAGGTACCGTACGATTATTCAGGGTTCGATAATCGACGCACAATCTTACAGATCCATTCTTCTTCCTTACCACCACAATGGGTGATGCATAAGGACTCCGAGACTCCATCAATATCCCAGCGGTCTCCATTTCCATCAGGACATTCCTTACATCCTCCACATCCCTGGGGGTGATGCGACGAGAGCGTTCACGGAATGGAGTGGCGTCACTCAACCTAATGGTGTGTTGGGCGTTGCGACTGCGGCCGACATCCATCTCGCTGGTGGAAAATACCATCCTTCTTTCATTCAGCTTGGCCGTCAGTCGATCCTTCCACTCAGTTGGCAGCATCGAGTCTCCGAAGTTGAAATCCAGATCGACTAACTGCTGACACACTGCAGTGGCGTTCACCTGGGGCAATGTTTCTACCAGGCTGATGGGATATATGTTGCCCAAACTTTGTCCTACATCAATGTCCATCGGGAATGGAGAGATATTTTGAACATACACGTAGGTTCGTAGAGGAATTTTGGTCGTCCACTCTCTCACTTCGGATATTACCCTATACCCTCTCTGGGTCTCTTACTCAGGGGTACTCTCCAGAGAGAACAGATGATCGGTCTCATCTCGATCGGGATAACAGCACCAGACGGCCATGCGTTGCACTCCCCCTGGTAAAATGGTCGTCAGTCCGCATTGACGATTGTAGAGGTCCCCGGGACGCTCTAAGACATATACTCTGTTGCACTCCTCTCTCAGTACAGGGTCAAGGAGTGGATTGGCCATTGGCAATTCATTGGTATCTTTCAGGTAGGCTCTGATTACGGCTCGCACTATATCCGTATTTGTTCCCAAGATGACACTGCCCTTGAGGCTTCGGGCATACCATTGCCTCCACATGCATGGGATGTTTCTTGCCGGTATTCAATTGAAGTATCTCCAGTTGAACTCTCACAATCCCATTGATGGGGTAATCTTCATTGCTCAACTCCCTCACCTTCATATGTTCCGCCGACCGCAGGGGACAGTGCTTAAGGTGTTGGTCATAGAATTGACGGTATATTATGGTCACTTGAAGGTAGGGGGAGGCCCCTCCATTAGTGAGCACCTGATCATGATCACTTTGTGATGCGTGGGAATGGCCCCTCGGAGGAACTGCTTGCCCCGGTATTCGTCCATCTCTGAGGCTAGAATGAGGCCGCAAGTTCGCAATTTCCACAGGACCAGCTGAATTCGTTGAAGGAAGTCTGACAGGTCTTCCTTCTCCTTCTGTCGGAGACTGTAATATTTGAACCACAGCTCACTCTCCTCTTCATCTTTGCCATAGATCTGGACTAACAAGTCTACCATCTGATGAGCAGAGAGATCAGGGTCTTGGTCGTGCTGTGCACTGACCATAGTGGCTGCCGGGGGTCAGAGGCTTTCCAGGATTTTCGGACGTCTTACCGTTTCAGAGCAGGGCCATTCATTGATCACCTTGAGGGTGTGTTCCTTCCAAGACTCAATGCTTTCTTCGCCTGCGGGGAAAGGAACCATTCCTGGAAATGCCTTCAACTTCCTGTAATTTTGAGCTTGGGCGGACGTAGTTATAGCTTCCACAAGCTGTGGGAATGTCACTCCTAGCATGGAGCTGCCACTGTCTGAGGAACTTGCGATCCCCTCTCGCTGACTGTTAGGGGTTGGGGTGAAGCTGTTCATTAACCAGTTAGGGACCGGTGAGGTTGGCGGGCTACCGGCCCAGCTGGTGGCCCCTTGCCTAGGATCAGATGAGAAAGTCACACGGGGCAGGGATATGTCTGATCTGATGGGGGTACTGGTGGCCATATCTTTGCCTTCCCAACCCACAGGTCTGGTAAGGGAAGTTACGTGACTGGAAACGGTTCTGGGGTAAATTAGAGGGCACCCGTGCGGTAAAGTCTCTGGTAGATACTGGTAGGAGTGACGCCCTACGTTCCCGCCACTTCGAGGGCATCACTCCTGTGACGTCACTCGAAGTGGCGACATCCTATCGTTTGGCTTACGAGCAGGCTTGTATTTTGTGGCAGCATATTCATTTGTTTTGTACTAATACGCATCTCTATTGGGGAGACAGAGCAAGAATATTAACTTGTTATACTGCTTACTATACTTCACGAAAGTGATTTGTGTTTTAAATTTTGTATTGTGGTAACTAACGTGGCAGCGAACGCTGTGTTTGTTTTCTGACATTACACTGTTACTCTCTATATATACAAGAAATGAAGAGATACTATTGAAGCAATCTTACAGGTTAAATATCACTTTTCTCTGCAATCTGCAACAGTTTATACAATTGCATACAGCTACTAGCTGGTATTAGAGACTTTAGTTGCTAATTTGGTATATGATACTTCAGAATCAGTTACAATTTAGTAGCCTATTTTGGGAATGTCATTTTAGCCTTACATTAGAAGGCTCTCGGTAGTGGATTATATACAATAGATAGAGAGATTTTCTCCGATTGATTTGACTATCGCTACCCTTTGTTGTCTGACATACCACATACTTTATAGCACAACTAGGCTCCAATAAGAGGTTAATTTTACCATATGTCAATTCAAATGTTACTGCATCACACTAGCCGCAATTCCATTTGGACAAATTAATTGTTAATATATACCATTCAAATGTTTTGGTACACTTAGACGATCGTAGCCATACAATATCATTAGGATTTGATCTGGATGTCATGATGAGTATATAGAGATACATATTCACCAGATTTACTCTATTGTGTGACCATATACTCATCTGCCACATTAGCATGGGGATTTTTAATAATGTATATGTGTTTTTCTCCATCTATGTAGAATTAATAAAACGTTATTATTTTTGATTTCCGCGGTGATTCTGGGAAACTTACCAGTTTTTTTTTAGAATTATACTGCAGGGCTAATTTTAAGTCCTTTTTCAGACCATATCAGGATTGAGTGCTCAATAGAGGGGGAAATCTTTCTGATCATCTTTCTGATCAACACTGTTAATATTATTTAGTTAAACCAATATACCACATCTTTTGTTGGTTCAAAGACTTATATTGAGTCATTGGCACATCCCAGGAGTCGCCAAACTTAGACTACGATTATACCAGCTGGGCGTGCGTCCGATCTGGTGACATCATATTTTGGGTATAATCACGGCCTAGTCCTCAAGAGCCACCAACATGCTATGTTTTAAGGATATCCCTGCTTCAGCACAAATGGCTCAATCGGTGGCTCATCAAAAAGTAAAGGTAATGCACACAAAAATTATTTATTAACAGCAATAATATATTAGAAAGAGGTCCAGAGAGACAACCAGCCATAAGTTGATATACAGCAGTTAATGAGGGTCTTCATGGCTGAAACATTGCTTTTTCTTTACGTAAAATAAACACTATTTTGTATTGAAAATACAGCTTGGCGTACATGGAGATCTTACAAAAAATACCAATCAGTGGCTTAGTCATTTTGATTAAGCCACCTTTAATGACACAGGCCTATCCTTAATACCTGGCCTGTTCGTGGATCTTTATGTGTGTCTGTCTCACTCACTGATGTGCTAAATAATTCTAACATGTAAATTACATTTGTTGGCTAGTGGACATTTTTACATTGCCTGCCTGAGAATACAGCTATTTTTTATTATGTTATATGACATTGAAAGTAAAAAGGACACCAAAAAACACTAGAATCCAGTTTTGATGAAGAATAATGTTTAGTAATAATGTTTATTAGCAAACAGTTTTTTAACATTTAAAAATTATTTATTTTAAAATGTACAATCCACTGTAATTTACAAAAATTAAGGGTGTCCACTTTTCACTCAAATTTTGGTTTTAGAAGCATTTTGTGTTTTGGTTCTGATTATGCCAAAACTCAATTTTTTTGTTTTTGATTCGTATCAAATAAATGAAAAACCTCAAAATAAGTAGGGAAAAGACAAAATTGCTTTCTAAATAGATATGGAGGCAATTGTTTGTAATTTTTGCTGGCATCATTTTGCATGTTGAAATTTGAATTTTCCCCTGAATTTTTTTTAAATGTGTATATTTTTACTGTACATGCAAAAATCAGAGAATGTTCGCAAAGACAACTTTCACTCAGGAGAAAGTTCACAAACAAAACCTTAAACAAAATTCGCACTGTATTCACATTTTTGTCTCATCGAATTTCGACAAATTTGCACATCTAATAAAGTTAAAAGAAAAATCAAATAATTGTAAAAGATATGAGCACAAACCGCTAGAACTGTCCACTTGGCCTGGTGTTCTGGTTCTTGTTCTAAACAAATTCTTCAAATCGTAAGAGGTTTGGTTTTATATGAGGTTGCAGAATGTAAAATCCTGCTAGGTTCTGATTTTATACACTTGATTTGTCCCATCTCTAACAACAACAACAACAACAACAACAACAAAAGTAGATACGTCTCATCAGGACAGGTTTTCACAGCAGAAGCAAACCATAGGAAGCAAGCACACTCTCAGTACTAATGATGGAGAGGGCCAGGTGTAGCTCTAGGTTCCTCCTGCCTGCCACAACAGGGGCCCAACTTCCCCACCAGGCCTGCGCTGCCCTAAAGAATGTCCTGTGTCGGAGCAACAAGCTACATGTCCTGGTTCTTATTCATCCTGCGGACTGGCATATAGGGCATCTGGAAAGGGTGTCTTGATTGCCTGGGGCTCAAGAACCCTGGAAAGGGACTATAGTGTCAGGGTTCAGCGGGGTGGCGGTAAATCATGGATGGATCGCGTCTGAGGAAGGGGGACCTTGGAGCAGGTTTGTCAGAACCTCCTTTTGAGGCGTTATCGTCATGCTAGTAGCAGCTTCAAGCACAGAATATCACAGTAAAACTGGGACTGACTGTCAGAGTGTGCAGTGTGATAAAAGGGTTTTTTGCTTGCCTGGGGACATTCTTCCCTACAAGGAACAACCACAGCAAGGTCAGAAGAGGTCCGGCCGAAAACGGGGACTCAGGGCAATGTGTACCACAACATGGCAGTCCCCGCCAAAAAGGGATCCGCATGGCTATTTGCAAAGGTTGCAAGCAGTTAAAAGCAGGTGCTTTTGCACCGTCTACAGAATCTGCGTGAATTTCCATGACCACGCCACCTTCTCACTCTTGGATTGGACATTTGAGTTCACCGGGGGGAGGGGGAGCTCGGCATGCCTATCTTAGGAGTGCCATATGTGAGGAGTCATACCATGTGTACTCTGCAGAGCTGCAAGACGTGTGTGCAGAGCTGCTCTTTTGCTGATAATCAACAATGCTAAAGAATGTGATGTGATTTTTGAACTTACTGGTGGGGTCCTGGTGATCCGGGGAGATGAGTGGACTCTCCTGCTGGGGGTCTGTTTTCTGTGTGACAATCCGGGTGAAGAGCAGCAGGCGATGGGTAACAGTGAGGCCTGTCAAGTAAGTAGTTAGAAAGAAGTTCCAAATAACAGTGCTCAATACACAAAGGAAGCATATATTTCAAATAAAGTCCTGAGAAAACACGTAATAGTGTGTTGGATAAGCTCTGATCAAGCCTGGTGAGATTATGGGACCCAGTGCATAAACATATATGATGAGGGGTTAAATGCAATAACCGTCCAAGTAGTGGAGACAGATACCTGTATAGATGTGTGATGATCCGGTAATAGTACTCCACAGGACAGAGTTCCTCAATGATCGCACTGATAATGGTCAGCTTCTCTCCAACTGTATAATAGAGGAAAAATAATACTCACATAGAAGACAGCTTATCCCTTTTGCGTGCATCATGCCAGTCAGTCACAGAAGAGAAAACAATCCAGAGATTGGAGCGGAATACAGCTGCAAAAAATGGGGCTAACAACAACAAAAAATGGTTAAAAACTTATATTTTAATAGACATGGTAAACGGAGAACATCAGGTAAACACTCTGACGCGTTTCAGGCAAATGCCCTTTTAGCGGCCTTTCAAGTTCGCTACCTCTAGCCTAGGCCAGTGGGGACTGAATGCGCTAAACCCGCTATGAGCACCGAAGAGTTGCAGACACTATACACCCTGGTGCGAAAGCTACTGTAACGGCACTAGCTCAAGGCTCCGAGGGAGATGCCACCACACACTATCATGGCAGGGTGTATGAGCTATTGTACCCCGAGCTACAACTGGTATCCGCCTATCCCGATGCAGAGCTTGATATGATGAGTCTTGACTCAGGACTAGGCTCTGTGCCCCACCAGGTGAGAAAAGAAGGCTCCCTCATTGGCCTTCCAGAACATACCTTCCGACATCGAAGCTGAATGCTGCCTCGTCCGTAGTGACATCAGAGCCGAGTGACCATCCGCCGAAGCCCTGCAGAGTAGCACCACCAGCATACTGCGAGATATGTTCTGCTGCTGCCACTCCAACAATCTGCTCCTAGGGGGAGAATCCAGCAGAAATGACCGCTGTTGGCGGTGAGTCGGACGACGAGATCGCGGACATCCCCGAGGTACCTGCTCAGGCCCGCATACCCGAGTCAGACATCACCCTGCTGGTTCCAGTGATCGACACCAGTTCAGCGATGGAGATCCGAGATGGCAATCCGTGCTGGGACCAAGCGCATTAGGCTGCGGATCAATACATACGTCGGCGGAAGGAGATGCGCGAGGCCCATGCTCGTTCTACAGCCTATGTGGAAGCCGCCGAGAGGCACCATGATGCTCTGGGTCTGGTAGAAGAATTCCCTAGGGAAGTCCCGACCAGAACTGTCCCAACGGACCCCAAAGCAACACCGGTTTTCGCTCCACAACCGGGAGGAGTTGAGTACAAAGAGCCATCCGGCCGGATGCAATCATCAACGGCTACTACCTCCCCAGTGAGTGAATGGCCCTCGGTGGACCCCTTCTTTCTAAGTTGCAGTGAGCGGAAAGCAGACAGAGACTCTCGTGAAGCTGCAGCCGTTGCTGCAGCAAGATCTATTACAGCTAGAGGCCGTGGCCTACGGAGTTTAACCGGGACTGTGGACACTCCTATCGCTCCGCCTGGGGAGACCACCAAAAGTTTCCAATTCAGAGACTTTAAGGTGCCCACTCTGCCCCACTCTGACCCTCCTCCCATACTGACCCCGGCCCTAGTATAAAACCCTTGACCCCTCTACCTTTGTTACCGGTGGATTCTGTGGCCACAAGAAGTACTGGGAATGTAATTGAGGGTACAGTACCGGTAATGTCTGTTGGGGATGCTTTGCCTTGGTGGGACAAAATGTACAGGGGATATGGGCTTCATTTAAATCGAACCAAATTGGTGTTGAAGGAAGGGGGTAAGGTACACTGCTGGTGAGAGGAAGGTCAGCTAACAGCAGAACAACAGGCTGAACTTATGAGGCAGAAATGCGATATGATTAAGGAAAAGACCTTTAGCGCTCCAGATAGTGAGGAAGGTCCGGTAGCACCATTATGGGTGGGGTCCCTATTCAGGGTTCTGCCTGGTTCAGCTAAGGGCCATTGGTTAATGAAGTTCAGCTGAGCTGAAAGAGTACTAGTTATGAGGTATAGGAAAAAGGGGTTTGAGTACCCTTATTTCCCCGAGAACCTCATGAGGAGCGTTTAAGCGTACATGGAAGACTGGGATATGGACACCATTTTGGAGTACATATCTAGTACCACTAAAGGGTCCAAGTCCTGTCATCTGGATAGGGGAAACTACCTGCTGAAGGTGTAGGTAGTGGGTCATAATATCCACTTAAACAGGGTGGAGAACATCTTCGAGTCTAGGAGAAGGAGGTTCTACTCAGTCAAGGTAACTGTCAGTCAGGGTAATATGGAAAATAAACCAGACCCTGCCCACTACTACTGAGGTAGCTCTATGTAACACCCATCTTAGACCCAGGGTTCACCACCAAGGGAGGTACCAGATATGTGGGGTTGTTTATTATTACTTTACGGTTGTAATAAATGTTTAATACAGTTGTATTAGGTTCAATTACCGGGTTGTTGGTACAGTATGTTGATGTTGCACATACTGTATTCCTCAGCGGGAGCACGAGGATTTTCCACATGGGGAGAATTTACAGTTAGGTCTGGAAATAATTGGACACTGGCACAATTTTCATAATTTTGGCTCTGTATGCCACCACAATGGATTTGAAATGAAACAACCGAAATGCAATAGAAGTGCAGACTTCCAGCTTTAATTCAAGGGGTTGAACAAAAATATCGTATGAAACGTTTAGGAATTACAACCATTTTCATAAACACTCTCCCCTTATTTCAGGGGCTCAAATGTAATTGGACAAATTAACACAATCATAAATAAAATGTTCATTTTTAATACTTTGTTGAGAATCTTTTGCAGGCAATGACTGCTTGAAGTCTGGAACGCATGGACATCACCAAACGCTGGGTTTCCTCCTTTGAGATGCTTTGCCAGGCCTTTACTGCAGCTGTCTTCAGTTGTTGTTTGTTCGTGGGTCTCTCTGCCTTGTTTTGTCTTCAGCAAGTGAAATGCATGCTCGATCGGGTTGAGATCAGGTGATTGACTTGGCCATTGCAGATTATTCCACTTCTTTGCCTTAAAAAACTCCTGGGTTGCTTTCGCAGTATGTTTTGGGTCATTGTCCATCTGTACAGTGAAGCCCCATCCAATCAACTTTGCTGAATTTGGCTGAATCTGAGCAGACAATATATCCCTATACACTTCAAAATTCATCCGGCTGCTTCTGTCTTCTGTCACATCATCAATAAACACTAGTGACCCAGTGCCATTGTAAGCCATGCATGCCCATGCCATCACACTGCCTCCACCATGTTTTACAGATGATGTGGTATGCTTCGGATCATGAGCCGTTCCAAGCCTTCTCCATACTTTTTTCTTCCCATCATTCTGGTACAGGTTGATCTTAGTTTTATCTGTCCAAAGAATGCTGTTCCAGAAGTGGTATCAGATATCCAAAGGAACCGTCTGTCCATTCAAGGTTGACCCCCACAACTAGTAGTCAAATAAGATATAAGTGCGGAGCAGGAAAAAAGACCTTTTGAAGATGCGGGGTAAGGGCCACTTGCAGACCCGCTTCCCATGTGGGGCCAGCGGCCGCAATTGCAGCAGCCCACGGATGGAGCTCACACAGCTCACGAGAGTCCGTCCCCTTTGTGTCTCCTGGTCTTGTGATACATGAAAGGGTAATGACGCACTTCCTGCGCGACCACGATCCAGAAGTAACAAAGAAAACAGATACTAGAACATAACAAAAAAGACCTCCTCCCACATGTTCCGGGCGAGTTCGCCCTTTCTCAAGGAGTTTTTTGTTATGTTCTAGTATCTGTTTTATGTAGATTTAATAAATTGATTTTATTACCTACCTGGTGAGTCTGTCATCCCAAGTAGCAGCGCTGATATCGATAATTTTTTCTTTGTTCCAGAACTGGGCTGGCTTTTTTAGATATTGTTTGGCAAAGTCTTATCTGGACTGTCTATTCTTGAGGCTTATGAATGGTTTGCACCTTGTGGTGAACCCTCTGTATTTACTCTTGTGAAGTCTTCTCTTTATGGTAGACTTGATAATGATATGCCTACCTCCTGGAGAGTGTTCTTCACTTGGCTGGATGTTGTGAAAGGGTTTTTATTTACCATGGAAAGGATCCTATGATCATCCACCACTGTTGTCTTCCGTGTTAATCCAGGCCTTTTTGTGTTGCAGAGCTCACCAGTGCGTTCTTTTTTTTTCAGAATGTACCAAACTGTTGATTTGGTCACTCCTAAAGTTCCTGCTATCTCTCTGATGGATTTTTTTTTTTTGCAGCCTAAGGATGCCCTGTTTTACTTGCATTGAAAGCTCCTTTGACCACATGTTGTGGGTTCACAGCAACAGCTTCCGAATGCAAATGCCACACATGGAATCAACTCCAGACCTTTTACCTGTTTAATTGATGATGAAATAACAAAGGAATAGTCCACACCTGTCCATGAAACAGCTTTTGAGTCAATTGTCCAATTACTTTTGGTCCCTTGAAAAAGAGGGGGCTACATATTAAAGAGATGTAACTCCTAAACCCTTTCTCCAATTTTGATGTGAATACCCTCAAATTAAAGCTGATAGACTGCACTTTAAGCCCATAATAATTATTTAACTGGAACTTGAATTTAATATGGTACACAGACGAAATAACAAAACTTATATCAGTGTCCAATTATTTCCGGACCTAACTGTAGCATAGCCTCCGGCCGCTGTTCCTTCTCTTGGGCCCTAACAGTATAAGTCCTGCTAGGGACAGGCACTGGAAGGGTTAATTCCCATGAAGGCCTAATTTGCTATTGCAGACTTGTATCCAGGGGCAGCCCTAGCAACAACATGAGAGTTTCAGCCTAGGGGAAGATACTGGCTGGGTCACATGCCATTAATGTGATGCCTGTTAGTATCAGACGTGCCCTGTTACGGGCCGTTCTACAAACCCAACCTGAAGGGTATATATTGGCACTCTCCCAGAAGTCAGTGTGCTCTTCCCTTACCCTGTGGAGTGGGCAACATCTATCCTGTATCCCATAAGGAGAAACAGGAGGAACACCAGGAGGTAGCCTAGATTGGCCTCAAGCCTTAAAGTGCCCTTCAGGGGAATGTGGATAGTGATGACTTCTGTGCAATGCAATAAACATCAGTTGAACCATCTACTGTGTGTGGATCATTGCCTTGGTGGCAAGAGAAGTGTCAGCATGGATCATCCTGAATACCCAGTATCCTCGCTGACTGGAGATGCTGCTTACCTAGAATGAAGCACCCTGAAAGCCTGTACTGATTCTCCCCACACCTCCACAGAGCAACTCAGAGCCTCCTGTACTATCATTAGGTATGCACAGCACCAGGAATACACAGGTAGCGACCCAAATCTCGCATAGTGTGGGGGAAAAAGTGCTACATGACCAAGGCAGTGATCCACACAAAGTAGATAACAGCATTTCAGCACTCCCCACGGAGAGAGTGAACAAGGGGAACACCGCTCTATGGACTATAACAGACATTCTAGCTGCACTTTGGACTAATACTGGTCGGTGGATTCACTTTCTAAAAAATTATATCCAGACTATCAGCAGTTTCTGCCTGTGGTATATACTTTGTTTCCACTTATTATAGTGTGCATCAGCTCAGGAGTTACAGGAATCTCTGAAGTCTATGCTTATATATGCTAATATAGTGCTTTATGTGCATGCTTTTTCTCCTTGAGGTGCTGGACTGAATTTTTTTCACCAGGATTGCCTTTTTTTTCACCTGGTTTGACTTTATTTCGTTTATCACTTGCATTTAGGGTTTTTTTGTGCAGAGTAAAATGGCAATTGATACTTATTGCCCTTTGGGAACGGGCCTGAAGATGGGGTTTTAACCCCTAAACGTTGCCCCCCTTCCCCTGCATCACTTTTGTTTACACCCCCTCCCCCACCCCTCCCTTCCTCCCTATAGTGGTTTTCCTTTCCACCCTTCTCTTTTTCCCTGTTTTCTCCCATTTTCCCTTGTCTGTTTACGTATTTTGCTACATTGACATATACCCCCAGTTGGTATGTGTTCTATTCTTCATTAAATCAATTTGACTTATACCTATTTTCATGTGTCTTTTATGAGTGCTGGGAACATTGTTTTGTATCTATTGTTGGGAAGGAAATAGGATTCCTCCTTGTTCCACGCTGCACCAATCAATTAAAACACTTGCTATTTTGAGCGCTGTCTATTTTTGTTAGTCACACACAGTAGATGGTTCAACTGATGTTTATTGCATTGCACAGAAGTCATCACAATCCACATTCTCCTGAAGCGCACCTTATGCGCCGCATACATGAACTCAACCTGATGAAGCAGGGAGAGAGCTACAGAGAGGAGAGAGATGCAGATAGGAGAGAGCTGCAGATGTCAGGTAAGTCCCTGTGCGGCAGCCATTTCGATAAAAAAACAACAACAAAAACTTGGAGATGTTTTTTAATCGGGAGCCACGCTCAGATCGCGTTATAAGCAGATCCGTGGTGTAGCAGATCGCGCTATAACGGGGTTGAGCTGTATTATTCCGCATTAAACCTTCAAGTAGTTTCCCCACTATTGAAGTAGAGAACAAAATACCCGGGCGCTACCTGTAAGGATGGTAAGTGTGGGATATGGGTATAATAGCAACCTTGGTGGTAGGCAAGGTATCCCTCTGCTTCTTTTCCTCCTGTGACTCAAACGACCCCAGAAAAGGATCTACCCAGGATCCTTCAACGTAAAGGAGACAAGAGAAAGGGATGGGGGAGCACTGGTGGAAGGGTAGAATACAGCCTGAAATAGGTGTGCAAAACTCTGAGACAATATAGTGGAGTTTATAGGTGTAAAATAATTTTTAACACTCACACGGCCTTGTGCAAATGCTGTCGCATCAAGGTATCTTTAGGTCTTCTTTTTCTGTCTTCTAGATTCTTTCGCCACTTTGCATCTGCGTTCTTCTTCTCATTCTTCTTTGGTGTGGTCTCACCCTCGGAATAAATACATATAAATGTGAACAGAATATATAGGCAATAGATGATCCTATCAGGAATAAAAATTAGGGTAGGGATATAAATGGTTGGAATATAAAACACTCACACGGGCATGTGTGCATGCACTCTAAGGGATGGTATCTTGGTCTCCTGGGGGCAGTTCCACTTTTCTAATATTGAGTTAAAGATCTAAAATCAAAAACATAACTCAGTGTCAGGTGAAGGCAAATAAAAATCAAAGTATTACTACTCACACGGCCAAGTGTGAGTGCACACTTGGAAAAGTTATCTTTTGTTGCTCCTCCTGTCGTCCCCAAATGGGAAACGTCAACTGGTTCTGATGCCCATTTATCTTCTACATTTTCACTGCAAAAACATCATCCCAATGTATTACTTGTAGATTAGTCCTCAGTTTATTAAAATCTGCCTTTCTAAAGTTTAAGGTCTTTGTTGAACCCAAGTAATCTGTTTTTTGATAAATTTTTTCAAATGAGATCATGTTATTCATCACTGTTACATAAATGTTTCAGGACTTGAATATTTGCTATTACTTCTGTAACGGGTGTTCCCCCACCCAATCGCAGATATGGTGTAGGTGCAAGGAACATATATTGTTACTCAGGTGTGGTGCATAACCTGTTGGCTCACAGGAGGGCTGAGCTTCCGCCACGGGGAACCTGGGGCAATTACACTAGGGTTGATCACTTACAACGATGCAGCGCCTCCACCTGCGATGGCTCCCACCAGAGGGGGATTGGTTCCTCGCAGGACAATTCCAATAACCAAATACACATGTATGAGATAACCAAAGAGCTTTTAGTGAGAACACAATAACACTAATATATCACACTTCGTATAACACGTGTCCCTCTCTAGAGGGAACACTAATCACAGCGTATCACACCACTTTACCTCTGCGCCACGGCGGACGCCCAAACATTATGCGCCACAGTGGACGCCAATACCTTATGCGCCACGGCGGACGCTAATACCTTATGCGCCACGGTGGACGCTAATACCCTATGCGCCACGGCGGACGCTAACGATTGTACCGAGAAACCCCTCCCTGTGTTCAGTAACCCCAACCCAATGTCTCGCACTCCCAAGTCATAAACCAGTGTGGGTGTGTGTGACTGCGCAGCCACTATGTCGGTAGATAGGCCTTGTTGGTGCACGTGAGGGTGTGGGTTACCTGCCGAGCACTCCAGTACTCGGACCTGCAACGGACTTCTCAAAGGATCGAGACGAACTCCTTCACGATTTCCGGATCCAACACAGGATGATCCCTCAGGGGCGATCCCACCCTGATAACAGTCCAGCTTGCTCCGCAAGACACGCAGTAGTCTTGATTCTTACTCTCTAATAGCTAATGGGGCTGATCCCTCTCTAGGGCCTGTCCCTACAATACTCCTCTAAGATGACTCAGGGCTATCTGGGGCCTAGGGGAATGGCTGGCCTAGTGCAGAGAGTCACTGACTCCTGCACCCTACCTCCTTCCCCTCGCTGCTCCGGTCAACAACTCCTGTGCACCAAACCCCGCGAAAAGTATCTATTCCCTGCAAGCAGGGAGCTCCTACAGCCCTATTGGCTCCCTGGCGTCACATGGGGTTCCCTAATGCTCCTGGTATCTGTAGTCCCTGGCCAATACCTACCCTGGTAGGCTAGGGCTTCGCGGGCTTACATCTGCGCATGCGCGAGCTGATTGGAGTTCTCCCGCACCTGCTCTAACTGCGCGTGCGCGAGCTATCTTTCAATGGCGGCGCCCGGCTCCGCTAGCCGCCGGGACCCTAACGACGCGATCGCGGCCTTGGCAACCGGCCCGATCGCGTCCCTGGCAACCGGCCCGCTCGCGTGCTGGAAGGAGGGGGGTGAGTACGTGAGGGGGGACCTGGCTACATCCTCCCCCTGGTAAAATCCCCAACGTCCTCGCTTGGGACACCATGCAATGCAACTATATACAAAGGTTATATAATGAAAATAGCGTAACATACTTATATACTGAAAATTTCAACAACCAACCGTGATCTCACTATTATCAGCTTTAAATCAGATTGTACATTTCATTGAACATCACAATAACTGACTGTACTTTGCTGCGAGCCCACTGCTGAGCCTCATAATGGGGTGCCCCAACTTGATCATAGGTTACCCGGTTTGGAGGGTACCTGACTCTTTGGCTCCTACGGATTTGTTCTTCTGCAACTCCCTCGGGGGAGTAGTAAACACAGTCCTGAGGCTCAGCCTCTTCCCTTGAGGGGATAATTGTCTCTGAACAGTCTCCGTTAGGCACAAAGCAAGGGCTCTGGGCATCCAAAGGCTGGCCCGTTGGGGCCACCTTAGTAGGCATTGGCCTACGGGGCCCTTTACCCGTAGCTCCTCCAGGAGATGCCCCTTCTGTGGGGAAGTCCCTTTGAGAGGGTCCCTCCATAGGATCCTCAGCAGTTTCAGAGTGGGTCTCATTATTGACAGTCTCTTGACCCATCTCTGCCGACTCGGACTCACCGTTGAGCGGTGTGGCCAGTATCTCTGTCTCTTCATCTTCTACTTGTGGAATGGGGAGAAGATGATTGCGGTGCCATACCCTTACCCGGCCATCAGTGTCTTTGATGCGATAGACCGGGAGGCCCGGCATCTGGGATTCTATTTCATACACTCCGTCTCTCCATCGGTCGGCCAATTTGTGCTTTCCCGGGACTCCCAAATTCCTAAGCAATACCACATCCCCAGGACGAAGTTCCCGATATCTGACCTTATGGTCGTATCGTCTTTTGTTGTTAGCGTTCAACTTAGCTGTAGCCTTCTCAGCTTGTTGATAGGCCTGCTGTAAACTGTCTTTGAGTCTTTGTACGTATTTAAAATGGGTAGCATTGTGTATCCCATCTGTCGAAACTCTAAGACGTATGTCCACTGGCAGTCTTGCCTCTCGCCCGAACATGAGGAAGTAGGGGGAGAATCCCGTTGATTCGTGTCTAGTGCAATTGTACGCATGCACCAGGGCCTCTACGTGTCGGCTCCATTCAGTTTTCTGAGCACTCTGTAGTGTTCCGAGCATATCCAGTAAGGTTCGATTAAAGCGCTCGGGCAGTGCATCTCCTTCGGGGTGATACGGGGTTGTTCGAGACTTGGTGATATCCAGCATTTTGAGTAACTCTCTGATCAAAGTACTCTCAAAGTCCCGCCCTTGATCGGAGTGCAGGCGATTGGGGAGACCGTAGTGCACGAAGTACTTCTCCCATAATATTTTTGCCACGGTGATGGCTTTCTGATCTTTAGTGGGGAAAGCCTGAGCATACCGGGTGTAATGGTCCGTGACGACTAGCACGTTGCATATCCCCCGGCTGTCAGGCTCAATGCACAGAAAGTCCATACACACAAGGTCCATGGGGCCCGAACTTTGTAGATGGCCCATGGGGACTGCTCGAGTAGGCAGAGTCTTGCGCTGTATACACCTAGTACAGCGGCGACAGTGACGTTCGACGGCCTCTCACATCTTGGGCCAAAAAAAACGATCTCTGACCAGCCCAAAAGTCTTGTCTATACCCAGGTGCCCATGATCATCGTGTAGAGACTTCAACACCAGATATTGTAAGTTCTTAGGGAGCACTAGTTGTCGCCTATCCGGGTGGTTGTGGTATTGCACCACCCGATAGAGTAAGCAATTGTCTATCTCGAATTTGTCCCATTCCCGCATGAGCAAGGCCACCAAGTCATTGGGTGCGCGTTTCAGAAGGGCTGGGTTCTGCTTTTCAACGGCTCGCCTGATGATACTAACGACCGGGTCTCGTATTTGGTAGTCTACTAGATCCTTCCACCGTAACACCTTGTCCTGCGTGATGTTCATCCCTTTTGGGTCGCCGTAGGCGGCGGGGACAGCCTGCGACCGGCATCCCACTGAGTCGGCCACTCTTAATTCTGAAAAGGCCACTTGGTCGTTGACGATAGCGGCCATGCTACACATAGCTCGCACTCCGGGTCCTGGGATTTCCTCCCATTCCTCGTCATCGGGATTAGCACTTAACCCTGGTCGTCTGGATAGGGCGTCAGCCCCTATATTCAAGGGTCCCGGCTTATACTTCATGGTGAACCGATAGCTGCTTAGAGCGGCCAGCCAGCGGTGTCCAGCGGCGTCTAACTTAGCCGAGGTGTTGACATAAGTGAGGGGATTGTTATCCGTCCTTACTTCGAAGGTAACACCGTACAGGTAGTCGTGGAGCTTCTCGGTAATAGCCCACTTGAGAGCCAGAAATTCCAACTTGTGGACGGGGTATCTCTGTTCACTGGGGGTCAGGCTGCGGCTGATGTAGGCCACAGGCCGAAGGCCCTCAGGGTGCTTTTGATGCAGGACGGCACCCAGTCCATTGAGACTGGCATCCACATGTAGAACGTAAGGTTGTTCAGGGTCAGCATACGCAAGCACCGGCGCCTCGGTTAGACACTTCTTCAATTTCCGGAAGGCCTGCTCGCACTCCGGCGTCCATTTATCACCAAACGGTTGGCGTGCCGATACAGCTTTCCTCCCGGTCTCTGAGGGATATATCTTCAACAGACTGTTCAGGGGTTTAGCTCTACTAGAGTACCCTTCCACGAAGCGGCGGTAATACCCACAAAATCCCAGGAAGGATCGCAGCTCCGTGACATTCTCGGGACGAGGCCAGTTCACTACCGCTTCTACCTTGGCGGGGTCGGTGGCGATCCCCTGGGCGGACACGATGTGTCCCACATAAGTCACTGAGGTACGACAAAACCG
This sequence comes from Ascaphus truei, assembly GCF_040206685.1. Classification (NCBI taxonomy): domain Eukaryota; kingdom Metazoa; phylum Chordata; class Amphibia; order Anura; family Ascaphidae; genus Ascaphus; species Ascaphus truei. The sequence goes on from NC_134486.1 coordinate 258,258,503, forward strand.
GCACTTGTCTAGGGACAATTTCAGTCCTTCATTCCCCAGCCGGTCTATTACTTTAAGTAACCGCTCTTCGTGCTCTTCTAGAGTCCTTCCGAAGACAATGATGTCATCCAGATATACCAGACACTCCCGCGGGTTCATATCCCCGATTGTCTTCTCCATCAACCTTTGGAAGGTAGCAGGCGCCCCACATATACCTTGGGGCATACGTGTGAATTGGTAGAATCCCAAGGGGCAGACGAAAGCTGTCTTCTCCTGATCTTCCTCGTTCATAGGTACCTGATAGTACCCCGATCGCAGGTCGAGCACGCTGAACCATTGACTTCCATTCAGCGCATTCAGGATCTCTTCAATACGCGGAAGGGTGTACTGATCCGGTATCGTACGATTGTTCAGGGTTCGATAATCAACACACAGTCGTACGGATCCGTTCTTTTTACGCACCACCACTATGGGTGACGCGTAGGGCCCCCGAGACTCCTTCAAAATCCCGGCCCCTTTCATGTCGTCAAGGGTTTCCCTCACATCGTCCATATCCCGCGGGGCGATGCGGCGAGAGCGTTCTCGGAACGGGGTGGTATCATTCAGTCGGATGGTATGTTGGGCACTGCGACTGCACCCCACATCCATCTCACTTGTGGAGAATACCTGTCGGCGTTGGTTCAACTGAGTGGCTAGCCTCTCCTTCCACTGAGTGGACAGCGTCGACTCCCCAAAGTTGAAGTCCAGCTCGACTAGCCGTTCGTCCACGGCCACCGCCTTCACCTGAGGCGTGGTTTCTACAGTGCTGACGGGATATATGCAACCTAACTTCTGGTCGGCATCAAATTCCATCGGGAAGGGGGAGAGATTCTGTACATACACGTGGGTTTGAAGTGGGATCTTAGTTATCCACTCCCTCACTTCGGGTAGGATCCTATACCCTCTCTGGACTTCTTCGTCTTCATGCGTATTCTCCAGGGAGAACAGCTGATCACTCTCCTCTCGTTCGGGATAACAACACCAGACGGCCATCTTTTGTACTCCCCCTGGTAATATGGTCGTCAGCCCCCGTTGCCGATTGTATAGATCCCCATGACGCTCCAGAGCATATACCCGTTTGCATTCCTCTCGTAGGACTGGATCTAGGAGGGAGGTGGCGAGCGGCAATTCGTTAGTTTCTTTCAAGTACGCTCTGACCACCGCTTGTACTATGTCGGTGTTGGTACCCAGGATGATCGGATACTTATACTGATCCTGGGGCTCCGGACACACTAGCGCCGTTACAAACATAGAGTGTTGCTTGCCGGTATTCAGTTGGGGTATCTCCATTTGAACCCTTACAATCCCATCGATGGGGTAATCTTCATTACTTAACCCCCTTACTTTCACATGGTCGGCCGCTTCTAAAGGGCAATGCCGGAGGTGCTGGTTATAGAACGGGCGGTATATGATGGTCACTTGCGACCCCGTATCCAGTAGAGCCGCTGCATATATCTTTTCTATTAACACCCGCACGATAGCGGCGGGGCCTACTTGGCAGTAATCTTCCCGGTTGGAAGCTCCAGCCCCGGTGTCGGTATCAGTAGCTTCCGGGGAAGTCTCCATGTCAGATCCGGCGGTTTGCACTATGCATATCATCGACCGGGCTGGGTTTCTTCGGTCGGAGCCTTTGTCCTCGGGGAGGCCCTCCCTTTCTGGGCAGGCTCGGGAGAGGTGGCCCTTCTTACCGCAGGTGTAGCAAAAGAAGTCTCTGGATTCAGGGTGACCCCTGTACGGAGGAGGTGAGTTACGGGGGGGTCTAGCTTTGGGGGCCATGCCCTTCGTGGCGACCTCCTCTTCTTGGTTCGCGGTGTTCTTGGCCTTGGCCCCAGTGGCTTTAGTCGGATCACTGGTGGAAGGCTCCTTAACCTTGGCGGGAGTATGCAACCGGGCATAGGCTTCATGTTGCTTTATCTCACCCATTAACTCCTCCAAGCAAGGGGGGTCACCTCGCATCCGGGAACATTTAATCATGAGGGCGATAGAATTGTCGGGAAGTGCTCCTCTCAGGAATTGATTCCAGCAATACTCATTCACCTGTGTAGACTTAATCTGGTCCCTTTTTCGCATCTCCCATAAGACAGTCCTAATTCGCTGAAGGTAATCGGATAGCTCTTCTCCCAGTTTCTGGCGAAGGTTGAAGTAGCGCGTCATCAGTTGTCCTTCGTCTTCCGTTCGCCCGTAGGCCCGTTCAAGAGTCTCTAACATTTGTTGAGCGGTAACATCCGCATGTTGATCCTTAGCCAGTCGTATGGTGGTGGAAGCGGGTGGCCGCAGGCATTCCATTATGCGTTGTCGTTTTGCTAACTCAGGGCACGTCCATTCTTCTACAACCTGGGAAGTGTACTCTATCCACACTGCAAACGCTTCCTCACCCGCCGGGGTTGGTTTTGTTCCTGAAAAGATTTTTAGTTTGCGATACTGCTGTTGGATCGACGCTTCGTCCTTGGCCCCTCCCAGCTTGGCAATAATCTGAGCTAGCATTCGGATGTCATTTCCCTCGGTAGCAGAGGGCTGGGCAATACTTAGGGGTGGGCTGTAGTCGGCGACGGTACCTAAATTAGACTCGCAATAGCTCCCAGGGGGGGAAGGTGATGTACACATATCCACATCTTCCAAGTTCGTGTGGGAGCTGCGGGGCTCAGATTTGATGGGTCGCTCCGAGTACACCACCGGACAATCAACATCAGCCGAGCGTTCGAACCACAAGCTGGACGGACCGTGGCTTTCATTTATATTTCGCCCGATATTCACTAACACGGAGCAATACCCCTTGTCTTCCAAGTGCTGATCAACCACGACTATGGGGGCAGTCCTCCGGAGATGAGGGTTTTGCCTCAATGCCGCTCGTATCTCTGATGAGGGAATATCTACAGGGACGTGGCACACCGCCAGCGCATGGGTCGGCGGCACTCCCAACTTCAGGGCCCAGTCGTGGACCTCGTGTCCGGACTTTACAACCATGATAAAAAAATAGGAATTGGACAATTTGGAAAAATAAGATAGAGCACCCCAGGTCTGCTCTCAGCAGCGCCTCCAAATGTAACGGGTGTTCCCCCACCCAATCGCAGATATGGTGTAGGTGCAAGGAACATATATTGTTACTCAGGTGTGGTGCATAACCTGTTGGCTCACAGGAGGGCTGAGCTTCCGCCACGGGGAACCTGGGGCAATTACACTAGGGTTGATCACTTACAACGATGCAGCGCCTCCACCTGCGATGGCTCCCACCAGAGGGGGATTGGTTCCTCGCAGGACAATTCCAATAACCAAATACACATGTATGAGATAACCAAAGAGCTTTTAGTGAGAACACAATAACACTAATATATCACACTTCGTATAACACGTGTCCCTCTCTAGAGGGAACACTAATCACAGCGTATCACACCACTTTACCTCTGCGCCACGGCGGACGCCCAAACATTATGCGCCACAGTGGACGCCAATACCTTATGCGCCACGGCGGACGCTAATACCTTATGCGCCACGGTGGACGCTAATACCCTATGCGCCACGGCGGACGCTAACGATTGTACCGAGAAACCCCTCCCTGTGTTCAGTAACCCCAACCCAATGTCTCGCACTCCCAAGTCATAAACCAGTGTGGGTGTGTGTGACTGCGCAGCCACTATGTCGGTAGATAGGCCTTGTTGGTGCACGTGAGGGTGTGGGTTACCTGCCGAGCACTCCAGTACTCGGACCTGCAACGGACTTCTCAAAGGATCGAGACGAACTCCTTCACGATTTCCGGATCCAACACAGGATGATCCCTCAGGGGCGATCCCACCCTGATAACAGTCCAGCTTGCTCCGCAAGACACGCAGTAGTCTTGATTCTTACTCTCTAATAGCTAATGGGGCTGATCCCTCTCTAGGGCCTGTCCCTACAATACTCCTCTAAGATGACTCAGGGCTATCTGGGGCCTAGGGGAATGGCTGGCCTAGTGCAGAGAGTCACTGACTCCTGCACCCTACCTCCTTCCCCTCGCTGCTCCGGTCAACAACTCCTGTGCACCAAACCCCGCGAAAAGTATCTATTCCCTGCAAGCAGGGAGCTCCTACAGCCCTATTGGCTCCCTGGCGTCACATGGGGTTCCCTAATGCTCCTGGTATCTGTAGTCCCTGGCCAATACCTACCCTGGTAGGCTAGGGCTTCGCGGGCTTACATCTGCGCATGCGCGAGCTGATTGGAGTTCTCCCGCACCTGCTCTAACTGCGCGTGCGCGAGCTATCTTTCAATGGCGGCGCCCGGCTCCGCTAGCCGCCGGGACCCTAACGACGCGATCGCGGCCTTGGCAACCGGCCCGATCGCGTCCCTGGCAACCGGCCCGCTCGCGTGCTGGAAGGAGGGGGGTGAGTACGTGAGGGGGGACCTGGCTACACTTCTACAGTATATTGTTTGATATTACCAAATCCAGTATTGCCCCTCACCTGGTTGGTTCCTCAATAATTTGGGTCATATGTGTCTTTAAGCATCCCCAAAAAGCAGCCCAATCTATGTCTGGATAATTAAAATCCCCCATTATGCAAACATGACCTAGTTTTGATGCCTTCTCCATTTGCAAAAGTATTTTAGCTTCCTTAATCTCACTGATATTTGGTGGTTTATAGCATATCCCTACAAACATTTTCTTTATACTTTTACCTCCACTGCTAATTTCTATCCACAAGGTCCCTACATTTTCATCATTCCCTACATGAACATCTTACCTTATAATAGGTTTTAGATCCGGGATAACATATAAGCATACTCCACCTCCTCTTCTATTTGCTCGATCCTTCCGAAAAGGGAATAACCCTCTAAATTAACTGCCCAGTCATGAGTTTCATCCCACCATTTTTCAGTAATGCCTATGATATCATACTGCTCCCTTGTAGCTATTAATTCAAGCCCCCCCCCCCCCCCCCCATTTTATCTGTCAGGCATCTTGCATTAGCAAGCATGCATTTAAGTTTTTTTTTCAGCCTGCACTATATTTTATCTTCTCCTTCCTTTCTGCGCCAACTTGGTTTATTCTTTAAGAGAAAAACAAATAGTGTGCTCCACCCAGTGACACTCCATCCAATAGGACAATTCTAAATAGATAATAACTCCAATGTTGGATCTAAGGAGTGGGTATATATAAGGATTGACCTGTGAGTCACTATGACAAATATTAGCATCCAAGTACTCAACTATTGCAGTCAAAAATAATGTCTCTTACCCACTCCTATATACTCCAAGGAAGGTAGTAGTGGCGTGCCAGCCATGAAGATGAATCCAATAACAGCAACAAACAACAGCAAATAGCGCACAGCCAGGGAGCCAGGTGGAATAAAATAAAGGACATTCAACTTTTATTCCACCTGGCTCCCTGGCTGTGTGCTATTTGCTGTTGTTTGTTGGTTTATTCTTTAGAAGTTTTCTAGTATTATCTGTATTTTCAAGCGTCTCACTGCTTGTCAAACTCGCACTTGCCCCCATTCTACCTCCATAATCCCTTGTTTCCTCATCTATTCTATTTCGTTCGGTATCTGTTTCATTCCCCACCCCCTCCATCCTAGTTTAAACTCCTCCAACCTTTTTAACATTCTCCCCCCTAGCACAGAAGATCCCTCTTCATTGATGTGCAATCCATCCCTAGAATATAGATGGCACCTCTCAGAAAAGAAGTCCCAGTGCTCTAAAAACCCCAAACCCTCCTTCCTACACCACATTCTTAGCCATGCATTAACCTCCCTAATCTCTGACTGTCTCCCTGCGGCAGCGCATGGCACTGGTAGTATTTCAGAAAATACTACCTTGGAGGTCCTTGCCTTAAGCTTTTGGCCTAGACCCTTGAAATAATTTTTAGGACCCTCCATCTTACTCTAACTTTGCCATTGGTGCCAACATGTACCAAGACCGCTTGGTCAATCCCAGCCCCTCCCAACAATCTGTCTACCCGATACACAATTTGCCGAACCCGAGCACCCAGGAGACAACAAACTGTTCGGTTCATATGGTCACGGCAACAGATTGCCCTATCTACCTTCCTAATAATGGAGTCCCCTACCATTACAATCTTTGTTTGTATCTGAGCATCCTGAGTCCCCTCTGTGCTGGATGAACTATTCCCCTGGCTGCTAGAGGAATTAGTCTCCCCCAAACTTGCCATTTCTGCCCTGACACTCCAAATATCTTCACTCAACACAGCAAATCTATTGGGATGGGTCAGCTCAGAACTGGCATGCCTCTCCCTATTGACCCTGCTTCCCCTTCTAACTGTTACCAAGCTACCTACCTGCTCCTCACTAACAGCGCCACCATCTGCACCACTAGTCGAAGGAAGGGCCTGCTCAGTGAGCACTAAACCCCATTCAAGATTGTCAATGTCCCGCAATATTGCAAGTTTCCTCTTCAGATCAGCAATCTCTGACTCTAAAGAGACCACCCGCTCAAAGTTCTCACAGCGGTATGCTCCTTGGAACAGCTGCTCCAAGTGCACATACATATGGCAAGATGTGCATTGAGTGGAATTTTCATTCCTGCTCATTCTAGCAACTATGAACTTTATAAATATTAACAATAAACTGTACTTCAATATACTATACCTTGTTTAACCCATTCCTTATTCAAACTGCTTCTAGTTCTAACTGCACACTTAATACAAACAGCACTTGAAATCAACCAGCCACACAGATCAGGACAAGCAAGCTCAGGATTCGTGAGCAACCTCTGTTTATATAGGGACACCCACCAGGTGTGCTAGGTTAGCAATCAGCCAACCACACCCACTGCTGGCTCAGGCAGGAAAGAAAAAGAAAAAAAAAACTTATTCTTTCCTCTTTTCTCCTACAGGCTTTTAATTACCACACACTTTGAAAATAAATGAACCAACTGCACACTCCCCACATTCAGCCACCCCTGCTAGTATACACCAGTATAAACAGCACTTCCCTTTCATTCTAGTTCTAACTGCACACTAAATACAACCAGCATTTGAAATCTACCAATCACGCAGATCAGCACACGCAAGCTCAGGATTCGTGAGCAACCTCTGTTTAAATAGGGTGTTGTTAGGCCCACCCCTAGATACAGTAAGTGTATCCAAGGCTGCAATAGCAAAGTAGGCCTTCATGAGGAATTAACCCTTCCAGTGCCTGTCCCTGGCAGGACATATTGTTAAGGCCAAAGAGAAGCAATAGCGGCCGGAGGCTTTGCTATATTGACAAGAGAAGTGTCAGCATGGATCATCCTGAACACCCAGGATCCTCTCTGTCTGGAGGTGCTGCCAACCGAGAATGAATCACCCTGAAAGCCTGTCCTGATCCTCCCCACACCACCACGGAGCAACTCAGAGCCTCCTGAACTACCAACAGGAATGCACCGCACCAGGAATACACAGGTAGCGACCCAAATCTCACATAGGGTGGGGGTGAAAGTGCTACATATAAATATACACATGTACAAAGTAAAGTGAACAGTAGAGCCTATACTATGCACTGTACACATCTAAACAATTCTAAGGGAGGTAGGATACAGTACAGTGATAAGTGGATACATAAACAATCGTGTGGAAGTCAATCTAAAATGTCTCTTATGCAGTCACAAAAACATTACATACATTACAATCAAAATTGTATAACCATTAGAATATACAATAAATGTTACAACAATGTTAATAAAAAAGATATTGTATATATTTTTAAAAATCACTCTGAAACAACAATCCCTACAAACACCTCTTGGAAATGAGGTTCATATAAATCATTAAAACCAGGGAATCCATATGGAAACCCCTAGTAGTAAATATTATCGGGATAAAAGATTGGTTATTATAAATATGCAGTACGTATTCCGAATAAATACTGTATAATCTGAAACCATATTTCTAAAAGCATATAATTACTATTTAAAGAATATTAGTTTAAAAGGGTATTTATTATAAGGGAACACAGTCTAGAAGATAATGTTCACAGTCTAGAAGATAATGTTCCTACACCACATTCTTAGCCATGCATTAACCTCCCTAATCTCTGACTGTCTCCCTGCGGCAGCGCATGGCACTGGTAGTATTTCAGAAAATACTACCTTGGAGGTCCTTGCCTTAAGCTTTTGGCCTAGACCCTTGAAATAATTTTTAGGACCCTCCATCTTACTCTAACTTTGCCATTGGTGCCAACATGTACCAAGACCGCTTGGTCAATCCCAGCCCCTCCCAACAATCTGTCTACCCGATACACAATTTGCCGAACCCGAGCACCCGGGAGACAACAAACTGTTCGGTTCATATGGTCACGGCAACAGATTGCCCTATCTACCTTCCTAATAATGGAGTCCCCTACCACCACAATCTTTGTTTGTATCTGAGCATCCTGAGTCCCATCTGTGCTGGATGAACTATTCCCCTGGCTGCTAGAGGAATTAGTCTCCCCCAAACTTGCCATTTCTGCCCTGACACTCCAAATATCTTCACTCAACACAGCAAATCTATTGGGATGGGTCAGCTCAGAACTGGCATGCCTCTCCCTATTGACCCTGCTTCCCCTTCTAACTGTAACCAAGCTACCTACCTGCTCCTCACTAACAGCGCCACCATCTGCACCACTAGTCGAAGGAAGGGCCTGCTCAGTGAGCACTAAACCCCATTCAAGATTGTCAATGTCCCGCAATATTGCAAGTTTCCTCTTCAGATCAGCAATCTCTGACTCTAAAGAGACCACCCGCTCAAAGTTCTCACAGCGGTATGCTCCTTGGAACAGCTGCTCCAAGTGCACATACATATGGCAAGATGTGCATTGAGTGGAATTTTCATTCCTGCTCATTCTAGCAACTATGAACTTTATAAATATTAACAATAAACTGTACTTCAATATACTATACCTTGTTTAACCCATTCCTTATTCAAACTGCTTCTAGTTCTAACTGCACACTTAATACAACCAGCACTTGAAATCAACCAGCCACACAGATCAGGACAAGCAAGCTCAGGATTCGTGAGCAACCTCTGTTTATATAGGGACACCCACCAGGTGTGCTAGGTTAGCAATCAGCCAACCACACCCACTGCTGGCTCAGGCAGGAAAGAAAAAGAAAAAAAAAACTTTTTCTTTCCTCTTTTCTCCTACAGGCTTTTAGTTACCACACACTTTGAAAATAAATGAACCAACTGCACACTCCCCACATTCAGCCACCCCTGCTAGTATACACCAGTATAAACAGCACTTCCCTTTCATTCTAGTTCTAACTGCACACTAAATACAACCAGCATTTGAAATCTACCAATCACGCAGATCAGCACACGCAAGCTCAGGATTCGTGAGCAACCTCTGTTTAAATAGGGTGTTGTTAGGCCCACCCCTAGATACAGTAAGTGTATCCCAGGCTGCAATAGCAAAGTAGGCCTTCATGAGGAATTAACCCTTCCAATGCCTGTCCCTGGCAGGACATATTGTTAAGGCCAAAGAGAAGCAATAGCGGCCGGAGGCTTTGCTATATTGACAAGAGAAGTGTCAGCATGGATCATCCTGAACACCCAGGATCCTCTCTGTCTGGAGGTGCTGCAAACCGAGAATGAATCACCCTGAAAGCCTGTCCTGATCCTCCCCACACCACCACGGAGCAACTCAGAGCCTCCTGAACTACCAACAGGAATGCACCGCACCAGGAATACACAGGTAGCGACCCAAATCTCACATAGGGTGGGGGTGAAAGTGCTACATATAAATATACACATGTACAAAGTAAAGTGAACAGTAGAGCCTATACTATGCACTGTACACATCTAAACAATTCTAAGGGAGGTAGGATACAGTACAGTGATAAGTGGATACATAAACAATCGTGTGGAAGTCAATCTAAAATGTCTCTTATGCAGTCACAAAAACATTACACACATTACAATCAAAATTGTATAACCATTAGAATATACAATAAATGTTACAACAATGTTAATAAAAAAGATATTGTATATATTTTTAAAAATCACTCTGAAACAACAATCCCTACAAACACCTCTTGGAAATGAGGTTCATATAAATCATTAAAACCAGGGAATCCATATGGAAACCCCTAGTAGTAAATATTATCGGGATAAAAGATTGGTTATTATAAATATGCAGTACGTATTCCGAATAAATACTGTATAATCTGAAACCCTATTTCTAAAAGCATATAATTACTATTTAAAGAATATTAGTTTAAAAGGGTATTTATTATAAGGGAACACAGTCTAGAAGATAATGTTGTGGACCAGATACTCTTGGAAGAGGAGAGGACAATCACTGTAAATAACGAAAGGCTGTATAAACACATATACAGTGCTTGACAAATCACCCAAAAATCTACTTGCCTAACCAAAAAAATCTACTCGCTACCTAGCCACGCCCCCAATCCCGCCCTCCACTCTGCCTTTAAAAAAATAAATTAAATACATTCCTAGAAAGAGCTAACAATAACATTCTTTTTTGACTTAACAGTTTATTTATTGTATTACATTTATTCTTTACTACAATTAGTCCTTGTTTCATTGTGACGTGTGTGTGTGTGTGTGTGTGTGTGTGTGTGTGTGTGTGTGTGTGTGTGTGTGTGTGTGTGTGTGTGTGTGTGTGTGTGTGTGTGTGTGTGTGTGTGTGTGTGTGTGTGGTTGTGCATGTGCATGTGTGTGTGTGTGTGTAAATGTCGGCTGACCACACTAATCTAGAAAAAAAAAAAGCCAGGTGTGAGAGACTAGTTTCCTGAACCCCTTAACCAGTGCCTGGATGCAACCGCCTCACAATTTTCTAAAGCAGCAATCCCGCCTGGGATCTTACCTGATCCACACTCCTTCTGTGTCCAGGTACCCTCATTCCCGCAATGTTATATGTTGGAGGGGAGGTGTTCCATACCTGTCTTCTGTGTAAGGGGGGATTCCGATGTCTCCCGTGTGAAGATTGAGAGTCAGATCTGGAAGAAAGCAGTATAGGTTATTTCGGTGTAGGTATAGAGCAGTTAAGATATATAGGGTAAATAAGGTACCGAGATCCATAGTGTGAGCCAGAGAGAGTGTGTGTGTGAGCCAGAGAGAGTGTGTGAGAGACAGGATGAGACAGGGTGACAGGGTGAGACATTGTGGGACAGAGAGACAGGGTGAGACAGAGAGACAGGGTGAGACAGAGAGAGAGGGTGAGACAGAGTGACAGGGTGAGACAGTGTGAGACAGGGTGACAGAGGGACAGGGTGAGACAGAGTGACAGGGTGAGACAGTGTGAGACAGGGTGACAGAGAGACAGGGTGACAGAGAGACGGGGTGAGACAGAGTGACAGGGTGATACAGAGTGACAGGGTGAGACAGAGTGACAGGGTGACAGGGTGCGAAAGAGTGACAGGGTGAGACAGGGTGACAGAGAGACAGGGTGACAGGATGAAAGAGAGACAGGGTGAGACAGAGTGACTGGGTGAGACAGTGTTACTGGGTGAGACAGTGACAGGGTGAGACAGAGTGACAGAGCGAGACAGGGTGACAGAGAGACAGGGTGACAGGGTGACAGAGAGACAGGGTGAGACAGTGTGACAGGGTGAGACAGAGTGACAGGGTGAGACAGAGAGAGAGGGTGGGTGACACTCTCCCACTTACTGCACCGACACACTTTATTCGAGCAAATACCCAGTATGTACCTGGCAGATACCTGGAATGCGCCGCTCCTCACCTCTGACAAGCCCCGTTGTGTTTGCCTTCCCAACCTGGGTTCATGCCTGGCTGACGGGCGGCTGATCTGTTAAATGATAATGATTAGGATTTAATAGGCTGCAATGCTTCGCGTGTCTACCAGATGGCATAAATTCATGAATTGTAATGCAGTATATATATATATATACTGTGCAGTATTACAGCCAGTGGGAATAAAATGCTTCAATTCCTGCCTGGAAAATACCTCAATGCACTCGGGCAGAAAACAGTCACAAACCTCAATACACCCGGGTATACCCGAATTCGTGGGACTAGCCGAGCTCGAATAAAGTGTGTCGCCAGTGTACACACACACACACACACACACACACACTCCCACATACACACAATCTCCCACATACACACACTCTCCCACATACACACACTCTCCCACATACACACACACTCTCCCACTTATAAACACACTCTCCCACACACACAATCACTCTCCCACTTACACACACACACAAACACACACACACACACTCTCCCACACAAACACCACTCTCCTACTTAGACACACACACACTCTCCCACTTACACACACACACACTCTGCCACTTACACACACTCTCCCACTTATTTACACACACACTCTCCCACTTACATACACACACACACACACTCCCACACTCTCCCACTTACAACACACTCCCACACACACTCTCCCACTCACACACACACACTCCCACATACACACACACACACATACACACACTCTCCCACACACACTCTCCCACTTACACACACACTCTCCCACTTACACACACACACACACACACACACACACACACACACACACACACACACACACACACACACACACACACACTCTCCCACATACTTACACACACACACACACACACACACACACACACACACACACACACACACACACACATTCCCACTTACACACACACTCTCCCACAATCTCCCACTTATACACACACTCCCACACACACACAGACCCCAGCCCCACTCCCCTCCTCTGCGAGAGCGAGCGCCCGCCCTCTCAAATTCCTCTCTTTCCCTTTTATCAGCGGTGCCGTCAGGAGATTAAATATAGCAGTGACCGGGCAGCTACTCTTATGGCTGAAGCCAGCTCACTACAGTGGTATGCTGTATCTCCCTCTCTCCCCCCTCTCTTACCTGCCATGTGTGTGAGGGAATCCCACCTGGGGGGCTTACTCCGTCCGCCTTTCCCATTATACACACGGTGGCAGAAGCAACACGAGCCGCACTTCCTCCATCCATGGCAACCGGACCATACAGCGCTTCTCTGCAGACACATCCAGCCAAATCCACGAGCTCCAGGCCTCTCTCCGCGCATCTGTTCCTAGCATCATTGCAATGAGATCCATTGTGGGGAGGGTGTCTGTATGCGCCTGCGTTGCTGTGTCAGCAATTTCGTGCGTGGCGGAGCATCACTGCAGTGTCTCCAATGGATGTCTGGTCTGTGGCTGAGTTATTCTTCTGGCGTCCCGCATTGCTAGGTAACCCACTTGATCGTGTCCCAGCATCCTGAAATGATCCGCAGCACAGCACAGCAGCGGCACTCAACAGGGGGTAAAATGCCCCCGCCCCTGGCGATTGGGCAAGTGCATTTGTCGAGCACTGCATATATACTCAAATACCATAGATATAAATATATATATATATATATATATATAAACATATTATCCCCCTTATGAAGTCTTGTATTAAGATGAAACGCGAAGGGTGGAGGCTATAACATTATCTGATACTTTAGTCTTCTTTAAACTCCGGATTGTCATCATTGATAGTGTTACATACACTTGATTTTTGCTGGACACTACTCCCTCATCATCCCCCGTCAACGGATCCAACATCAGGCTGAAGTCACTCCCGCAATCTCGCAGGACTTGGGGGACTTTGAGCATGCACTGATTGTATGTGAAGAAAAACAACGAGCAGGGGTTTCCAGTTAGGTAATCAACCAATGGGAGCCCTGCGTATACATCTCAATGGGTTTAAATAGCACTCATTGCCTCCTATACTCCATTACCCCTGAAGAAGTGACGTCAGCAGTCACAAAACGCGCGTAGGGTGGAGTTTGTGCAGTGGTGCGACGTTCACGCATGCTGGGAGGAGAAGGGGTGCTTGGGCAGTGACGTCATCTGAGGGAGACGAGGCGCTCCGAGTCGCGGCCACGAAACGGGGATACAGGCCAAATCTCACCTCCATCTGCAGCATCCCGGTATCCTGCCACGCAAGCGGACGGCACGTTGTACCATACACATAGGGACTATGGACATGTGAGTGCACTGCTGTATAGTCTTGTCATTTTATTGTATTAAATTGTTACGGTATCATACCATTGGCCATATCTCCTTACTTTCCGGTATTGTGCTGGTGAGAGGCTTATACCTGAGCGGAGGAGGCATTTCGCCTGGCAACCAAGCTGAGATCAGGCAACGGGGAAAGAAGTGAAAGATACCTTTTGAGGCCCTTTTAATCTGTTTTTAAGTAAGTAGCTGGCAACGGTGGGGGAGTTGATGTTTGACCAGAAGTACTGCGCAATGGTTGTTCTGTTTTCTATATTATCACAGATCTGATTCAACTACCTCCAAGGAGCTCAAGTGTGATTGGATTACGGATTTATTATCCCTATCATCAAGGACATTTGGACTTCATTACTGTCAGGTTATTTACCAGATAGTGCGCCGAGGATATTCTTGTTCATTGTTTGTTCTGTTATTGTCTGTATACAATTAGAAAAAGACTGAACAAGTAGGGTTTGTTTGGAAGGGTTGCAAGGAGAAAGCCTCTTCTCTCTAAAAAGAACATGGCAGCACGGCTTAGGTTTGCAAAGTTGCATCTGAACAAACCACAAAACTTCTGGAACAATGTCCTTGGGACAGATGAGACCAAAGTGGAAATGTTTGGCCATAATGCACAGCGCCACGTTTGACGAAAACCAAACACAGCATATCAGCACAAACACCTCATACCAACAGTCAAGCATGGTGATGGAGGGGTGATGATTTGGGCTTGTTTTGAAGCTACAGGACCTGGGAACCTTGCAGTCATTGAGTCGACCATGAACTCCTCTGTATACCAAAGTATTCTAGAGTCAAATGTGAGGCCATCTGTCCGACAGCTAAAGCTTGGCCGAAATTGGGTCATGCAACAGGACAATGATCCCAAGCACACCAGCAAATCTACAACAGAATGGCTGAAAAAGAAAAGAATCAAGGTTTTGCAATGGTCCAGTCAACGTCCAAATGCAATTAGGAGTCATTACAATATACTTTGCACATACTATTAGCATACATATCCCAGGTGTGATCTTTTTGAGCACAGGTATTTCTCCACGTGTTATTTCAAGGTTCATTTGAGTATATATATATATATATATATATATATATATATATATATATATATATATATATATATAGCACAGGAAACCACAACCTTGTCCAATCACCACCTTGAGAAAGGTCCCGTTGGGGGACCGTAACGTCGTTTTTTGAGCTAATTTGTAATACAAACAATTATTTGCCTACTTACCTGAGTGCTGTCCTCTGATTTCGTGCAAAACGGTATTTTATATATATATATATATATATATATATATACAAAAACACAGAAAAAACAGGCGCACTCATAGCGTAAAATTGTATAACAATAAATTTATGGAGTAAGGGATAAAAATGCACACTCACAAACAAAGCTGAAAAAAATGCGTTTTTGAGTACAACTCAGCCCGTTCAGACGCAGGAACCCAAGGAGGAGGACTTCGGTGTGATTTCCGCAGTGTGTCTTGCCACAATAGCCCCTCTAGGTCCTGGCAGGGACCGAAAGCCATGATGGACGCCGCCTTCCCCTCTCTCCGGTGCTACACAGAGCATACACTGAATAGAGTCTCGCGTGAACTCGATGATGTCAGCGAGGTTTCAGCCGGGGAGAGTTCACAGTGTAAACAGGAACTTGAATGTCTGAATGGCTGGTAGCAAAATGCTAGCAATGCAGCAGGAGTGCAATAATGTAGATGAGTGCGAATAAAATATATAACCTGGACAGTAGGTTCCACAGCAATCTCTACGCGTTTCGTCTCAAGCGAGACTTCATCAGGAGATAGTAGCATAGGCATTACATACAGTTATATAGTACACATGACCAATAAGATCATAGGAGGCAGAGGATTAGTAATGAGATACACATGATGAGTATTAGGGTTGGATTAACCCCTATATATGCCAGAGCACACATAGATAAGGATTCACAATTTTAATCCTAAAGACCAAGTATGTTATAGCATATAGTATTAGACGCTTCAACCAATGCATAAAATATATATCACAATTATAGACCAGAAATTAAACATACAAGTCAGCCAAAAAAGGTTAACCTGAAGAGTTAAGTAAAATGTCATTGGTAGTTGACTTGCATAGTAACATATATATAATACATATAATACAGTAAACAGATGTCAATATGTGGTAAACAATACCCTAAGTATAGAGAGATAGCTATATAACCACTAAATATAGGAGGAGACAACATAGGTGCTAAAGAGACCCAGGGGGACCCGGGTAAGGAAACATGAGACCAAAAAGCTAACAGAACAACTAAAAAAAGGGGTAGTGTGTTTTTGTAGATATCTTAAGGAAGTGGTGTTCCCTTCATTTGGGCTGCAGAGACTCTTTTGGATAGCAATTGGAACATTTTGGGATTTGTATATCTTTTACATATATTTTTCTGGACATTTTCTTTTTTGATATTTTATAATGTATTTTATTGGTTCATTATTTAAATTTTTTTTACTACATCCACTGTGCTTAGCATAGGTTTTTTACTTTTATTTGTAATAACATTTTCCATTTCACTTTTATTTATATTTTTACTCTATAGAGATTTTATATAGTGATAGGTTGGCGCTAATATATTTCTTCTTTTGTTGTGATATATATATATATATATATATATATATATATATATATATATGTGTGTGTGTGTGTGTGTGTGTGTGTGTGTGTGTTTGTGTGTGTATTGTGGTGTCATCGCTGTCCTCTAGGGGCTGAATAGAGCAGCTATAGGACTTTTGCAGCACAGAGAGTTAATCCTCCTTGGAATGGCTGTTTTAGATGTTAACTAATGAAGCTAATCAGCCTGGTCTGAATAGTCATGAAGTGCTTTAAAAGACTGGAAGCTGCCATGCACAGGGAGACTGTTTTTCCCCAGAGAAGGGGGGGGAGACAGGAGTGCTCCCCAGCTGTGCTCCCCAGCTGCTGAAGCTGTTAAAGATGCGGGTAAAGAGTGAGAGACACTGCTGAGAGAGTCGTGCTGAATCAGTGACGTCTGGCTACAGTTGACCTACAGGATTTTCTCTGAGCTCACGTGGGGCTGAGTTCCCTAAGGAAGAAAAGGAGGAGAGATTGTGCTGAAGCTGTGACATCTGCTCCATAAGGACTAAGATAAGCAAAATCCTTTTTATTGTATGCAAAGACTGTGTGGTTACTTTATTGCCTATGCCAGGGCATGTTTTGGCTTGGGAACCAGCTTAGCTGGCAAAGCAGATAGTGAGGGTGAAAGCTACAGTATAGTTAGCTTTCCTTAGAGGAAATAGGATTTTATTTTATTATTTGCTTTTCTTAAAGGGACGGTGGGCCGGTTGTTTGATTTAATCCCTGTAAATAAATCCCTGCTTAGAAGATACAGTGTTTCCGGCCTTAAATTGGGACAAAGGAGACTGCAACGTGGTGTGGGCATCACAGTATATACATATACACACCATCTAAAAATGCTATATTTTATCATATAAAAAATATTTAATAATTTTGGAGGCGTGTATACTATAAAGAGGCAATCACATTGATATCTACATTGAGTCCATGTGGTACAAGGGTGTTAAGTTTATGTATCCACCACATCTATCTTTGTCAAAGTCTAACATACCTATCCCCCCTCTCGGGTTACTATGAACTTGTTCTATCCCCCTTAGTTTCAATCCTTCAGGATTTCTGTTGTGACAGTCCAAAAAGTGTTTTGACAGATTGTTATTCAAAGCCTCTAATAATGTTGCTTCCATATGATATTATATTATATAATCCCCTTTACTCCTGTGGTCCCATAGTAGTCCCGAAATATTACCCACAGTACACAATACACAATAACAACAATAATAACAGTAGAACGCCCTAGGGTAGCTAGCTCCAATGATACCTAGGGTGCTTAGGCACCTATACCCTGGTGTCCAGCAAACAACCCTTCCCAATGTGTGTTTGAGGGCAGGCTACCCTCCTCCTTCCGTTGGTGCACAGGTACCTTCCTGGTTGCTGCCTAACCAGGGAGTACTCCAGACAAGCTGCGGTCAGCGACGGATCCCACGGAGCGGGGTGTCCGACAGCAGCCCCTCATGCCTCACACCAAAATGCTGCACAAGGCTGCTGCTGAAGAACTCCTCTGCTGCTTAAATCATGCTCCGCGGCGATCCCTCACTAAAGGGAGATCCCTAATGATATGGCCGGCCCTGCACACTCCATGGAAGGGAATGCCTGGGGCCTATGGATGTATATCTTAGGCCTAGTCCAGAAGCTTGCCTGCTCCCCCCTCACTCGTGCAGGTTCCAGTTCAACTGCCACACAGGTCTCAGAACTCTGAGATCTGCAACTGTCACAAACGGTGTGTGCTAGAAGAAGGTAGAGGGACTGGATAAGCAACCGAGAACTCAGTGGGAATAGTTTAAACCTAGGAAAGCTACAGAGTTACTATGATATACCAACTTCCAAGCTGCTGTTGGTGTATCAATCTACTTGCATATTGCTTTACCACTGGATAATAAAATGGGGAAGAGATGTGGGCATTTTTGGGAGCAGGGTAGAAGTGGTGAAGTATGTAGAGACAATTTGGTTAATAACTATAGTAAAAGAACCCTCTGGGCTAGTAAGCAGTGTTGTTACCACAGCGGGAGCTCCTAGTAGCACATTTGTACCAAAAGTATATCCTTGAATTGAGGAAAACGGACACTCCTATATTAGCTATTATAAGCTAAACTGTTAAAATTCTGGGCATCATAGAAAACCCAGCTCCCTGATTGGTCAAACTTCCAGGCACTATTCATTTAGTAATGTCCGGATTTTTTGGCAAGTTTTAATTTCCAGCCAATCAGCTTTCGCGTCATGAAGTGACTGAGAGCAGCTCTCAGACAGGGGAGGTAATTGGATAGGAGTCATCAGCCAAGCACTGACATCCCCCCCTCCCTGCCTGCAGAGCACTTCACATAGGAGAACTGAGGAGAAAGGAGAGTTACTATGTGTGAGTATAGAGCAGGGGGGAGGTATTTATGGGTGTATAGAGAGCTGGTGTGTGGTTAATGGAGGCTCATGTGTGTGTGTGGGAAGATGGAGAGCTGGTGTGTAGGGGAAGGAGGGGCTGTAGTACAGTATGTGAGTATGAGTGTACAGTATGTGTGAAGATGGAGAGCTGCACTGTGTAAAGATGGAGGGCGCTGCAGTGTGTGTGTTTGTGTGTATTGAGTGGGGTTGCAGTATGTGTTTGTGTGTATTGAAAGGGGCTGCAGTGTATTTTTTGTGTATAGAGGGGGCTGCAGAGTGTTTGCGTGTGTATAGAGGGGTGCTGCAGAGTTCTTGTGTGTATAAAGGGGGGGCTGCGGAGTGTTTATGTGTATAGAGTGGGGTAATAGTGTGTGTATTTTGAGGGGGGCTGCAGTTTGTGTGTATGCGGAGAGGGGCGCGCGCGCGCGTGTGTGTGTGTGTGTGTGTGTGTGTGTGTGTGTGTGTGTGTGTGTGTGTGTGTGTGTGTGTGTATTTACAACTTTATTTTAATAAATAAGTACAGTAAAAGCACAAAAGAAAATGTAGAATATGTTTATAAAAATCAATATAATTATACAAAAATGTCTATATTATTTATGAAAAAAGTATACAATTAACATATTAGTAAGAATCCCCTCAGAACAGGACATTACTGGCCAGTAATGCCCTTTTCTGATGGGATTATTAGTTAATTGGCACACAATGTCGTATAAAGTGTCCAGATCTCCTTTCTGAGAGGTTTTGTGAGGCTTGGGAGGTCTATGACGTCCAGCACGTACGCCTGCAGTGACCCTCAGTCTAATCCTACCCTCGTGGTGTCCAACATCAAATCGTGAAGTCAGATGCAACACAGATTACCCGTAGGAGTACTTAACATTAAAAAAACCACACATGATAAGTACACAGAAGCTTGTTAGTCTTCCTCTGCTGTATTCTCTATGCCGTTTAAAGATTTTAGAGCCACAGTAGATGTTGAAAAAAATAAAACATTCCTATACTGCCACCTCATGGTATGACAAAATATGCAAAGATTTGCAGTATAAATTACTGACTGAAGTTTGTGTGCATCTACTGTGTGCTCCAAAAAACATTAATATTTCAAGTTTATTGTTATGTGTGGATCTCAAATGCATGAGAAGTTGGGAATTTGAGATTTTTGGCTTTACAAGGTGACACACTGCCCCAACTATATCGCTATCCTGTGTTTTATCATTATGTAAACCCTCCCTGCCCGGCTCCTAGGGAGATTACATCGTTGTGAAATGTTGGCTGCTCGGCATGGATTACCTTTACTCAGGGTGCTGGCTTCAGGCCTCTGGGCGATTAGGTAACAAGGATGTATAATAATGGGGGCCAGTAATTTTTGTAGCACAACTGTCTTATTTGTGTCCCCCAGACACAGAAACTGCTCATAAACTAATTGACAATGCTGTACTGTGTTTTTATAGCAAACATACATTAATAAGGTCCTATAATTAGTGCCCACTCTTAACACTCGAAAGGAGGTACGTTGACTTAGTTGCTCTAATTAGGTGTGGGACCCGACCCCCCTTGTTGCTTTGGGATCATCATCGGTATCACCCCTAGACCCATTTCAGAATCCTGGCTGGTTCTTTTTAAGTGACCTATACCTTTGCCCTGTTTGGGAACTGCCACTTCAATACAGACTGATGAGGAATATTAATGCAGATCCGCGGTTAGAGCTGATCTGCCGACACCCAGGCGCCCTCTTTCCTGAGGCCCTCTGTGGCATGCCGTTTTCCTATCTCTTAGATATACAGGAATCAATTAGCCTTCTTCTGGGATCCTAACTGCAAGAGGCACTATCCCTATCTACAACATAATAAGACAGGGGAGCCGGGTCTGTGCTATTACTTTGTGAACTCCCTATCTACTCTATCTGAGGCTCTCACCTACTCTCATCCTCTGGGAACCTAACTTCACCCAATCATATACTGTATATCCCTTCTGACATCAGCATCCCCATGGTAGCATAGGGTGGGACCCAGCACACACAATTGCGCTATTAACTCCTCATAGTAACCTGGTAACCCCATTGAGGGAGGTATTACAATTACATCAGAAATAATTCTATAAACACAGTTTAAAAGCACACAGTACTTTTTATATTTCAACATTTTTATTGGGTTGTTCAGAGGGTAGGGTACAGCATATCATATCACAACAAGCTGGACAGAAGTCATTGGGTATTTTTTGAACAAGTTGACAATAATAGAGCTTCTGCACAGCCTGTTAGGATCCAAGAGTATCAAGCCCGCCTCTCCATCTGGAGGGGGGGTGTCAATGGATTTGCACCCATCTCTCCTTTTCAAGTGGAGTGAGGATAGTTAAAAGGGAGAAAGGAAGAAAGAGGGGAGCGAGAGAGGGGGAGAGTGATGGAGGGGGTGGAGGGTAGGGGGGGCATGGAGCGGCATAAGAGAGGGCCGCCCAGGGCCCGACGTCCACCGAGCTCTTGAATTGAGTTTGAGTAATCTATGGGGGTTTAATAATATGGCCAAGCTTCCCAGGTTTTGTTGAATTTGTCTAGTTGTTGTTTTAATTGAGCTGATAGGAATTCCATCAAACGGACTTCCCTGATTCTGGTGAGGTGGTCTAGTTTTATTCCATTTTGCCACTATTGAGCAGCGGGCTGCCGTTAGTACAAAGGATGTTAATTTTTTGGTCTGGGGGGGGGGGGGGCTTCTATAGGCTTACCAGCAGAAATGACACTGGATCGAACCTCCACCTCACTTATCTCCTCCACCATGACTCGGATCATATCCCAAAAAGGGCCTAACACGGGACAGGTCCACATGATGTGTACCAGGTCTCCCTGCTGGCCGCATCCCCTCCAACAGAGGTCTGACAGCCAGGGAAGGCCTGGCTCAGCCTACTTGGGGTGAGGTACCAGTGGAATAAAATGTTATAGATGTTTTCCTTGATGGTGGTACAAATTGAGGTTTTGTTTGCGGCATCCCAGATATCCTCCCAGTCTTCTCTATCTATTTCTATATTGAGGTCTGCAGTCCACTTAAGCATATAGCTATGGTTGACTGGTATCAAGGCACGTGCTAGTCCCATATAAATCCCAGAGATCATACCCTTTTGATATGCTCTTACTGCACATATCTTTTTAAAGTTAGAGGGGTTTCAAACTTGGAGTTGTGGGAGATCGTTGTTAAGAAGTGTCTGATCTGGAGGAAAGCGAATAGGGGGAGACCCCCAGGGGCATATTTTTCCTGCGCTTCGGAGAATTTCATAGGCCGACCCTTGATTAGCAGATCGGACGCTTTTATTATATTGGCTGCTTTGAACAGTCTGAAGTCCCTAGGATCAAAACCCTGGGGGAAGTCCGGGTTGCCAAACAGGGGGGTCAGAATTGAAGGGAAGATGATAGGCCATATTTAGTTCTTGTTTTTGACCATATGCCCCATGTACATCTCATCGCTCCAAGGCCCATCCTGCCCGGCGTTGTCTCCCGGCCCACCCCCGCCCACAAAAGGGACAGGAGGGAGAGGGGAGAGATGTAGGATGCTTCAATCTTCAACCAGCTGTTAGACGCTGGGTCATTATTCCAAGTGGCAGCCTTTTAGGTGGGCTGCAAGGTAGTATTTGGAAATATCTGGTACTCCCAGAACCCCACTCTCTCTTGGTGCCAACATAAACGATCTTGCCACTATTGGCTTTTTCCCATTTCAGATAAATTGGAGAATATTATTTTGGATATTTTTGAGTTCAGCTCCTGGGACCTGGACTGGGAGTGTTGGGAATAAATACAGAATTCTGGGGAGGATATTCATTTTTACTGAAGCAACTCTATTGCCAGGAGATATGGTATTCGTTCCAGCTCTGTAGGTCTCCTTTAATTTTTGCAAATAGTGGGGGGGAAGTTATGCTTAAACAATATCTCATATGAGTTTGTAATTTTAATTCCGAGGTATCGAATATAGATGGAGTTCCATTTATAGCTGAAATTAATTTGTAGAAGTTTTATCTCGGATGGTGTCAGGGATAAATTTAGGGCTTCAGATTTGTTATTATTAATTTTATATCCTGACACCTGGCCGAATTTTTCCAAGTGTGATTGAAGGTTGGGAAGGGACGTCAAGGGCTCGGCAAGAGACAATATTACATCATCGGCGAACAGGGATATCTTGTATTTCTTTTGGCCTATTTTGATTCCCTTTATATTAATATCTTTTCGGATAGTGGCGCCAAGGTTCAATCGATAGGGCAAAGAGGAGAGGTGACAAGGGGCAGTCCTGTCGTGTACCGTTTTTTATTATTACAAGACCACCCGAGAGCTTAACCAATGCAGACAGGTTTTTATACAGAGCTCTGATTCCCTCGAGGAAAGGACCTCGGAAGCCAAATTTGATCAGAGTGTGATCTAAAAAAGTCCCATCTAATTCTGTCAAATGCTTTTTCAGCATCAAGGCTCAAAATAAAAGCCTTTGTTTTAGAGAGATGTACATTGTCAATGATGTTTATAATTTTACGTGTATTGTCCAATGCTTGTCTACCCATGACGAAGCCGACCTGGTCTTCGTGGATTAAGCTTGGGATTATTGGGTTTTGTCTATTGGCCAAAATGTTGCTGTATATTTTAAGGTCCGAATTAAGAAGGGAGATCGGTCTGTAGCTGCCGCAATTTAGTGGATCCTTACCCTCATTGTGAATTATTGCCAGGTTCGCTAGGGACATCGAGGGAGGGATATCTTCCCCTTCCATGAAAGAGTTGAAATAGGTGGGGGATCAGCACTGCCTTAATTTTTTTGTAATAAAGATTAGAGAAACCATCTGAGCCCTGGGTCTTGTTTGTTTTTAGTTGTTTTAATACTTCCAATCTTTCACCGGTGTTTATTTTCTCATTTAATTTTAGGGCGGTTTCTTCTGAGAAGGCCGGTAGGCTGCATTCCTCTAGATATTTTGTGATAGCCGTCAACCCGGACTTCGTGTTCTGGGGGGGTTCAGGTTATAAAGTTTAGTCTAGTAGTCTGCAAATTCTTGGGCAATTTCGCTCTCAAGCGTTTTGGAACCGGATTTCGCCCGAATTACATTAATTTGGGATTTAACCTTAAAACCTCTTAATTTATTGGCCAGGATCCGGTCCGCCTTGTTGCCCTTGTCATAGTATCACATGTTTTTGTCACCTCATCTCCCACTCTACCTCATCAAGTTGGATGGCTTTTCTAGCGATCAAACCTTTTCTGACAATTCTTTATATATTCTCCCCTTTTTTTTTTTTTTTGGAAGGACGCAATGGAAATGAGGGAGTCTCGGATTGTTGCCTTATGGGCCTCCCAAAGCGTTACTGGAGAACTTACTGAGCCCTTGTTCAAAACAAAATACTCTGAGATTTTTTGAGAGACCGAATTTATTACCTCTGGAGAGTTCAACAGAGAATCATTTAGTTTCCACTGGTGGTGGGTTTTCTTAAAGAAAGGCAAAGAGAGCGACAAGTCAATGGGGGCATGGTCGGTCCAGGATATCAAGGCAATATTAGACTGGGAGGATGCAAGGAGGGCTTCGTTGGTACCTAGAAAGAAATCAATCCTCGAGTAAGAGAAGAATGTGGAGAAGAATGTGTAGTCTCTCTGTCCCTCATGCTGTAACCTCCAGATGTCAAACAAGGCAAAGTCCCTGAGAACATCTTTAAGGTTTTTAGCGTTAGTGAGGGTGAACTTAGGTGGTGCTGTGCCCTGTGTGCTGGCTCTATCAAGATCTGACGAGTTTACCATGTTAAAGTCTCCTGCCAGGATAAGTGGTGTATATCTTGTTTTACTCACTTTTTCGAGGACCTGAGGATGGGTATTTGTCCTTCATTGGGCTCATAGATGTTCACTAGGATGATTGGCGATCCTGCAAGAGAACCTGAAAGTATTAAGTATCTTCCCTCTGGATCTGCACTGGACGATTCAAGAGTAAATGGGGTATTGTGACGGAACAAAATAGCAACGCCTCTTTTTTTGAATCATTTGAAACATTTCTGTGGGTATGTATTGCTGAACGTATTGGGTGGTGTTGAGGTGTTGAAATGTGTCTCCTGTAAGAAGATAATGTCCCATTTTAATTTATTTATCTCCTGCAGGGCCAATCTACGCTTCGTTACTGAGTTAAGCCCCTTTACATTAATCGATGCTAATTTTATATCAGGTGAGGTAGACATATTTTTGTCTGAGTCTTCTTAACCAGGTTAGCGACTTCTTTCCCAAGGCAGTCAACCCTCTTTTTTCTTTGGGGGAGAAACCCACTGAACTCCAGATTCCCGGCATCAGCGTCATCCCAGGGCGGAGCCGCCAGGGGGGGAGCAGGTTCCTCGGGAGGGGGGGGAGAGAAGAATTGGGGAGACAGTAAGAAGGGAAAAGAAGGAAGTAGATGGGCTATAGAATAGCCCTCGACTCAACTCCTTCATTGCCCTAATGGCGTAGGATGTGGGCATAGGGCTCTTGGAGACCTTCTTGTGCGAACAGACACTGGCACTCCCAGGGGGGAAGCCGAGCCCCCTCTCCCATATAGTCTGGTCAGACCTAGACACCCAATTGCACACATATGAAGCATAATTGTGGTTGTGATAAACCCAAACATAACATTTCAACTTTTTCTTAATAAACTTTTAACTAGAGTACACTCGAGGAGAGAATCTCAGATAGTGGTTCATTTAAAGGAACAATTCTATTATTCAAAGGAGCAGTGGGAGCCCAAAAGGGGGGGGGCGGAGAAAGGCGGGGGAGGAGGAGGGGAATAAAGTGTGGGAGGAGGGAAGGGGGAGGGACAGGGAAGGGGAGGGAGAGGGAGGGAGGGGAAGTATCCCCAGAAGAGCAAAAGGAAAAGATTGGTGCAAATAGCGCTACAAGCTAAAACAATGTGTATAGTGGGAAGTGAAAGCTAATATTCTAACACTCAAATGAACCCAATAATTACTGGGCAAGGCTGCCAGGTATAATTGACCCAAAACTAAGTCAACAAAAACCTTTGAAGAGCAAAACATATAGCAACCATATGACAAGTTTAACCGAATAAATATAGGTAGACCTGAGCAAAATAGATTCCCATCTGGGTCAGCACCATAGTCTCAAATTTCTGTGAGATGTGTGAGGGGGGGGCGCGGGGAGCGGGAATAGAGAGGAGGGGAAGGAAAGAGGGAAGGAGGGGAAGGGAAGAAGGGGGAGGGGTGGGAAAGAGGGGGGGGATTGGAGGAGGGGAGGGGGGAAAGGAGGGGAGGGGATAGAGGGGGAGGGGGGGAGGGGGGAATGGGGGCAGAAGGGGAGGGGCAAGGGGAGGGGTAAGGGAAGGGGTAGGGGAGAGTGGGGAGGGTAGAGGGGGGGGAGAGTGGGGAGGGTAGAGGGGGGGAAGTAGGGGGAGGGGAGAGGGGGGAGAAGGGGGCAGGGAGAGGGGGGAAGGGGAGAGCAGACAGGGCAAGAGGGGTGGAGGAGAAGAAGGGGGCAACGGGCGAGGGAGGGGACAGACTCTTGTATTACATATTACATTTTAAACTTTTCCCTCAGGATTCAAACTTATGCAGATACTTAACACTTAACACAATTCCCAGGAGGGGGGTTTAGTAGTGGGAAACCCACTGGTGCTCCATGAGCCAGAATGGGATATGCAGAGCAACAAAGGGGGCAAAAAACCCTGAATCCCATGCGGCCAGGCCCCCCCACCACCCCCGATCGATCGCTCGGGATCGAGAAGAACAGCAACCTCCAACCAGACCCGAGAGTTCCAGGCTCTACCATGAGGCACAGTTCAGAGCACAGCAGCCGCTCCTCCCGAATCACCGCCATAGGCCACAGCATCCCGGTACCCCCCCGCGCCCGATCGAGGGGAGCCGTGTCAGCCCAGCCAAAGGAGGGAGCCTGGCTCCCTCCACCCCCCTCGATCAGGATCTCGATGGTGCTCCGGCTATCTGGGAAGGCACACCAGCCCGGCGGCCATTTTAGCCCACACGCTGGGCCAACTTAGCAGAGGCCTCTCACTCCTCGTGCTCGCGCCGCTCCTTCTCCCCCAGACAACCTCCTTTTGGACCCTGGGAGGGTTGCTTACCATTCATCTGCCGCTCTGGTATGTTTTTAATTATTTTTTTTATTATTTTGTGACTTGATAATGTACTATTAGGCTCCCTGTGGCAGCAGAGCTTTTATAGCCAGCAACCGTTTGGTTCGGCTCCTTGGCCACGCCGCACACGGTACTTTTAATATGAATCAACAGTATGAATTCCAAGCACTCCTTGCAAGAATACTTTAATATCATTGCAAATAATTAAATAATACCACACATGTACATCATTACA
The DNA here is from genome assembly GCF_040206685.1 of Ascaphus truei. Classification (NCBI taxonomy): domain Eukaryota; kingdom Metazoa; phylum Chordata; class Amphibia; order Anura; family Ascaphidae; genus Ascaphus; species Ascaphus truei. The sequence continues at coordinate 258,285,783 of NC_134486.1, forward strand.
AACATTGTCAATAATTATCAAAAAATAAATATTTATCTTTGTATACTTTCAATATGAGTATTTTTTGCATGTTTCAAGCTAACGATGTGGAAACGTATTTAAATTTGCTTTTTACAGTTTCCCCTTAAATGTTCTCATTTGTCATAAAATGTTTGTGAAAGGTTACTATGTTTGCCAGAATTTGGTGAAAATGGCGGTTTATGTCAGTCTACAGTATGTCAATGTTCCAAATTGACAAACGGGGTTCAGTTGATAATAAGTAGTTTATTTCAATGCATAGTATAGTATGATCATACTCATTCAAAAGTGTACAAGACTCTCTCTGCCAGAGAGTGTCCAGGCAGCAACCTTTATACATTTCATTTCCTTTGTTCAAAATGTGTTACTAGGCAGATTACACTAACCACTCCTTAATTCTTAAACCAATCGTCTTACAGCTCATTAAACCTGGTTAGAACTGGCCTCAAAACAGCTATGAATAGGTACCTATCACAAGAATATGGGCGTTACTTTAGGCACAGTCGTAAATCAACTTAGGAGCGAAATCTCCCATTCACACCAGAAACATTCTTACTCATAAAATGGATACTAGACATAACTGACTTTACAAAATGGAAACTGAACATCACTTTCAATCCTTCTCCAGAGACCCCCCCCCCCCAGTCCATTTTAGTAATATATCAACAGTATCTTCATTTCAGCAATATTATTTCGTCAAGTATAAAGGGCCATGTGATCTTGCACATTGACTTTTAATGCTTGGCAACACAATTCACACTAAAAATCTGGGAAATTTTACATGATTCTAGAAAGGAAAAATATACACCTCATAGCATTGCCTTGTTTGCTAATGGTCCTCCAGAATAAAATTGTCTACTTTTTAAAGAAATTAAAATGTTTGTAAAGATTTTTATGTAAAAAGATTCTTGTTTTTGCTAAATGTATGCAAAAAATGCCCCTCTTCCTCTTTGCAATCTGGAGGAACCCGACTGATGATTATCAGTACACATCCCTCTCCCTCAGTCCTAAAACTGGACTGGTCAATAGTGCAGAGGGTAAAAGTAGCCAGAGCCCAACTACGTAAGTCTGGCTTGGGGCATTTTGATATTAACTCTTTTGTAGCTTTGTGGTCAGTTAGTTATGAAAACTCATGATAATTGACCACTCTGTCTTCTCAGGGGTGAATATTTATTGTAATATTTTATGTCATATTTTATCAACTATTTCATCCTGATTTAGCTCATGCATATAATGCTATATACATAGGAAAGATAAGACTAACACCAGACTGGAGTAGTTAATTAAAAATGTGCGGTATTTCTGCTTTAAATTATGTTTTGATAAAAGTCTGAATGTGATGTAAGGCTGTTAATACCCAAATTTGCAGTAATAGGCCTATTTGTTATCGGATCCAATATTGTTAAGGGATTCAATACAACGTGTGTTATTTTTGGTGATGCAACGTTGATATATTGCACTATAAAAAAAACGCAATTTTGGGGGCGATAATACCCCATTTTTAGGTTACTGCAGTTTGATGTACAGTATCCGGCCCCTAGTGTCTTCAGCAAAGATGGTGAATTTGCTCTCTATGCCAACCTCAAGGTTATTCATAAAAAAGGTAAAAAGCATGGGTCCCGGTACCGATCATTGAGGTATTCCACCCCCAACATTAGCCCAACCTGAAAAGGTTCCATTTGCAGTATGACAACTCACTGTTGTCTATCCCAATTTTCAATCAAGGTGCAAATATCTTTACCGAGACAAATTTCCTTTATTTTGTACACTATCTTGTGTGGCACCGTATCAAAAGCCTTTGCAAAATCTAAGTAGACCACATCAACTACATTAACCCGGTCTAAATTCCGATTCACCTCAAATTAGCTTATAAAGTTAGTTTTGCATAACCTATCCTTTATAAATCCAGGCTTACTATTACTAATAATTTTGTTATCCATTAAGTATTCCTGAATATTATCCGGTACTAAACCTTCAAGTAACTTCCCCACTATTGACTTACAAGTCTGTAATTCCCTGGTATTGATCAACTGTAGCTCCTTTTTTAAATATAGGCACCACGTCTGGTTTACGCCAATCTTTCAGTACTGAGAATGTGGAAATGGAGTCCTTGAATATTAAATGCAACTGTTTGACAATTAACTTAGCTCCTTAGGAAATCTTGACTGCATGCCATCAGGGCAGGTGCTTATTGACTTTGAAATTATTAACCGCCTATGCACTTCTTCCTCAGTTAACCAATTGACAAATAAACAAGTTGAGCCTTCCTCCTTTTGCAATTGTAACAGTGTTTCCCCCACCTCGTGGGAGATTTGGCCATTACCATGGTGTATGGTGCACATACCTGCTGGCAACAGGAGGGCTGAGTCATCCGACAGTGGTAGTGGGGACACAGGACTAGGCTTCTGGGGTTCATACTCTACATATCTCTTTAGCAGTGCAGCGCCTCCATCTGCAATAGGCTCCAGGAACTGAAGGTGATCTCCCACAGTAGAACTATTACCTCTCCCCAATAAGGTCACACACCAGAGAGGATGTATAACAACAGGAACGGTTTATTATGACTTCTGTACAGCGCAGTAACAAGGCAGGGTTCTGCGCAATGCAGTCTCTCAGCTTCCCACTGAAGAATGGTCCCTGGACCGTCACTACAGGCCTAGGGCACCTGCAGCCGCCCTAGCTCTTCCCTGCCTCCCTAACAGAGGCAGAGGTATGGGCCACACTCACTCTCCCCCAGAGGGAAGAGGACTGGAGAAGGCCCACTAATCAGCCTCTCTAATGTGTGACCTGCCTTCCTCAAGTGGTGGAAGGCACTGCTAAATTTGGGTGGTACCTGCCCTTAAGTGCAGCCATGAGAAGGGCACCAGGTCTGACTCATGATTGGTCATGCCCAGGCCTGATGTCACCGCCTCCCGCTGTCACTCAAGTGCAGTACCAAGGAGGGGGAAAACCCCATATCAACTACAGGCAGCCTGATTGTACCAGGGCTTACTATCAGGAGGGAAGCAGACAAGTAGCCACAGATGGCATCGCTGCACAATATTGTAGCAGTTGACTCCCCCTTGGTAAATACAGAGACAAATAATTAATACTTCTGCCTTTTCCTTATCACCAATAATTTGCCTGCCCATCTCATACTGAAAGAGTCCTATATTCTCTTTTCTAATCTTTTTGTTATTAAGGTACTTATAGAACATTTTAGGGTTGATCTTACTTTCTATTGCAATTCTTTGTTTATTTTCACTTTTTGCTATTCAGATTGTCCTTTGGCAACTTTTGTTACATTCCTTATCATTCTGATATGATGCCTCCATCCCATCTGACTTTAAACGGCCTATTTTCTAAACTTTGATAAATACATTGCATTATCGAATGTGCTTGCATGTTCCTACCAAGTGCTATGAAATTTGTCATAAAAAGGTATTCACTAAGAAAAATCACTTTTTTAGCGTTTGGTAAAAAAAATCCAAACCGTACAAATTTATATGAGGAAAAATGGCAGAAAAGCCAAAAAACGCTGCACCACTTCAAAGAACAGCGAAGAGGGTGAAAAAATGAACAAATTTATTAAGGACAAAAAACAGAGAAAATCACACTGACATGTTTCGCCTGAGAAGGCTTCATCAAAGTGTACAAGAATCTTACCTGCTGCATTGGGAAAAGTGGGGAATAACCCCCAAAATACCTGAGGCTACTACCAAGGCTGTAAGTATATCAGTCCATAGAACCGGGAGAAAGACACCACATCTTCATAGATTGTTGCTATGAAAGCTGTTAAAACTTCATGCGTCTCTGGACTAAATCAGGGTGGGGGTCTGGGAAGCATATATACACTGGTAGAAGTACGGAAAGGCACGTCCAAGGAAATGCCTAAAAGTAAGTCACGTATCCAGTATCCGTTGGCCTCACTTACACCCTGTGTCCCGCTATGAGAGAATCAGCCGGTCAGTACTCACGGTAAATGTGTAGTCTGCCAATATTGCTGATAAGTAAGCAGCATAGTAGCAAGCTGCTCGTGGTGTCGGCGTGCTCCAGACGGAAATAGATGCAAGCGGAAGAAAAACAGGTGTCACAGCTCCTCACGAATCAACCAGGCACATTGAAAAAGTAAAAATCTTTATTGTATCACAGGAAGAACATCAGCAGGAAAGATACTCTGACGCGTTTCGTCCAAGGAAGGACTTTATCAAAGAGTAAAGTACCCTTGCTATAAGCCCATCTATATATAGGTGATGACATAGTATGATTGGTTAAAATCCCACAGGGATGTACTCCCCCTTCACATGCAGGCTAATGAATGAATCATAATAACACCCTGTCATCAGATATATACAAGAAGGCGCTTCGTGCAACAAAACCATAATATCAAACACATATAATATCTGCAAAAAAACAAAATGAAAGATAAGGAAAAATAAAAGAAAATAGAAAGGAAAGGGTAAAAAAAACATTATATTATTATAACCAATTGCTGAATATCAGAAAATAATAATAGCTAATAGTGATGTATTAACTATAAAGAAAATGATAATAAATATATTATTACCTAAACAATATCCTATATAAAATAGAATAGTTAATACATAGAAGAATTGATAACCACATGACCCAAAAATGGAAAGGAAAACAATGTGAACCAGATTATATTGAATAGTTAAATAACACATTGCTGCATATAAGGAAATACACAACATATGATACATAAACCACATAATAAATACAATATAATTTAATATAACCTGAACCCTCCCCATAAACAGACCTATCCTGTCAAGAAATGTTTGAGTTCCCATTCCTGATTAATGCCTAATGGATGTAGAGTATTCAGGGTATATATCCAATACATCTCTTGTTTGTTCAATATATTTTCCCTATCACCACCCCTAGTATGGCAAGGGATGTGTTCAATGGCTGAATAAGAGAAATTCTCTATTCCACCCCTCGAACACATAGAGAAATGTCTGGCCACAGGATGTGTTAAATCTCTCTTTTTTATCAAACGGACATGTTCTGCAATACAATTTTGTAATGGTCTTAGAGTGCGTCCAATGTATTTCTTATCATATCCACAATTTAAAAGAAATATAACAAAACTGGTATTACAGTTCAAAAATTTCTTTATGTAATATTTGTTTTTGTTCTGATTATAAACTATGACTTTGGTGGTATTGACATATTTACACATAGAGCAATTACCACAGGCAAAAAAAACTTTTGGTATTCCTCGTATCTGTAAATAATCAGAGCGGGAATCAAACAAGCTGGGTGACAAGTGAGAGGCAAGTGTTTTGGCCTTATGATAAATTAATCTCGGCCCACCTTTAACAAATTCAAAAATATCTTTATCCAAAGATAATGTTTGCCAATGTTTGTGGACTATGTCACATACTGTATTAACCGTGATTGACGATTATAAGTTGTAATAAACAATGGACTTATATCATTATCATTAGAAAGATGTAATCTTATTTTTATGACTCCATGGTTTCCTCCTTTTAATAAGTGTTTTTCTCTCAATGGAGTTCACATGGTCAAATGCAGATTGAATGTCAACATTGCTATAACCTCTAGCTATAAATCTCTCAGATAGTTCCCTTGACTGCTGAATGAAGGTATCATTATCAGAACACAATCTCTTAAGACTGATAAATAGAAGAAGCAGAGGTCCCAAAATGGGGCCGTTGCGCCCATAATGGCCCGTGCCTCCAGGGGGTACTTAACGTGCCTTCCTTTCCTTCCCCCCACCACGAGGCTGGGTGGATTTGCGCGCGAATCAACAAGGGGAGGGGCTAATGGGGCGGGCTATTTAAACCCTGCGCTCGCAAAAGCTACTCACTGACTCTGTTTTCTTTTCTCCCTGCAGGTACCTGTGAGCGTGGTGTCCCCCGATAGCAGCATGGATCCCCGCAGCACGAGCAGCATCCAGGCTCAGGCAGCTGACCGCCGGACACAGCGCCCGGCGGCCCCACGGAAGCAGTGGCCAGAGCAGGAAGAGCTGCAGCCCTCTCCCATCCGGAGAGGGAAGCAGGCGGCCCAGCCTCGTTCACAGCCCCCTCAGCCCCGCTCTCAGCCCCCTCAGCCCCGCTCACAGCCCCCTCAGCCCCGCTCACAGCCCCCTCACAGCTCCTCTCCCATCCGGAGAGGGAAGCAGGCGGCCCAGCCTCGTTCACAGCCCCCCCAGCCCCGCTCTCAGCCCCCTCAGCCCCGCTCTCAGCCCCGCTCACAGCCCCCCCACAGCTCCTCTCCCATCCGGAGAGGGAAGCAGGCGGCCCAGCCTCGCTCTCAGCCCCGCTCCCAGCCCCCCCACAGCTCCTCTCCCAGCCGCAGAGGAAGGGAATCAGCCCGGCAGGCTGGCTCCGCCCCCCAGCCTCACTCCCGTGCCTGCTCGCAGCAGAGCAGGGAAGGGAGGGCTGTTCCACCCCCCCTCATGGGAGAGGACTTTAGCCACCACCCTGCAGCTCCAGTCCCCGCTCCCCCTGCTGGCATGGCCCCCCCCCATCCCTGCAAAATCGGCCCCTCCAGCCCCCAGCCACCCTCCCCCTGCTGGCATGGCCCCCTCCATCCCTGCAAAAACGGCCCCTCCAGCCCCCAGCCACCCTCCCCCTGCAGCTGTTAGCCACGCTCCCACTGCTGGCCTGCCCCCCCCCCTTCCGCTGCACAGCACATCGCCCCCCCTGCTATACATAACACCCCCCCCCCCCCAGGGCCGGCCCGAGCCAGCCCACCAACGCGGCACAGCCACCCTCGGCGCTCCTGGCGCCTTACCCCCAAGCGCTTTACCCCCAAGTGCCTTACCCCCAAGCGCTTTACCCCCAAGCGCCTTACCACCAAGCGCCTTACGCCCACGCGTCCCATGCCCCCCCATACGCACCGGCAAATCACACGCACTACGCTACTGCGCCGTATGCACCTGCCCCCTACGCGCCATACCCACCGGCACCGCCAGTGCAGGCACCCACACACCATGCCCCAGTGCCCGGTGCACCTGCGCCAGACGCCCCTGGCGCGCCGGCACCTGCCTTGGATACATCAACGGCGGTCCCGCTGCCCCTGCCTGCGGGGTGCCCCCCAGTGCCCCGGGCACCTCCCCAGGCGGATGCGCCGGCACCAATGGCGCTGGGAAGCGTCGCCGATCCGGGGAGCAGTAACAGGAGCCGTGCAGCTGCCAAAAGACCCAGGACCGGTCACCCAGGTGCACAAGCCGCAGGATCAGATGAGCATGAAAATGCAGCATTGGAATGTAATGAGGATGATGTTGATGGGGACGTTAGTGATGGGGGGTCGGTTAGGTCAGGGTCGGACTGTGAGTCCCAGGGGTCAGACAGCGAGAATAGTGAGAGAGCAGCGAGTCAGACGCAAGCAGCGGCGCAGACAGCGACGAGACCCCAGGGGCGGCTTCCACCCACAGTGGGGAGGATTCGTTTGCAGTTGAAACTAGCCCCCTGTACACACACCTGCCCAGGAGAACACAGAGAGACATATGTAACAGGAAGTATGTGGATATGTTCAAGCTGTCTGTAAAGGGGCAAGCAGAGAGGCAACGCGCGCGAGAGGCAGGCGAGAAAGGGCAGGTAGTGAGGAGTAACGCAAACTGGGTTACGGGTTTCATTGTGTTCGGGGACTGTTTCCTTTCAAAACATCCCAAGGAATTGCATAATGTGATGAGATACATGAGCGTGATACAGAACATACATGACGAACACGAGGGGTCAGCGTGGCGGGATTATGACGAGCAGTTCAGGCATAGGTGGCAGGGGGATACACGGTTGAGTTTGGGGAAGATGGACATGGAATTGTGGATGAAGTTAGTGGGACGGGGTAAGCAGGGGGGCGACGCCACCTTTCCCAAGGGTCCAGGCGATCGGCCTGGGAGTGATTCAACAAGCAGGGGCAATAAAAGGGAGTGTTGGGCGTTTAATGATAAACACTGCAAACTGGGGGCGGGTTGCAAGTTTAGGCATGTGTGTAGCCGGTGCGGGGGTAGCCACCCCGTCATGAAGTGCTTCAAAGGCCATGGGCAACCGGAGCCAGGGGAGAGGGAAGGCGCTAACACCGGTCAGCCTTAGCGGTGTGGGCCGTTGGCTAAAGGGGTACCCCGACCGGGAGAAGGTGGTTTTTTTCTTGGAGGAGGGTTTAGAAAGGGGTTTTTTCACACAGTGGGGGGGTGAGTTAAAGGGGATAAAATTGGGACGCATGGTGGGCCCATTCACACACACCCCCCCCCCCATTGCTCAGTTAATGATTTCCCCGGGTGCAAGCAAAAAAATAAATATATATATATATGTATATATATATTATATTCAGGTAATTAAGACATATGGGGAGGGAGCACTATTGGTAAAATTGACATAGAGGCAGCCTTTTCGGCTGTTACTCTGGGCCCCCAGCAGCTTCAGAGGCACAATCGAATGCTCAAAGGGGCACATTAGGGGCCGGCAGGCGAGTAATTAGATAATCTACTAACATGTTTTCTGTCTTCACAGCAGGGGCCCCTCGATATTTTATTAATAACATGCCTTTGCAAGCGATCAGCAGTCATGGTTTAGGGTCACAGCTTGGGGTGTGGGGTGAGTCCCCAGTAAGTGGCCTTACTGGGTCCTCCGGGTGGCGGAACTGTCAGGCCAGTCATCGTAGGGACACCGTGAATTCCCGAAATGGGGCTCCACCCGATGCGGATGGGCCGCCAGGTAACGGTTCCCCTGAAAAGATCGTGCGGGCTGGAGGCGCCGACGCAGGCGGTCGGTCGCTGTACCCCTGGCACCAATCTTAGGCAGCTGGGCTCTATCCTATGCGGGTAGGCCCAGGCGGCTCAGATAAGGGGGACCTAGGGGCCGTGGAGAGTGTCTCTCGCGGTGGAGAGTGTCTCTCCCAGTAACGGTAGACGGGGGCCGTGGAGAGTGTCTCTCGCGGCGGAGAGTGTCTCTCCTGGTGGACGGTAGATTAGGGCGGGTGGAGGAGGGCTCCCCCCGCTGGAAGATACCGAGAATAGGGATGACAAAGGACTAAGATTATGGCTGACAGTTATTTGCAGGTATTGTTAAAACAATAAAGCTGTGACCATTTTTACTTCCACAAAACTGTGTCGTCTCAGTTTGTTAGGGGGTGTAAGTAAACCACGCAGTAGGCACACTAGGCCGTTAAGAAGAAGCAGAGGTCCCAAAATGGGGCCGTCGCGCCCATAATGGCCCGTGCCTCCAGGGGGTACTTAACGTGCCTTCCTTTCCTTCCCCCCACCACGAGGCTGGGTGGATTTGCGCGCAAATCAACAAGGGGAGGGGCTAATGGGGCGGGCTATTTAAACCCTGCGCTCGCAAAAGCTACTCACTGACTCTGTTTTCCCACCCACCCATCCCATTGAGAATGTAATGTTGTGTTGTGTATAACCATATTTTATGAATCTGTTAGCAGATCCATCGTTACAGCTTTGGCGGAACGCGGAACTGTCAGGCCAGTCATCGTAGGGACACCGTGAATTCCTGAAATGGGGCTCCACCCGATGCGGATGGGCCGCCAGGTAACGGTTCCCCTGAAAAGATCGTGCGGGCTGGAGGCGCCGACGCAGGCGGTCGGTCGCTGTACCCCTGGCACCAATCTTAGGCAGCTGGGCTCTATCCTATGCGGGTAGGCCCAGGCGGCTCTGATAAGGGGGACCTAGGGGCCGTGGAGAGTGTCTCTCGCGGTGGAGAGTGTCTCTCCCAGTAACGGTAGACGGGGGCCGTGGAGAGTGTCTCTCGCGGCGGAGAGTGTCTCTCCTGGTGGACGGTAGATTAGGGCGGGTGGAGGAGGGCTCCCCCCGCTGGAAGATACCGAGAATAGGGATGACAAAGGACTAAGATTATGGCTGACAGTTATTTGCAGGTATTGTTAAAACAATAAAGCTGTGACCATTTTTACTTCCACAAAACTGTGTCGTCTCAGTTTGTTAGGGGGTGTAAGTAAACCACGCAGTAGGCACACTAGGCCGTTATAAGCTTTGGGATGCTTTTGACAAGTAAACGTGGATGGCAACTTTGAGCACAGAGAAGGGTATTTCTTGAATTGGGTTTTCTAAAAATATCTGTTTGAATGGTCATATCATTATCAATGTACAGGAGTAAGTCTAGATAGTTAATATGATTTATATTGTGCTCATATGTGAACCTAATATTAAGGTCATTATTATTAATGGCTGAAGAGCAAACAGGGAACCGCTGATCCAGCGACGTCGTTGTCAGCAAAGCCTCTGCGTGGGGTGGACTCCCACTAACGTGTTCCACCATGAAGATAATCTCTAACTCGTTGGTGGTCTGGTCTCAGACCACAGGCTGCATATACTGCACAGCATCTTGCTGTGTCCCTGACACTTTGCAACTACAGGGGCAGTGTCCCTATCAATTGGGCCTGTCCCTGTAGCAGTCACAAGCTTATTGGTGAATCAGTGCCTAAACTGACTTGTTGGGTAATCTCCGGTGGAATACTAGGATCAAGGAGGAAGTGTGGACATCACCAGCCTTCACCCAAGAATTCTCATTGGATCACATCCTCTCCAAGACACAAGGTATTGGAGACCGCCTAGAGATCTACGGGAATCCAGAATACGACGAATTACATACTCCTCTTGACCGTCCACCAGAACTGGTCCTGGAAGGTTGGGAGTAGAAGAGAAGCTGTTGCGGACAACCGCCTTTAGTAGAGACACATGGAAGACTGGAGGAATCCATAAGGTATCTGGTAGTTCCAATTTATACGCGACTGGATTTACTTGCTTCGCAATCCTTTAGGGACCTATTAACCTGGGCCTGAACTTCAATGACGGAATCTTCAGATGGATGTTCCTGGTAGACAGCCAGAGATGCTCTCCAACCTGGAACTGCGGAGCTGGCCACTGATGCGTGTCAGCATGATCCTTCTGATGAAGTGAGGCCTTGGTTAAGTTGGCATGAATCCCCTTCCACAGATACTGTAGCTCTTGGACTTTGTCATCCACCACAGGCACTCCATTAGGAGAGAGATGGACGATGGGAGAGCAGATTGATGGTACCCGTATGTACAGAAGAATGGGGACTCTTGTATAGAGTCATGTTCAACGAATTGCATGCAAACTGCCCAAGGGAGAAGATCCACCCAGTTATCCTGACTTTCAGAGATGAAGCAACGTAGAAATTGCTCCAAGGATTCATTAGTCCTCTCTTTGAGGCCATTGGACTAAGGATGGTATGAAGACGTGAAATGGAGTGAGATCCCCATTGTTTTGCAGAATGCTTTCCAGAATTTGGCAATAAACTGGGAACCACGGTTGGAGACTATCTCAGTCGGAATGCCATGAAGGTGGAATATCTCTTGGTGAAAATTTCATAAAGTTCGAAGGCAGTGGGTAACTTCATGAGTGGTACAAAATAGCTTGTGAAGCGATCGACCCACACTAAAATGGTCATCATACCCTTAGATTGTGGTAATTCTACGATAAAGTCCATAGACAAGTGGGTCCATGGTCAAGTAGGGATCGGCAGGTGATTAATCAAACCGCAAGGTAGAGTCCGTGGTACCTTTGTTTGAGCACAGACAGCACAGGCAGTTACAAAGTCCTTACACTGGCGACACACTTTATTCGAGCTCGGCTAGTCCCACGAATTCGGGTATACCGGGTGTATTGAGGTTTTTGACTGTTTTCTGCCCGAGTGCATTGGGTTATTTCCCAGGCAGGGATTGAAGCATTTTATTCCCGCTGGCTGCAATACTGCACAGTATATATATATATACTGCATTACAATTCATGAATTTATGCCATCTGGTAGACACGCGAAGCATTGCAGCCTATTAAATCCTAATCATTATCATTTAACAGATCAGCCGCCCATCAGCAAGCCATGAACCCAGGCTGGGAAGGCAAACACAACGGGGCTTGTCAGAGGTGAGGAGCGGCGCATTCCAGGTATCTGCCAGGTACATACTGGGTATTTGCTCGAATAAAGTGTGTCGGTGCAGTAATGTCCTTGTGACTCTCTGGCTACCAGAAGAGGCATTCTATGAAATCTCAGGGTATCCTGACTCCTCGGTGACCAGCCACCTTGATTGATGACGCCACTGCAAGAACTCACTATCAAACTGGGGAGATACAAACAATTTGGATTTAAGCGTGGACGTGGGCCTAGGATTGTGATATCCGTTGTTATAGATCGGATGAAACTGCCGAAATAATATGTGACGGTGGAATGATGGGGCCATGATCCCTTTCTTCAGAGTCCTGCGAAGAGAATTATCGAGACACAGTGTCTGCTTTGATATTTTTGGATCCTGGTCGAAAGGATATAATGAAATTGAAGCGTATAAAAAAGAGTGATTGAGTTCCGAGTCTCTTGGCACCTTCAATGTATTCCAAATTCTTGTGATCCGTTAATATAGTGATTGGATGCGTGGTAGCTTCCAGAAAATGTCACCACTCTTGAAGGGCTAATTTTACAGCAAATAATTCCCGGTTCCCAACATCACAATTTCTCTTCGTGGAAGAAAATTTATGGGAAAAGAAGGCGCAGGAATGTAATCTCCCTTGGATCTCCTGCCGTTGGGATAGAATGGCCCCGGCCACCACATCGGATGCGTCCACTTCCACTATGAAAGGCTTAGATGAACCAGCACCGGGGCGGATGAGAAAGCAGACTTCAGTCTCTCGAAGGCATGTACTGCTTCATGTGTCCACTTCTTGGGATTTGCCCCCTGCTTCGTAAGAGCCGTGATGGGACCTACCACCTTGGAGAAGTTTTTAATGAACCTTCTGTAGTAGGAGAATCCGAGAAAGCGTTGAGTGGGTTTGAAACACTCCGGTACGGGCCAATCCAACACTGCTGAGACTGTGGCTTTGTCCATCTCAAAGCCCTGAGCGGAGATCACGTATCTGAGGAAGGAGATTTTAGGTTGTTCAAATTGCCATTTCTCTAGCTTGGCTTAGAGAGTGTGTTCCCATAACCTCTGAAGCTCCTGTCTGACCTGAATCTGATGCTCGGACCATGAAGAAGAAAATATCAGAAAGTCTTCGAGATAAATGAACACAAATTGTTCAAGGAGGTCTCGGAATACTTCATTTATGAAGCCTTGGAACACAGCCTGAGTGTTGCACAAACAGAATGACATCACTATGTATTCATAATGTCCATCTCGGGTATTAAACACCATCTTTCATTCGTCACCCTCCTCAATTCAGACCAGATTGTAAACCCCACGGAGATCCAATTTAGTGAAAATAGAGGCCCCACAGAGTCGGTAGAATAGCTCCGGAATTAGAGGTAGGAAAACGATTTATAACAGTGATGTTGTTCAGCCCCCGATAATCTATGCAGGGGCAAAGGGGCCTTTATTCCATGAAGAAAAAACCTGCTCAAGCAGGGGATGTAGATTTGCGGATGAATCCACGTTTCAAACTCTCATCTATGTACTCCCGCATAGTTTTCGTCTCTGGCTCCGAAATGGGATAAGTGCCCCCACGAGGTTTGTATTTTTCGAAAAGCCAAGACCTTGGCCAATCACTTGTCCCCTAGCCTGTTTTCCATGGAGGAACCCATACACGAAAAGGAACTTTCAGATGTAATCGTTGTATTACGTGTCCGGCCATGCAGGTCTCCCCTCGTTTTGCTTCTACGGTCACGGGCAGGAGTTACAGTATTCAATCATTTATCAACTGTGAAACTAAATTGGTTGTGTATCTCCTGTCCTGTGGCTGTGGTAAGCAATACGTAGGGAGAACTATAAGATTACTTAAACAGCACATTCAAGAACATATTAGACTTATAAAGAAAAAAGATCTTAACCATCCGGTGTCCAAGCATGCTGCTACTTGTTCTATGGGAGAGTCCTACAGGTGCACATTCAAGGGAATAGAACACATACCATCTTATATTCGAGGTGGGCAGGTACCTCAACAAGTGCACCAACAACACTCTTACTGTGGGCAGCGCTGTCACACACACATTGGGTGGGTTGGCTCCTGGGGACACCGGGTGGTTTGGTGCCCAGGGCACCTCAGTAATTTTGGGGAACCCCACCAGGATGTGGATAAAGCGGTTGGGGGCACTTTGGGGTTACAGCCTTGCAAGGCATGCAGTACATATGTTATTAAATTATTATATATGTTGTTATCTGATCAGTAAACCTGTTATATATTTACAGTGTGTATTGTATTGGGTCCTGTGTAAGGGGTATCCAGCAGTGCTAGGATCCTTTACAGGTGGATGCGCTGTCACCGGACGAACCAGGTACACCCCAGGCTCCCTGCAGCGGAGGATCAGGCCTCCTGTGAGCCTACAGGTAACAACGCACCACATGTAGTCACCCTAGACACAGGGGAAAGGGGACTACATGGATAAATGTAAGGTTATGCATTTGCGAAGCAAGAATAAACCGGCGACTTACAAATTAAAAAGGAATAAATTGGGGAAATCCTTGATTGAGAAGTCATGCAGTAGCTGCAAAGGCAAACAAGATCTTATCTTGCATTAAACAGGCAATGTATTTAAAGGAAGTAAACATAATGATGCCCCTTTACAAAGCATTAGTAAGACCACACCTTGAAAATGGAATATAATTTTGGGCACCACTCCTTAGAAAATACATTATGGACTAGAGAGAGTGCAGAGTAGAGCCACCAAATTAATAAAGGGGATGGACAATCTAACTTATGAGGAGAGGCTAGCTAAATTAGATTTATTTACATTAGAAAAGAGGTGTCTAAGGGCCTCATGCAGTAAGCCCCGATCCAACATTTTCGGTAAGGGTTGCGGATTGGTGGCTAACAGGCCATTTTTTGGCGATTTGCCCTCGCAGTATTCAGTAAGGGCCGAATCCTTCCGATCCCTGCCGAAGCACTGCGAAAGCAAAGCTGCCGATGACCTGTGGCGATACAGCCTGGCTCCCGATAAGGCTCCCGATAAGCCTTTGGTGCCGATAGATGTTTGCAGCTGAGAGAGACAAGCCGCTCTCTCAGCGCAAACATCGGCACCAAAAAAAGTATTTAAAAATAACTTTTACTCATAGTGTACATGTGCAGGGGGTCTTCGGAGCTGAACCGCGTTGGTTTGAGGTCCGGGGACCCCCTGCCCCCCGAGATACAGGCCCCTTTATGAGGTGCCGGTATCCCTCGGCGTTTAAAGGTCCCGATCACGTGACCGCGACCTGTAAACAAACCAGAGGGATACCGGTACCCCATAAAGGGGCCTGTAGCTCGGGGGGCAGGGGGTACCCGGACCTCAAACCAACGCGGTTCTGCTCCAGAGACCCTCTGCACATGTACAGTATAAATAAAACACACACACATCAATAAAGACTCATTCCTTACCTTGGCAGCTATGTGCAACGGTAATGAAGCAGCATGAATGTCTTTTTAATTATACTGTACAGTGAGCAGGGGGTCCCCTGCGCTGAACCGCATTGCTTTGTGGAGCAGGGACCCCCTGCTTCCCGAGTTACAGGCCCCGGTATGTGTCATCGGGTGGCAGTGTCGCCGCCATGTTTATAGCGTCCCCGCAATAAACATGGCGTCCACACTGTAACCGATGGCCCAAACCGGGGCCTGTAACTCGGGAGGCAGGGGGTCTCTGAGTCACAAATAAATGCGCTTCAGCTCAGGGGGCCTCCTGCTTCCGCACAATATTATTAAAATACATTAATGCTGCTTCATTACCATAGCGGATAGCCGCTAAGGCAATGAAGGGGTTAACGCATAGTAGCATGTTTATTGGGGACAAATGCCCCCAATAAACATAGCAGCAATACACAACATACAGTATAGTAATGGGCAGAATGACTATTATCCACAAATGGATAATAGTGCAGTTGTCCATTTAAAATACATACACAACAATAAAGACTTTAAATACATATAGCACTCACCCATGTCCCACTGCCACGATGAAGGCCATCCTCATCTTCATCCTGCCCATGCCCCATCCGCTTCTGCAAAACAAACACAAGAATTACAACATCCAAATTAATGTCCCCTAACCCCTTAATCACCATAGCGGTTATTAACCGCTACAGTTATTAAGGAGTTAAGCCACCATCACCCACATACCCTCCCCCACAAAGCCCCCCAACCACCCTCACCCAATACCCACAGGGGAGTCCTACCAAATACCCTTGGGCCTAATACCCCCTCCCCCAGCACATACAGTACAATAATGTGCCAAATAACTATTATCCACATAGGGATAATACATTATTTGGCCATTATTAAACACATTCAATACCGTTAAAATGTAAAGAAAATTGTACTAACCTCATCAATAAGAAGTCTCCGTCGCCAGCATCATCCTTGGGGTCCGTTGCCAACATTATAAATAGCCACAACATTTGAATATCATTAACATAACACTGAACCCCTTAATCACCTTATCGGGTACTAACCTGAAAGGTAATTAAGGGGTGAAGCCATCCTGCAATGCCTACAACAGTTATGCATAACATCCTCAGTGAAATAAATACCCATTGCCTAACCAAATTCCATTTAATCATTCAATCTGTAGGCTCACATGCCTCATAAAACATTGCATTTACAGTGTATACATGTAGCATAACATGTAAACTGCATGTACATGCTGCAAATCAATGTTAACAATACAATAATCCCACTCAAATCGCCATACATCACAAGAAGTATATTATTTAATCCAATAAACTCACCATCAATGAATTACCACACATCACTTACATCCCTAAACAATTAAAATACCATCCATACCAATTACACAATGAACTAAAGCTATCCTAACAGAGAACAACTTCAAAACATAGAAAAAAGTACACCAACAATTACAATATACTAAAGCAAGGCTTTCCATATCCTACTGTACGGCCTGGAAGCCCAAAACTTACATCTGTCTAAAAATAAAATACATTTAGCACACATCAATGCATAGCCACAATGATTAACAATACAGAATAAGAAGCTTTAACAACACTATCATTTCTTACTCTGTATATATATCTGTACACATACATACAGACATACATACAGTGGGAAGAAATGATATGCATTATAAAAAATGAAAACATGAAAAAGCAACAAAAAAAACAGTTACATTAAGAACATTTCTTTATTTAACTTACCATTACTTGCCCCCACCGACTCCCGTTGATCAGCTTACTCACGAACCAATCCACGACACCATCCACGACACCATCCAGGAACAAATCCACGAACCAAACCAGGAACCAATCCAAGAACAAGTGCAGGAACGAATCCAGGAACCAAGCCACGAAGAAATCCACGAAACAATCCACGACACGATCCAGGAACAGGAAACCATAAAAGAAAAAAACATAACAAATTAAACATTAAAATAATAAAACATGACAATCAAGGGTTGTACTAGTTTTATTCTTAGTGAATCTGTATTAAAATACCTTGTTCCGGGGTCTTCTTGACGTCCGGTGCCACGCCCTGGTCTTCAATCTTCAGGAGAAGGTCCGTCCTCCTCGGCGTCTGCCTTCAAAATGAGACGACATAGGCTTTTAAAGGCCTATGACGTCACATTTGTCGTCATATGGTTCCCACGGCCCTGATTGGGCCGTGAAAACCATGTGTTTTGGCCGATGTAAAAAAAATTGATGACGTCACTTAAAGGCAATGCCAGCACAGCCAATCAGAATGGCTTTGCTGCTATTGCCTTTAAGAAAACGTCATGAAATGACACATGGCCGGACTCACATGGTACTTGAACCAATCAGAGTAGGGATGGAGTTCCCACGCTCTGATTGGCTGGCTTACCATGTGAGTCCGGCCATGTGTCATTTCATGACGTTTTCTTAAAGGCAATAGCAGCAAAGCCATTCTGATTGGCTGTGCTGGCATTGCCTTTAAGTGACGTCATCAAATTTTTTTACATCGGCCAAAACACATGGTTTTCACGGCCCAATCAGGGCCGTGGGAACCATATGACGACAAATGTGACGTCATAGGCCTTTAAAAGCCTATGTCGTCTCATTTTGAAGGCAGACGCCGAGGAGGACGGACCTTCTCCTGCAGATTGAAGACCAGGGCGTGGCACCGGACGTCAAGAAGACCCCGGAACAAGGTATTTTAATACAGATTCACTAAGAATAAAACTAGTACAACCCTTGATTGTCATGTTTTATTATTTTAATGTTTAATTTGTTATGTTTTTTTCTTTTATGGTTTCCTGTTCCTGGATCGTGTCGTGGATTGTTTCGTGGATTTCTTCGTGGCTTGGTTCCTGGATTGGTTCCTGCACTTGTTCTTGGATTGGTTCCTGGTTTGGTTCGTGGATTTGTTCCTGGATGGTGTCGTGGATGGTGTCGTGGATTGGTTCGTGAGTAAGCTGATCAATGGGAGTCGGTGGGGGCAAGTAATGGTAAGTTAAATAAAGAAATGTTCTTAATGTAACTGTTTTTTTTGTTGCTTTTTCATGTTTTCATTTTTTATAATGCATATCATTTCTTCCCACTGTATGTATGTCTGTATGTATGTGTACAGATATATATACAGTGTAAGAAATGATAGTGTTGTTAAAGCTTCTTATTCTGTATTGTTAATCATTGTGGCTATGCATTGATGTGTGCTAAATGTATTTTATTTTTAGACAGATGTAAGTTTTGGGCTTCCAGGCCGTACAGTAGGATATGGAAAGCCTTGCTTTAGTATATTGTAATTGTTGGTGTACTTTTTTCTATGTTTTGAAGTTGTTCTCTGTTAGGATAGCTTTAGTTCATTGTGTAATTGGTATGGATGGTATTTTAATTGTTTAGGGATGTAAGTGATGTGTGGTAATTCATTGATGGTGAGTTTATTGGATTAAATAATATACTTCTTGTGATGTATGGCGATTTGAGTGGGATTATTGTATTGTTAACATTGATTTGCAGCGTGTACATGCAGTTTACATGTTATGCTACATGTATACACTGTAAATGCAATGTTTTATGAGGCATGTGAGCCTACAGATTGAATGATTAAATGGAATTTGGTTAGGCAATGGGTATTTATTTCACTGAGGATGTTATGCATAACTGTTGTAGGCATTGCAGGATGGCTTCACCCCTTAATTACCTTTCAGGTTAGTACCCGATAAGGTGATTAAGGGGTTCAGTGTTATGTTAATGATATTCAAATGTTGTGGCTATTTATAATGTTGGCAACGGACCCCAAGGATGATGCTGGCGACGGAGACTTCTTATTGATGAGGTTAGTACAATTTTCTTTACATTTTAACGGTATTGAATGTGTTTAATAATGGCCAAATAATGTATTATCCCTATGTGGATAATAGTTATTTGGCACATTATTGTACTGTATGTGCTGGGGGAGGGGGTATTAGGCCCAAGGGTATTTGGTAGGACTCCCCTGTGGGTACTGGGTGAGGGTGGTTGGGGGGCTTTGTGGGGGAGGGTATGTGGGTGATGGTGGCTTAACCCCTTAATAACTGTAGCGGTTAATAACCGCTATGGTGATTAAGGGGTTAGGGGACATTAATTTGGATGTTGTAATTCTTGTGTTTGTTTTGCAGAAGCGGATGGGGCATGGGCAGGATGAAGATGAGGATGGCCTTCATCGTGGCAGTGGGACATGGGTGAGTGCTATATGTATTTAAAGTCTTTATTGTTGTGTATGTATTTTAAATGGACAACTGCACTATTATCCATTTGTGGATAATAGTCATTCTGCCCATTACTATACTGTATGTTAGGGGGGTATAGGTGTTGTTGGGTATATATATATATATATATATATATATATATATATATATATATAATTATTTAATTATTTATTTATGTAGTTATTGTGGGGCTGGGGTGTGTATTTTTTTAATATTGTGGCTAGTGGGGTTGGGTGAAAGGGGTATTAGCCCCAACGGTGGTAGTTTAGGGCTTGCGGGTGGGTAGCGGGAGGCCTTAACCCCTTCAGGACCGTAGCGGTATTAACTGCTACGGTCGTGAAGGGGTTAAGTGCCCCTGCAACCCGCCCGCAAGTCCTAAACTCACACCCAGGGCCAAATACCCCCCTCACCCATCCCCGCTACCCACAATAACGCTGACACGGTGGGTTAACCCCTTCATTGCCTTAGCGGTTAGCCGCTAAGATAATGAAGTGGCTTTTAAATGCCTTTTTCCTGCCTCGGATGCATGCCGGGGGGCTCCGGTGCAGGTATCAGCTTCGGAGACCCCCGGCATCAATCACAGGCAGGAAAAAGGGCTGATTTTTTCAAAGTGTCGCCCTTGCCGATGCTTCTCCTTCAGCAAGTTGCCAACTTTAGTTGGCGGGCTGGATTGGCCATAAAATCTCCAATCTGGCCTGCCGATCAGCACCGAAAAGCTGATCGGGGCTTACTGAATTCAGGCGGGAAAAAAAAGTCCCGATAAGTGGCTTATCGGCAGCCGGGTGGCGAAATTTTTTTTTTCTGAAGAAAAGTTGCCGATAATTCCCACTTATCGCGGCTTACTGAATCAGGAGGGCAAAAAACGGCTATAAAATGCCGAAAAAGCCTTATCGGGGCTTACAGCATGAGGCCCTAAGAGAGGATATGATAACTATATACAAATATATTCGGACAGTCCAAGGAGCTTTCAAAAGTACTATTCATCCCAGGGGCAGTACAAAGGACTCAGGGACATCCCTTTAGGTTGGAGGAAAGGAGATTTCACCAGCAACAAAGGAAAGGGTTCTTTACAGTAAGGGCAGTTAAAATGTGGAATTCATTACCCATGGAGACTGTGATGGCAGATACAATAGATTTGTTCAAAAAAGGTTGGACATCTTTTTAGAAAGGAAAGTGATACAGGGATATACCAAATAAGTAAGAACGGGAAGAATGTTGATCCATGGAGTAATCCGATTGCCAATTCTTGTAGTCGGGAAGAAATTTATTTTTCCCCTTATGAGATTTCATTGGATGATATGACACTGGGGTTTTTTGTTTGCCTTCGTCTGGATCAATAAGTAAGTATAGATATAGGATAAAGTATCTGTTGTGTAAATGTAGCATAGGTTGAACTTGATAGACGTATGTCTTTTTTCAACCTTATCTACTATGTAACTATGTAACTAATTTCTTTATTTTTTATAATACTTAGAATTACTTCACCTTCTCTGTCGTGTTTGTATAATTAATATGCATGCGTAGATGCACTTTTATCAACGCAACGTATAGTTTTGCATGAGAAAACATATTTGTCCTTTTCAACCTCATACACCTGAAGTCTTTCATATTATTTAATTCTTATAATTGTAAATGTGACAATGTGATATTTGTAATTCTCGTGAATTGCTGTCAGAATCATGATATTTTATATTTATTAAACTTACAAAATTTGGGACAATTGTTCTAGCCACACCCTCTGATATTCTGCAGGACACTGAAGAATTCCTTTCGATACATTAGGAGGTTTCTATTTATTTCCCCTGTCAGAAAAGAACTGTGACCCCATAATTTAATTCCCCCAATTACAAAGCAAGACTCAGACTCCAGATACTCTTATCCAAAGACCAACACATAAAACTAGGCATGGTCAGCAGTTCGAGAAAAAGTGAGAAACAGAAGCGCACCGAGGTAAGTATAAAATAAATTTATATAACTGAAAAGGATAACACCATTCAATAAAACAACTCCCTTTACATTAGAAAAGAGGCATCTAAGAGAGGATATGATAACTATATACAAATATATTCAGACAGTTCAAGGAGCTATCAAAATAGCTATTCATCCCAAGGGCTGTTTTGTATTGGATCCCTTTACAAAGTACTGAGGTATGAAATGTGTAGGGATTACGTAGGGATGAATAATGCAAAAAACAACAGGACTGACGCTCTTATACAGTACAGTGAATTAATAAGTAACATTGTGTATAAATAAATATAATTAAATAATGGGCTAATAGTGACACCCAGTGGTGAACTGTTTAAGTGCACTAATGTAAATAAGTGAATAATTAATGGTGAGTAAACCAAAAGATATACAATAAATATACTAAGCCTCCCACTCAACCTCCAACAGAAACAACTCTTCTTATTTTCTCACAGATAGTAGTTGAACAGGATGAGGGAGCGGGATGCGGGATATATAAAACAAAATGAAAAAATACACATAGAGTAGTAATGCCAGTAATGGAATGTAATACTTAGATCCACTAATCTTCAATCATTATACTCACATAGATGTGAGTAAAAAGAGCATATCACACTCTAAACTCTGGTCTGCAGATGGGTTCTAGCACGGATATAGGTGACGTCTGGGGGTGAGCGCTGTGTGCTTATTCTTTAAAATAGAAAAGAGGGAGACACCATAGCGCAGAATATCTGAACTGATTTTTATATTAAAGTTTTAATATAATTCCTCCAGGATGCGCACTTACAATTAGTGCAATCTTTAAGGGCATATCACAAAAATGTGATACAATGTGGAGCGACGGCGATCTCACTACCCCTCCTGCATGGATCAGAGTAACTCGTCGGTACTTGGCTGGAGCTGCTTCCTATTGCGGCTGCCTGGAAACAGCACCCGCTCTCCGTGAGGTCAGAGGAAGAAGGAACTCCACGGAGAGCGGTTGCTGTTTCCAGGTGGCCACGATTTATCAAGATCAACTCACGATTCAGAGTGTGATAAAAGGTATTTTGTTTCAAGTCACATGTGGACCTTTCATCAGATGCCAATAGATATTGTAGTTACCGTATATGAGGAATTTCCATTAGGTGAAAAACAAATACAAGCTCAAGATGTGCAATGCTAAAGACATATTTACTGTTCATAGACTTGAGTAACTGCATTGGTCACTGCTTTGTAGCATTCACCCATTTCTTATTATATACTGCACCTTTCATTTAAGCAACACAATACATCGGTTTTTTTCTTGCTGAGAAGAAATCTGCGGGTTTACATTTAGTGTTGGAAATCTTTAACTTCTACGAAGTGAAGTATTGAAATGTTTGTGAATTTATTAAGCAAGGAAAGTATTCACCTTACTGTTTTCCTTCATGATTTCAAAGCATAGTTGTTCACATCCATGTTAGCCAGCTCATTTTCTAGGACTCGTAAAACTGCACAAAAAAATCTAACTTCAATTGCCCTAACCCGAAAAATATATGAATCCTTTATTTAATCGTCATCTGTTAAGTTAGTGAACAAGTTCAATTGAAAAAAAAATTGAACTTCAGGTTTTCAAAAATGACCATGTCATATTTAATTTCACATATATAAACATTGACGATTAGATTTATAAAAATAAATGTGTTATTTAAGAAAAATATTTGTGAAATAAAGCACTACCTGTACGTGTGTAATGGGACCAAAACAGAGAGGTTAGTTCAAAACAAATATATAATTTTGTGTGCTTCTCACTTCCACCAATATATATGTAGCCGGGACCCTTTTTACCACCATTTGTTGTTGTGGGGTGGGAGATGCTGCACCCAGGGAACGCTCCGATAACGGAGGTTCCGCGTAGAGGGAGCCGCAATGTTTAGGTTGGTGCCAGCGCAGAACTGGTCTGGCAGGAGGTTGCGCTTGCGCAGACAAGGCCAGCAAAGCCCGCAAAGGAGGAGAGCGCGGATAGGAGGGGAGCTAGGGAACTACAGGTCCCAGCAGCCCCGCGGGCCCTCGTGACGCGGGAGGACCAATCAGATACGAGGAAGGGAGGAAAAGATAGTGGAGGGGCGCACGTTGGTCGAGAGCTGGCTGTAAGAGGAAGGAGAAGGAGCTCTGGTGTAGGGAGGCAGTCCGCTCCCTACCTAGGCCGCATGCCCCAGGCCCAGTTAGGCCCTGAGCCCCAGTAGTGTGAAGCTGAGCTAGGGACTGGCCATAGACAGGTTCCAGATTCCCTTACGGTTACACGATCACTACCGGGACAGTTCTAAGTCAGCGGGAGGTCTGGGATCAGACCCCGCTACCAAGTTGCAATGTGTCTGGGTGGGATCGCCCGGACACCTACGGGTGACGTCATCTACGCCCACACTGATCCTTTGTGAAGATAGTTGCAGAACCGGGTACTGGAGTGCCCGGAAGGTAAACTTCAAGTGCACCAATGGTACCATCATTCACTCAGGACACGGTGGCTGTGCAGTCACATACATATACATTCACTGTCTCACGTGAGGGTGGGGGACTTATTCCAAGAGAGGACTGGACACGGTGTGGGATCATTCGGTGAAGGGAAGGGGAGAGTGAACGTTCGGCAGGACGCTGATAGTAGTGTCTCCTCTAGGGAGGGACACCTGTTGATAAAGCTTATGGTTGCTACAAGTAAAGTATATTGGTTAAGGTTTATTGCTGTGTGTGCGTGTTAATGTACATAAGTTCCTGCGAAGACCCACTTCCCCTCAGGCGGAAGCTGTCGCAGGTGGAGGCGCTGCACCAAGTTATAAGTATTGTGCGTACCCCAGGCTCTCCGTGGCAAAGGCTCAGGCCCTGTGAGCCTACAGGTTATACAGCATATGGTAGTGGTCTGTGTTCGCTAGGAACCAGGGCTACATTTGGAGACGCTGCTGAGATCTTAGACCTGGGGTGCCACTCGAGCCAAAAATACCGTCACCATGGCCCTTCTCTCACGTCAGGAAATACGCGACTGGGCGCGGCAAATGCGCATGCCCGCCGCGCAGTGGCTGTGACCGAGTACCCATGGCCCTACCTTTAGAGACATTGCAAACGGCCCTACGACAACTACCGGGTTTTGCCAAAGCCCGCCTGGTAGATGTGCTCATAGATCAATATGCTAAGTGGAACACCTTGCTAGTAGATTGCCGGCGAGATCTAGTAGTCCTCGAGCCTGCAGTCCCTCAATATCTGCCGCTTTCAGACTCTCCGTCCGGCGGCAGCCCCTTGTCTATCCACTTTGGGATCCCCCTGTGGGGGTACTAGGTGATGACGACCCTACGCTCCCCTTTGCTCACTACCCCGCGAGCGAGGCGGGCAGCTGTCAGTCAGAAGTTAGCTATCCCGGGTCTAGCGCATCCGAAGAAGTGGGGGTGCAGAGTGACATGCTGCAGAAACTCAATGACAAGATAGACCAGTTAACCACCCCCTCAAGCTTACCGCTGTTAGTAGAAGCACTTACCCTAGCCACGCATTCCCAAAGCTACCAGAAATTAAAGGCCTTCTCGGGGACTCCATCTGTGCCCACGGGAGAGGATGGGATAGATCCTTGGAAGGAGCACTCTAGGGGAGTAATGGAAGAATGGTCTTGTACAGATGTGGTGAAACGCCATCAGCTCATGGAGTGCTTGAGACCCCCGGCGTCCACTTTGATCAGCATTCACCGAGAGCAGTACCCCGACTTGACCTCTCGTATGATGATCGAGTTCCTCAACGAGGCCTATAGCGCGACCGAGGATGATGGGGCCTTGTGGGCCATGTACTACGCCATCAATCAAAAGGAGGGAGAAGATTTGTCTGCCTATATCCACCGCGTGCAAATCTCCCTAAGACCCCTGATGCATCATAAATATGTGACCGCCTCACAGATGGACAAATACCTCCGCAAACAATACCTACGGGGGTCCAGTCCTACTCACCCTATTGCAAACATGATTCGCGATAACCTCACTCGAGGACCCCCCCCCTCGTTTATCAAACTCTTACAGCAAGTCAAAGAGCACGAAACGCACCTCATGCTTCACTCCCCACAAAAGGCTAAAGCAGCCAGCAGCACTAAACCCAAACGGAGTGCTGAGAAGAAGGAGGATCCGCCGGATAAACCAGGCCCGGAAAGGCCGAAATACGCCGGACGAACCTCACCTCCGTATGACCGCCGTACTCCACCCAGAGATATGTCCTGCTACAAATGCGGGAAAAAGGGGCATATCTCCTACGATTGTCGGATGGGGGAGTCTCGCCACCGGAGCCCGTCACCCAAGAAGTTCACGCCCCCGGCCATGATATGCGGTGTTTATGTGGCCAGCCCAGAAGCCCCTGTTCCCACCCAAAGTGGCGACGGACCCGAGGATGAGAGTAACCGCGTGGGACCGGTAGAGCTGATCCGGGTGCTAGTGGACGGTATCTACTCCTCTGCACTACTGGACACGGGATCTCAAGTAACCATCATATATCGAGGATTCTATGATCGATACCTCCAGAAGGGGCCTCTGAAATCAGCAGGGCATATCAAAGTAAGAGGCCTAAGCAATGACGACTACCCCCTCGATAGCATAGTGACCGTGGACCTGGAGATACAACAGCTCAACACTGGGAAGTCTCACCCCATGAAGGTGGACGCCTTGGTGTGTCCAGAACCCAAAGAGCCCCCTAAGTATCCGATCATCCTAGGCACGAATGTGGACATTGTACAAGTCGTCATCCGGGCCTATCTACAAGAAACTAATGAACTGCCCATGTCCAGGCTACAGCTACAGCTTGTCCAGGTGGATCCAGATTCCCCTCCGCCACCCTCGGAGGACTACGGACTGTTGTTCTGCGGCCGGGGAGGGCTGACCAGACTCTTACCAGGAGAGACGCAGAGGGTACCCGCCTGGTGTGCCTACACTGAACGAGGAGACAAGGAGCAGCTCTTTTCTCTAGAAAGCACGCCAGAAGAAGATGTCCGCCGAGGATATCGGCTAGTACCGGAATTCCGGGATTGGCCGACCGCCATTCCCCGTCAAAATTTATGTGATGGTCCAGAATCTTTCGCCATTCCCCATGGCCATCGACGCGGGACAGAGAATAGGGAGAATTTACCCCGTCAGCTCGGTGGATGAAGCCGTACAAGTAAAAGCTACCCGAGTGGAAGATCCCGGATCGCCGTTAGACTTCGACTTTGGCTCGTCCAGGCTGTCGGACACCTGGAAAGAACGGTTACGAGTGCAGCTGGAAGAAAGACGATCAGTATTCTCTACAGGGGAGATGGATGTGGGGTGCAGCCGAAATCCCCAACACACCATTCGGATGACTGATACAAAGCCCTTCTAGAACGGTCCCGTCGGCTCGCTCCTAGGGACGTAGAAGATGTACGAGCAGCCCTCCATGAGATGAAAGAAGCTGGAATCATCACAGAATCACGAAGCCCTTATGCCTCACCCATAGTGGTAGTGCGAAAGAAGAATGGGACTGTGAGGTTATGTGTAGACTACAGGACACTGAACAATCGAACAGTACCAGACCAGTATAATCTCCCCCGCATAGAAGAAATCCTGGATACTCTACATGGGAGCAAATGGTTCAGTGTACTGGACCTCCGGTCCAGCTACTACCAGGTACCTATGAGTCCTGAGGACCAAGAGAAAACGGCGTTTATTTGTCCACTGGGGTTTTATCAATTCACCCATATGCCCCAAGGCATATGTGGTGCTCCCGCCACCTTCCAGCGGCTAATGGAGAAGACTTTAGGTGACTTGAATCCCCGAGAATGCCTCGTGTATTTGGATGACATCATAGTCTTTGGGAAAACCCTGGAGGAACACGAGGCTCGACTCCTGAAAGTACTTGACCGATTAGCTCAAGAAGGACTCAAGCTCTCCTTAGATAAATGCCGCTTCTGCCGGACATCGGTGACCTACGTGGGACACATAGTGTCCGCTGAGGGAATTGCCACGGACACAGCCAAAATAGAAGCCGTCGTCAATTGGCCCCGACCTGACAACGTGGGGGAGTTGCGGTCGTTCCTGGGGTTCTGCGGATACTATCGCAGGTTTGTGGAGGGATATTCCCGACATTCCAAAGCCCTCAATGGCCTCCTCAAAATATATCCGGAAGACACAGGCCGGAAGGACGACAGAGTGCGAACAAGCCTTCACGGACCTGAAGCAGAGTTTGACTGCGGCCCCCGTGTTGGCCTATGCAAACCCCGAGCAACCATATATATTATGTATACTATATGGGTGAGTGAACCCCAACGTGTCCGGTGCTCTACAAACACATATATGGCTGGGTGTATGCACAATGCAAATAGAACAGTCTCTGGCCAATACAAGGAATGAATAGGCAGCAATTCTGGCAATGAAACAGTCAAAAGATAAGGTCCTGAATGAACGGGATAACAGACTATTAACCTAGGTGGGGGGCTATTGAACAGGGGATAGATAGAGACAGGATAAGAGGCAACCATAAGGTGCCCCTCTCATGTACTCACGGATACCATCGCCTGCTGCCCTTGCCCGACCTGGTGTCTTCACTGCCAGTATGTTGCCGGTATCTAAAAAAGAAAGAGAGTCACTATCATTCTCCAGCAATGAGAAAAGTCCAATGTTTATTAGTACATTCAATTCTCAATCCCAACAAATTTGCAATATCATTTCAAAACATTGGCATACATTATTGTTGGATAAAGACATTCGTAGCATTGTGGAGAATGGTCCTAGATTCTCTTATCGCAAAGCCAAAACGTTGGTCTTCCACTTGTCTCCAAGCATGTTTGATTCTACAGTAGGTCCAATGTTTCTAATGTTGGAAGTATACCAAAAGGATTTTTTAAGTGTGGCAAATGTTCTATGTGTCAGTATGCAGCTCAAACTAGATACATCGCATATAATACAGATCTTAAGAAGTACTACATTAAGACCTTTCTCAACTGTAACATTAGCTTTGTTATTTATGTCCTGCAGTGTGGCTGTGGACATAAATATGTGGGTCGCACCACAAGACCCCTTAAAATCAGAATTGCCGAACATGTACGGTGATAAAAAAGAAGGATTTAAATCACCCTGTAGCCAGACATTTTACATTTTGTTCAAAAGGCAGCATTAATAATTTTTCATTTACAGGTGTAGAACATATACCATGCCACCCTAGAGGTGGCAATAGGGAAAATGTACTCAACAGACAGGAGATGTATTGGATATACACTCTCAACACTCTCCACCCACATGGGATTAACCTTGATTGGGAGTTAAAACATTTCCTTCAGGGTTAACGGGGTGGGGAGTCTTGGGAGTGTGTCTCCTGATACATCATACATATTGGTTTACCTTATCTGTTCAATTGTGTACATTATTTATAAATTTGTTTTCCCTATAGGAGTCATGTACAAGTTCTTCCAAGTATTGTTATATTTACATTTATAAATATTTATATTAATAATTGTTTATTAACATTGATATACCAGTCTTTTCATTCGTTATATTATTAATTAATCAATTAAGTTATAGATATTATATATTCTTTGCAGTGTCTCTACGGACTAGAATTCCATATTTGCTTTCCCCCCCCCCTTTTTTTAGATTACATATGATATATTTATGTCATTGATGTTGCTTCATCACGTGGTTTTTGCTTTTAATTCATATATGTTTTGTCTTTATTATTTTCTATATGTTTCAATCGTTGTATTGTGTGTTTAGT
Organism: Ascaphus truei; assembly: GCF_040206685.1. Classification (NCBI taxonomy): domain Eukaryota; kingdom Metazoa; phylum Chordata; class Amphibia; order Anura; family Ascaphidae; genus Ascaphus; species Ascaphus truei. The sequence continues at coordinate 258,315,044 of NC_134486.1, forward strand.
CCAGATACTGTTGTTTCTTTTGGGTCCTCCCATGGCTTATCAGCATGATTACTTGATTGCTTAATTCTGTTGGCAATTTATTTCCAACCAATCATGAGAGGAGACCTGCCTACAAAAGAAACCAGTGTTGAGAGACTTTTTACTCTTTGATAAAGTTCCATAAACGGAACGAAACGCGTCAGAGGTACTCTCTGTGATGTGCAGCATTCAAGTTTAATAAAGCTGATTTTATTTTATCCCCTTGGCTGATTTCCATCTGCAGTGACCAGCTAACAACCATTTTTCAACCATATATATTACATGTGGATGCTAGCCTGAGCGGATTAGGGGCGGTGTTACTTAAAAAATATCCAGAGGGACTGCGACCCATAGCTTATATCAGCCGCAGTCTTACCATCAGTGAACAGAACTACTCCGTGCACAAACTCGAGTTCTTGGCCCTCAAGTGGGCCATTGTCGACAAACTGCGTGATTACTCTGTATAGTTCGAGGTGCGGACCGACAACAATCCACTTACCCTGGAATAAGGGCGCTATGTTGTACTGCTGCCATAGTCAATGATCAAGTGGCGTTCTCGGAATTAAGGGTGGCTGACTTTCTAGGATGCGCATCCAACGCTATCCTGGAGGCCTATCTGGACCCCAGGGGTATGCACGTTACTCCAGACAAGCATAGCCTGGAAAGATATGGTACGCTACCAAGAACAAGACCCGGTCACGGGGGCAATTCGCTATGCTATCCGCCAAAATCGCCCGGCCCTCTTCAGACAGGCTCCGGGTGATGAAGGAGGTATACTGATGTGGGAAGCAGACAAATTCGAAATACGAGACAATTTGCTATACAGAGTTGTAGAGTACCATAAGCACCCGAATAGGAGACAATTAGTACTGCCAAAAAGATTACAGTACTTGGTACTGAGGGCTCTGCATGATGAACATGGTCATTTGGGGGTTGACAAGACCTTCGGACTAGTGAGAGATTGTTTTTTCTGGCCAAAAATGAGAGAAGCAGTAGAGCATCACTGTCGACGGTGTGTGCGGTGTATTCAGCGGAAGACATTGCCCACCAGGGCTGCCCCAATGGGCAACTTAAAAAGCACCGGGTCTATGGACTTAGTGTGTATGGACTTCCTATGCATTGAACCCGCGGCATAGACAATGTGCTGGTCATCACGGATCATTACACTAGATACGCCCAGGCCTTCCCGACAAAAGATCAAAAAGCCATTACGGTGGCCAAGGTGCTCTGGGAAAAGTACTTTATGCATTATGGGCTTCCTCAACGACTACATTCCGATCAAGGAAGAGACTTTGAAAGCAACCTAATAAAAGAACTGCTGAAAATCTTGCATATCGCTAAATCCCGAACTACCCCATATCACCCCGAAGGGGATGCCCTGCCGGAACGATTCAACCGCATGTTACTGGACATGTTAGGCACGTTAACGGGAGTAGAAAAGACTGAATGGAGTCCTCATGTGGAAACCCTAGTGCATGCCTACAATTGCACGCGACACGATTCCACGGGGTTCTCTCCGTACTTTCTCATGTTTGGCCGAGAAGCTCGACTGCCTGTGGATATACGGTTGAGAGTCTCCACAGATGGGATGCATAATACTACTCATTTTCGATATGTACAGCGATTGCAAGAGAATCTGCAATGGGCCTACCTGCAAGCCGAGAAATCTACCGAAAAACTGAACGCCGGGAATAAACGGCGGTACGATCATAAAGTTAAACACAGAGACATTAAACCAGGTGACGACGTGCTCCTCTATAACCTGGGAGTACCGGGAAAACAAATATTGGCTGATCGATGGAGGGAGGGAGTGTACGAGGTAGACTCACAAATGCCCGGCCTTCCGGTCTATTGCATTAAGGACTCGGAGGGTCGGGTGAAGACATGGCATCGAAATCATTTGCTCCCTATTCCCCAAGTGAAGGAGAGGGATTTGGAGTGGCCTGCATCCTTGTTGGATGGGGAGGTGACATTGGAAGACGACGAGCCAGGGAACTCAGTATTTCAGGAAGATCCACAAGAGGGAACCTCTCAAAGGGGCCCTCAACAGAGAGCACCTCCCGGCGGAGCTACGGGTAAAGGGCTCGGGTGCACTCGCCCCATGGGGTGGCTTCGGAAAATTCATCACTAGACCCGCTGAGCCCGTGCTTTGTAATTTAGAGACTGTAACCCCCTCAAGGGAACAACTCGAGATTCAAGACCAAGATAGTCACTTCCCCAAGGGAGTGACTGAGCAACCGTTAAGGTGAAGTCAAAGGAACGGGCAACCTCCCATGAGGATGGCCCATGATCAGTTTGGGGCACCCCACTATGAGGCTCTGCAGTGGGCTCGCAATCGAGTGAAATCAGTGATTGTGATGTTTAGCGAAATGTAAAATCTGATAAAGCTTATGGTTGCTACAAGTAAAGTATATTTATTTATTTATTAAATATTTTACCAGGAAGTAATACATTGAGAGTTACCTCTCGTTTTCAAGTATGTCCTGGGCACAGAGTAAAACAAATAATACATGGTTACAAGTACAGTTACATAAATGAACAGGGTATACATTATATACAAGACATTGCGTGCACAGTTAAAGAAAACATATATTATGAGCGTATGAAACAGTTACAGACCAGGTTAAAATGTGAGACAGCCTTAGATTTGAAAGAACTTAAACTGGTGGTGGATGTGAGAGTCTCTGGTAGGTTGTTCCAGTTTTGGGGTGCACGGAAGGAGAAGGAGGAACGGCCGGATACTTTGTTGAGCCTTGGGACCATGAATAGTCTTTTGGAGTCTGATCTCAGGTGATAAGTGTTGCAAGTGGTAGGGGTGAGAAGCTTGTATAGGTAGCTGGGTAGCTTGCCCATGAAGAATTTAAAGGCAAGACTGGAAAGGTGAACTTTGCGCCTAGACTCTAGTGTTGACCAATCTAGTTCTTTGAGCATTTCGCAGTGATGTGTGTTGTAGTTGCAATGGAGAACAAAACGACAAATTGAATTGTAGAGGGTGTCAAGTTTGCTAAGGTGGGTTTGAGGAGCCGAGCCATATACTATGTCTCCATAGTCAATAATTGGCATTAGCATCTCCTGTGCGATACGCTTTCTGACCAGGAGACTTAGGGAGGATTTGTTCCTGTAAAGTACCCCTAGTTTGGCATAGGTCTTGGTTGTCAGGGTATCAATGTGCATCCTGAATGTTAAGTGGGAGTCAAACCATAAGCCCAGGTATTTAAAACTAGTGACAGGTGTTAGGGTGGTGTTAGCGTTGGTTCTAATCAGGAGCTCAGTCACTGGAAGCTTTACAAATTTAGTCTTGGTCCCAAATACCATTGTTACGGTCTTGTCAGTGTTTAAAAACAGTTTGTTTTGGGAAATCCAGTTTTCGAGTCTCAAAAAGTCAGACTGAAGTATGTGTTGAAGGTCAGAGAGGCTATGGCTGTGTGCATATAGGATTGTGTCATCTGCATACATGTGTATTGAGGCTTCCTTACAAGCTGTGGGAAGATCATTAATGAACACTGAGAAGAGTAGGGGCCCCAGAACAGAGCCTTGCGGGACACCACAGGTGATATCCAGGGGGTTGGAGTTAGAGCCTGAGATGGACATATGTTGGAATCTTCCTGATAGGTAGGACCGAAACCAGTTTAAAGCATGTTTCCCTATTCCAGAGCTCTGGAGTTTGTTAAGCAGGATAGCATGATCAACTGTGTCAAAAGCCTTTGCAAAATCTAGGAATACTGCACCAGTGAGTTGTCCCTGTTCCATTCCACACTGGATTTCATTGCAAACTTTTAGCAGGGTAGTTACGGTGGAGTGTTTGGGACGAAACCCAGATTGGAATTGGCTAGGGAAATTTGTCTTGGTGTAGAAATCGCTTAATTGGGAGTGGACACATTTTTCCATGACTTTGGATAGAATTGGGAGAAGTGAGATTGGCCTGTAGTTTGAGACAGTATTTTTGTCTCCACTTTTGAAGATTGGGACAACTCTGGCAGTTTTCCAGGTCTTAGGGATATGGCCTGCAGACAGGATAGAGTTGACTATGGACGCAATTGGTTTGGCAATGGCTGGGGCACCAAGTCGTAGGAACCTAGATTGTAGTAAGTCGGGTCCACATTGGCTGCTTGGTTTTAGTTTGAGGAGCGCTTGTATAATCTCCTCTTCAGATACTGGGCAAAATTGAAAATTGTGGGCAGTGTTGGGAGGGGGTGGGACTGTAGGGTTACTCCCAGGATGAGATTCATGTTTGGGGTTTGTGCTGCGTTTCGCTAATAAGTTAGTAGCACACCCCACAAAGTAATCATTGAAATCATTTGCAATGTCAGTGGGGTTTGTCAGAGTAATATCCCCCTTAGTGATATTACTTGGTTGTTGATGGTTAGGAGGCTGGAATATATTGTTGATAACCTTCCAGAAGTTAGCTGGGTTTGCTGTATTCTGGTGGAGATTGTCAGAGTAATATTGTGCTTTTGCATACAGTACCTTGTTTGCCTTGTGCACATGTTCCGCAGGCATCTGTAGTGATTGAGATCCTTGGTAGTGCCAGTTACTTTGTAGCTTTTCCACAAAGCATCCCTGAACTGGTAGTGTGCTATAAGGTCAGGTGTAACCCATGGAAGGTAGGCCCCCCGTACCCTTATTTTGCGTAGTGGAGCATGGGTATCGCAGGGTTTTAAGAACTCGGATTGGAAATAGTCGAGCGCAGAATCAGGGTCGGGAATTAAATCGATTCTGTGCCATGGGCAGTTGGTAAGGTCATCCAGAAACTGTTGTGGGTTAAAGTTTTTAAATGTTCTAGTGAGGAGAACTTTAGGGCTTGATTTGGGCGGTTTAATTTTCCTTACACAGAACACTATTGCATGGTCACTGAAAATATCAGGAAGGATGCCAGAGGATTGGATTCTGCTGGGGTTTGAGGAGAGAATCCAGTCTAGCAAGGAATGGTTATGCGATTTCAGGTTTATCCGTGTGGGTTGGCAAATGAGTTGCGATAGGTTAAGTGACTTGAGTTGTATCTGGATTTTGTGGTTTTTAGGGTCAAGCCAGTTGAAGTTGAAATCCCCAAGAACTAGCAGCTCACTCTTCTCATTCAGAGAGGAAATGGAGCCAAGAAATTGAGTGATATCAGTCAAGGATTGTAGAGGGGCTTTAGGGGGGCGTAAGATGCCAGCAAGCAAGATGGGCTTAGAAAAGGGGAGGCAGATTTTGCCAACTAGAATTTCAAAGAGGGTGGTCTTGGTGGGCAATTTAACAGTGTAAATTGTAATGTGTCTGCAATATAAAATAACACCCCTCCTCCTCTCTTTGACCTATCTCTCCTAAAAATGGAGTATCCCTGAATGGCAATATTAGCATCAGGGGTTTTAGGGGATAGCCATGTTTCTGTAAGAACGAAGGCTTTGGGTTTATGCATAAGGCACCATGCCCTTAGTTCATCCAGTTTGGGTAGCAGGCTCCGGATGTTTATATGGGCGACAGATAGCCCTTTTTGGAATTTAAAGGTGGAATTCTCAGGGGCATGGGACAGAGCTGAAATGGGAGGACCTGGGTTAGGTTCAATATCACCTGCTAAAGAGAGTAATAGTATGAGTAGAAATTTGGTTAGTTGTTTGCAAGTTGTAGTTTTGTGGTGTTTGCCATTTGAGTGAGCAGTGGTTGGTGTGCTGGTTTTTAGAGTTCTCCACCAACATTCAGTAGATAGTGCAAGGCTTTTGAGTAGTCCATGGTGTATGGTGATGTTGGGTGTGGGCCAGGATGGAGGAGTTTGTAGTGGATAGAGGGAGTAACATCTCCATGCGGCCAGGAGAAAGAAAAAAGTTAAAATACATAGCAGGCTCATATGCTAGAGGTAGGCAGTGCTGCAAGGAGCTGTTGTGAGCAGAGTGAGTGTGAGCAGACTAACAGCAGGGGTGTGCCTGTTCCTTGTCAAATGTTTAGCTGCATTGCAATGCTAGAGTCAGTTCAGGGTTTCAGTGCATTGTGCAGTCAGTTTTGGGAGAGACAGCAGTGAATAAGTTGTAAAGGGGTGGGGGTTAAAATATGCAGGTTAGAAAGCATGGGATCATAGTGTGATCTGAATAGCTTACCGTTAGTTGTCTTGAGTTAAAGAGTGTGCAGTAGATCCAGTCCCCAGTCACCTCTAGTGAAACTGTAGTCTAACTGTATTTATCACTTAAAAACCTCACTTTAAATGCCTCACTGTCTAATGCCAATTGCAGTTCCTGCAGATTGCAGGAGAGGTGTTTGATATATACAGCTAAAACAGTCACATGACCCTCCCCCTCCCCAATCAATCAGCTTGTTCCATTTGGTCAATTAACAGCACATAGTTAAGAGGAAAAAAAACTTTTACAATTCAAACATACTAACTTATATCAAATCTACAAGGCCAGAGTCAGTCTTTTACACAGGATTTGAACATCAGGAACATACTTATATCAAATCTACAAGGCCAGAGTCAGTCTTTTACACAGGATTTGAACATCAGGAACATACTTATATCAAATCTACAAGGCCAGAGTCAGTCTTTTACACAGGATTTGAACATCAGGAACATACTTAGATCAAATCTACAAGGCCAGAGTCAGTCTTTTACACAGGATTTGAACATCAGGAACATACTTAGATCAAATCTACAAGGCCAGAGTCAGTCTTTTAGACAGGATTTGAAC